>NC_063240.1:3103561-3429623 GCF_020740725.1 Corvus hawaiiensis | reverse complement strand
CTATTCCAAAATTCCCAAAACCTGGCCTTTGGGGAACCATTACTGTGCTGTATCCCAGGACAGAGCTCAGAGAGAAGTTCCTTGCAGCTTTGGTGCTTTGCAGTCCAGGAGCAGCCAGCCTGACCCTCCCTGCTCTTGCAAAACACTTTTGCTTTAACTCCACGAATGATTTGCTTTCCCTGAGGGTGGTTTTGGGGATTAGCAACCAGCCTGGGATTTTTTTGGAATATAAATATGATTTAACATAAGGTTTTATTTGCATGTTTGTTTTTTCCACGTTAGGTTCGTGCTGGCCGTGGGCAGCGCCGTCTTCGATGCGATGTTTAATGGTGGGATGGCCACAACCTCAACAGAGATTGAGCTGCCTGACGTGGAGCCTGCTGCCTTCCTAGCTCTGCTCAAGTAAGCTGCTTCTAAAGCACAGGATAACTGGGATGCACGGATTTAGTGTAGAAAATAATGTTTTTAATGAAAGCAGGGAAGTATTTGTAGAGTGGAGACTGTTAACTTCCAAAATAAAATGCCTCTTTGATCTGTTCAAGGGTATTTAAATGCTGGTGTTAAATCCCTGTTTTCCTGGGTAAGAGTCTAGTGTAGCTACTGCATAAATATATATATATAATATTGGCCATTGTCTTACAGATCCTTATTCATTAATTGGTTTGGTTTCATCCAAATGCTCTTTGAGAGAGGAGGGAAAAAGTGATCCTCTGAAAGCTCTGTAAGTTACAAATACTTGGAGCTTGTTTAGGTTATGAACAAGTTGTAACAGGTAAGCAGGGGTATGCAATAAATGTCAGCCATTCCATGTGGTAGCACCCTTTGTGTGGGTTTTATTCCTCTTTTGGAGAGCTGGATTTGAATTTACATTTTTAGTGTGCGTTGCAAGTCTGTGTGCTGGAAGAGGAGGAGGAAGGGGCTGTAATGTCCTATTCACCAATTCCTTTAAGCTTGGCTGGTGCTGTACAACATCCAGCAGCAGTCCTGAATGGATGCTGGAAAGTCATTGTCCTGTTTCTATAGGATTTCTGTAACCTACTTCCAGGGGTTTCCAGTCCTGTGCTCTTGACATGTTCCCCCCTTGCTTCCTATTGGGAGCAGTGACTATATATAGCTCTGGCACACTTTTTGCTTTACCTTCAGAAAGTGCTTTGGTCATGCCTGTGCTGTCTTGGAATATTTTAAAATTGATCTGGGCTAGAATGAAAGGCCAGAAATAATTGGGAGCCCCGAGCCCCCTCCCCTTTGGCTCGCTTTAAACCAGACATCAGCATGTGGGGAATCCCTCTAATTGGTGTGTGCCTATCAGCCATGTGGATCTCTCTGGAATGCAGAGCTTGTAACTATCTTTAAATCTTAGTGAGGCCCAAATATCCAGTGAACTGGAGGCAAAAATCCTGGTTTTTCCCTGCCAGTGCTGAGATTTCAGCACTTAATTAAACAGAGGGATTTCAGAAGAGACCCATCATCTCAAAAGACAAAGTGATGAGTTTAGGTGGATTTCAACAGAAATATTTATATTTTTTTATGGAAGAAGTCGTTGGTGGATTACCTCAGTGCCTCGGAGCTTGCAGTTATGCTGCAGTAGCTGTGCCCATGGTCCAGTGACATCTTGGGTGCTTGAATCTAGAACTGAACTTTTAAATTGTTTTCAAAATGCTCAGAGCTTAAATGTGCCGGAGGAAGTTTGGGTGCTGCTTTCTAGGAGAAAACTGCCCAAATATGTGGTATGTGTTCCTGGAGTAAAACCAATCCCTCCAAACACTGATCTGGAATGGCAGCTGATCCTTACATGTGTCTCTGGACTTGGTCCAAGCCATGATCTAATGCTGTAGGATCAGGAGCTAATCCAGGGACAAAGAGCCCATCCTGAATGTTCTGCAGAAGGTCCCATCTGGATGCTGGATTGTGATGGAGTTCGTGGGCTAGTGACCTTTAATAGTTCTGCTGTAATCGTGGAAGAAATTATTTTTCATTATTATTATTATTATTTTCATGTTAACCCAAAGATAAGAACACTTCTGATTGTCTGGGGTTAGTCTAAATGTTTTTTTAAATTGATACTGGGCTTTTGCACAGTTTGAGCCTCTCTTGTTGTCCCTCTTAGCACACACTGGACTGTGGTAATCAGAAATACTGACACATCCCTGCAGTAAACAAATAATTGGTTTTAGAGCCACTGTGTGCTTTTGATCTTGGAATAGAAAGGATTGCTCAGTGCAAATGGGGCTGGGATGTGTGCAAAATACATTGATGAACCTGTGGCCTGATGCTGCTATTGACAAATGCCCTGGAGCAGCACAAAAGCCTGCTTTCAGCAGTGAGAGTGCTTCCCTTCCTGTGGATCCCACTGTTGATGCTTCCCTGAATGGCATCCTGGTCCTCTCTAGCTGGAGGAGCAGGAGTTCCTCTGCTGCAGATGGGAATGCTGTCTGGCATTCCCCTGGAAGAGCCCTGCTGCTGTGTGAAGCTTCCAGGAACAGCAGCCACACAACCTGTGTCCCCTTCAGAGAAATGCAGAGCAAGAAATTGCTGGAGTTTCCAAAATATCCCGTGGAATAGGAATGCCAAGCACAGTTAACACAATATCACATCTCTGTGCTTTGTGCCTGTGAGGTCCCCACTGGCAAACTGCTCCACTGGTTAAAGGAAATACAGTAAACAAAAACTCTGCATGGGCTGTTCAGCCTGGGCAAAAGAAGGCTCCAAGGAGAGCTCCGAGCCCCTTGCAGGGCCTAAAGGGGCTCCAGGAGAGCTGCAGAGGGACTGGGGACAAGGCATGGAGGGCCAGGACACAGGGAATGGCTTCCCAGTGCCAGAGGGCAGGGCTGGATGGGATCTTGGGCAGGAATTGTTCCCTGGGAGGGTGGTGAGGCCCTGGCACAGGGTGCCCAGAGCAGCTGGGGCTGCCCCTGGATCCCTGGCAGTGCCCAAGGCCAGGCTGGACATTGGGGCTTGGAGCAGCCTGGGACAGTGGGAGGTGTCCCTGCCCATGGCAGGGGCTGGAACAAGACAGTCTTTTAAGGTCCCTTCCAAGCCAAACCGGTCTCGGATTCTGTGAAGAGGACTAACTAACACCAGTGTGTCACTGGTTTTACTGAGGTCAGCCTCTCAGTTCCTGCTGTCTCTGGTCAGTGAGTTCAGGTATGAGGGGGTTCAGTCAGGTTTCCTAGGAAGACCTTTGTTTTTCAGATCATGAATCTACTTCCTTGTTTTGGCCTAACAGTGAAGGCTGGTGCTTTGCTGCAGCGTGGCAGTCCTTGTTTTTCACTGCAACTAACTCTTGCTTTATGCTGAAGTTACATTGGGAGCTGTGCCATGAAATGAAACAGTTCAGTCTATAAAGTGAAGAGATGAGAAAGGGGAGTGTGGGTAAAGCACCTCGTGCAGTGGATGGATACATCTGAGTGCTTCTCAGCACTTCTGAATTAGTACTGTAGAATGGAGTTTCTCTTCTGAGGGAGGCAGGCAAGGTTGAATTTTTGTCCTTGTTTATTCTAATTGAACAGCCAAAAAAAAAGAATTTTAAGGGGTACACTTGGCCAGAGACTGTTTTAGCCTGGTGTAAGTGGCAAGCTAAGAGCTCACTGGTGGTGGGATGCAAGGCAGCTTGAGCTGCTTCAGTGGAAATCCCAGCTGTTAGAAGTTATACTGTAAAATGTCTGTTACAAAAAAAAAGAAAAAAAAAATCTTCTTCTTGGTAAAGCAGAGTCAGTGGAAAGGATGTGAAAACCCTTCTATCTCCCCAGTAGAGGAAATAGACCAGGATGATGGGCAGAGGCACAAACATGTTTTCTATGAATTGCAGGGGTTTTACTCTGTTACCTTAATTCACCACAGCAATGTTTGTTTGCGTGTTTTCAGATTTCTTTATTCAGACGAAGTTCAGATCGGACCAGAAACTGTTATGACAACACTTTACACAGCTAAGAAATATGCAGTTCCAGCCCTTGAAGCTCATTGTGTGGAGTTCCTTAAAAAAAACCTCCGAGCAGACAATGCATTCATGCTGTTAACTCAGGTGAGTTTGTGATCATCTGCTTTCAGCAAGGTCCAGCACAGTCAGAAAACAGGAGTTTTCTTGGTGTTACAGAGTTGATCATCCAAAGTGGAGCAGTTCTGGGTCGTTTTGAATTCTTCCTCACATGAGTCCAGCACTGCTGAGCAGGGTCTTACAAAGAACAATAAAACACAGCAAACGTTGCTGCTGTTTCAGATCTTTCTGTTTCACTGTGGCAGGTGGTTTCCTCCAGAGTGTGAGCTGGGGATGGAGTTAACAGGGTGGAAAGATTTCATCTGCCAAGAAGAAAAGTGGAATGAGAGGATTTCCATGTGTTACAGAATCAGGACTGGTAATGCTGAGCTTTCTCTCAGTGCTGTGTCTGGCTGCTCAGCCATTCCTTGAAGGACTTTTGTGCACCCCCTGAAGTGGGGGTGAAAGAAAACTTTTTCATGAGTGCTTTGGTTTATTTTCCTGGGAGAGGAGCAAGGTGCTCTCTTCCTCAGCCTGTTCCAGCTCTGCCTCCTGCACTGAAGGCTCACAGACCCCGTGTGTCAGAGCAGCTGTTCCTTGGCCCTGCGTCTGATCCAGTCTCTGAGGGTTGGGCTCCTCCACCTTCCATTTGACTCTTGAAGCAGCAAAGTAGGAGACAGTGTTCACAACTTCTGCTTAGGTTGGAAAAAATCAGACTTTGCATCCAGGTTGATTAAATGAGTATCACTGTCCTTCTCATTTCCCACCCCTATCTTCTCTCTCTGGTCCCTGCCACTCTCTTGGATAGCTGATGCCATGTTGGTGACATTCTTAGTGCTGTCACCTGTATGGGGGAGTCTGGCACTGCCAGGGACACCCTGTTCTGGGTGCCTGTCTTGCCCAGCATTCCTGTCTGCTGGATTATTCTCCCTTGTCAGGAGTCCAGGTATCTCAGGTTCTGGCTGTAGGTACCATGTGGGTGGCAGTGGCTACACCAGCAGTTTTGCAAATACTGAAGCAGTGCTGGCCTGAAGCAGTCACTGCTGAGCAATTTGCTCAGGATTAGGCTGGGATTTTTTTTTTCAGTTTAAATATTTGGACCAGTTCTCAAAGTAGTTCCATGTCACACTGCTGTTGTAGGCACTTGTCTCACTGCTTGGGTTCAGCTACTGCTGCAACACTCCATGGCCTTCTTTACACATCCTCTTTAATCTGGCCCCTTTCTGCGTGCCATGAGCAAATGAGGCAGCCCCCGGGATGTGGAGGGATCCACTCTGCACTTCCCAGATGCAGATTCAGGACTTGAAGGCTCTTGATTGGGCGATGGCAGCCAAATCTGTGCTCCTGTCTGATGCATGGTAGGACGACTGCAGCTCCTTGGCTGCAGCTCTCCCGTTTGTTGGGTTCAGCAGCTGCAATCTGAAAGATCAGGAGCTGTTAGCCAAGGGCTGGGAACAGATCTTTCCCATAGGTGAAGTTTTGGGGAGGCATCTTAGGCTAGCCATTGCCTCATGATGGGTTAGAGGTGTTGGGTTTTGGTGGTATTCCTTATGCAGAGGTTTTTTGTGGCTTCCTGTGTCTCTGCACTTGAGTTTGTAGCTTTGGCAAGGTAATATTTAGGTTTATGGTGACTTCCTTACAGGTCACATAGGTCCTTCTTTGGCAAAGGAAGGTTTCCTTGTGTTTCAGGTGCCAAAACCAAAATACTGCCTGGCACTCTTATCAGTGCCACTGAGGTGGGTGAAATGCCAGAAGGGGAAAGGCTTTCCTGATTCCTTTTGTTTGTGGCTTGTCCATTCTGATTAATCATCAGTGGTGATTCCCATCTAGTTTTATGTTCATTGTTGCTCTGTATCGAGTCTGAGATGTTTGAGGCAGGTGTTGTTTGAGAAATGCGCCTGATCTCAATGACTGGCTGCACCTCACTGAAAGGATCTCTTCTCACAAACCTCTTGTTTCTGGTCCTGCACTGTGAAAACCTGCCTGTTTTCTGCTTTCACTGCATCAAGCCAACAACCTCTTCAGTAAATTACAGACCTGACATAATCTTGTACAAGGCATTGCACAATAGCCTTAAGATCATGGACCTGAGATCTGAGGTAGAGCCTCAAACCTCCTTTTGTGTGTGTCTGCCCAATCTGCTGGTCCAGCAGCTGTGTCACTGTCTGTCTCAAGCAACTGCTGATCAGTGGCAGAAATATCAGAGGCAAACAGCTTTCCTAAATGATTGTGCCTTGTAGAGAGCAGTGATCCTCTTTCATGCCAGACGTACATCCAAGTGTCACTTTGATCAGCAAGGAAATAAAGCTTGCCTGGAGCTGCTGTGGGGGAGAGCTCTGCGAGCGTAGTGAAAGTCCTCACGTGTCCAAAGAGCCACTACAGTAGTAAAGTCTGAGTCAGTCACAGCTCTTGATGCCAAGAGTGTAAAGGCACTGGCAGCCCTCCAGCCCCTGGAGCAGGTGACAACTGCTGAAGTTTCCCTGGGCCCTGAGAAATTGTTGTTTCAGCTTCTTGAGGTCTCAGTGCAGAGGTTGGCCTTGCTGAGCTCTGCATCCCACAAGCAGGGGTGAAGCAGAAGATGCTTGAAGGTGCCTCCTGAGTGATGGAATTCCCAGCCCAAAACATGAGTTTTAAACCTTACCTGTGGCAGCGAGTTCAAGTCCTGGTGTATTCTTGTTAGGTGTAATGTCAAGGCAGTTCCTTCATAAACAACAAAACCAAAGCACTGGAAGTAAGAGGTCATTTAGTGTTTTTTGTGTGTTCCACCCCATTTCTGCTTACACTGGGCACAGGGCTGGTAACACGTGGCAGTCCAGGGTGGTCTGAAGTGGCAGCAAAATTGTTACAAGACTTAAGCTGAGCAGAGAAATTCTGAGCAGCTCTCCAGGCTGTGTGCAGGCTTTGCTTGGAATAGTAACCTATTTTGGGACAAATTCTTTAAGGTAACTGGATTAGAGTAGCTGTTTCTGTGGAAAACATGGAAATGCACTAAGCAGGCTGTGTATCCTGCAGGGCTCCCCAGGACACACAGGCACTGCTGCTGCAGCTTTTTTGCTAATACACAAGATCAGTGTGGCTGTTCTTATGGAATAAGCTGCCTCTGCATTATTCCTAGAGCAAGCAGGCCTGGAGTCATTGGGCAAAGCTTTCTTGTAAATAGAAGAGTGATGTAAAAATTGCCCATGCTCAGCTGACAGGGTCAGTATGGTGCTAGAAAGCACGATCAGTGCCTGCACCCAGGCCCTGTTAGAACAAAGACGTGCCTGAAGACACGCACAGCTGAACCAGGGCTGCTGCCAAACACAGAATTTTCTAGTGTTTGCCTTGTCATGCTTAACTGCTTGTGAAAGGCCCAGTGGATTCCTGGTGCAGTCAGGCATGGTATTGCTAATGAAGATGGGCTGTGGCAGGGGAAGGGGGGTTCTGTGTAAACTTTAAAATACCGTTTCTGTTAATGATGCTCTCTCCTGCCTAGGCCCGGCTGTTTGATGAGCCCCAGCTGGCCAGCCTGTGCCTGGAGAACATAGACAAGAACACCTCAGATGCCATCAATGCAGAGGGGTTTACAGACATTGACCTGGGTAAGCTCTTTTCCACCCCTCCCTCTCTCTCCCTGCTTTCATAACCAGCTTGTCTCCAAAGTTGTTACAGGTTAATGCTTGGCACTTTGTGGCTTGGCTGTTCTGGAGCAATCAGTTGAACAGTCTCTGGCACAAAGTGGCTGGAGACAGGGAATTTGCCAGAGTTTGCTGCCTTGCCTGCAGAAATACCCTGGAATCTGCTTACTTTGGTGCAAGTTGAGTTTTCTGGGCATGACATAAAGCCCGTTTCCTGTGTTGATGTTGGCAGGTTTTGGGTGAGTGTAAACTTGCCTTTTTTTGTAGAGTTGGCTTTGTTCCCCAAGTCTTTGTCAGGTTTTGGAGTTAAAAAGGTGTTGTGCTTTTGGAAGCAAGAACTGGCTATTTTAATTACCATCTGCAGTTTCCAAACTTGCTGGGCACAGTTAATGAACATTAAAATTCAGGCTTTAACCTTCTTCTAATGAGATGGGCTGTGGAGGTGAGGCACGGGTCACCTTCTGGCTTTCATACTGCTTGTTTCATCCAAATTTGACGTCAAGCAAGTTGCAGTTCATCCTCCTGCACTTGCATTTACATGCCAATTAAATGGGCTCTGTTTGCTGCTCCAGTGAGTTCCTTGCTGATGGAACACACAGATAAATCTTCCTCAGAGGCTGCAGGCAGCACTTTTGGGAGATGCTGTTGGTTCAGCCGCTTCCTCTTCTACCTTGGTTGTGCAGGGGGTACTCCTGACGAGGTGAAAGGGGTTGATTTGGGGTTAGAGCCTGAAGTTGTGCCTGTTGTCCTGCCCTGCAGACACGCTGGTGGCAGTGCTGGAGAGGGACACCCTGGGGATCCGGGAGGTTCGCCTGTTCAATGCCGTGGTGCGCTGGTCGGAGGCCGAGTGTCAGCGGCAGCAGCTCCAGGTGATTCCAGAGAACAAGCGGAAGGTTCTGGGCAAAGCTCTCTCCCTTATCCGCTTCCCACTGATGACTATTGAGGAGTTTGCAGCAGGTAACTCAACAAAGGTGTTTCTGGCAATCCTGGTCTTTGCTTTTCCTCAGCTAAGTCACGTGAAAGAGGGTTTTCTCTGTGTATCTTGTAGTAATTGAAATATGAGATTCCCCTACATTCCTCCCCATTTTCCCTCATTCTCCCCTAAAAAGGGGCTTAAAAAAAGGCTGGAAAGGGACATTTCATAAGGGCGTGGAGTGACAGGACAAGGGGGAATGGCCCCCTGAAGGAGGAGGGCAGGGTTAGACTGGATATCAGGAGAAAATTCTGTATTGTAAGGGTGCGAGGCCCTGGCACAGGGTGCCCAGAGCAGCTGTGACGCCCCTGGATCCCTGGCAGTGCCCAAGGCCAGGCTGGACATTGGGGCTTGGAGCAGCCTGGGACAGTGGGAGGTGTCCCTGCCCATGGCAGGGGTGGCACTGGATGGCTTTGAGGTCCCTTCCAACACTATGCTGTGATTCTATGATTACAAAATTTACGGTCTAAATGCCATTTCCATCCATGCTCATTCATTCATTTTAAAGCCTGTGGTGCTCCCCTGGGAGAGCAGGGGGATCACAGCTGTGTTTGCTCTCACAGCGTGGTTGGGTGGTTACTGTCCCGTTCAGCTGAGAGCAAAGATCCAAACTGGGGTTCACCTGCTCCCCTTTCCAGCCATCCCGAGCATTTAAACTACACAAAGCTAATGGAGTTGCAAATAATTGCTGTTGATCATAGCCTGTTCCCAAAGAGAAATGGGGATGTTTCTCCCCATCCTCTGCCTGTGGTGGTGTTGGCCCTGTCTTGCCAATGCTGTTCAGAACCGAGCCCCATATCTGCAAAACTTAGAAAATGTTCTTTGAGCTGAAGGCTTGATGTTGTTTAGTCTGTGTCTCAAAGCATTTTTCAAGTTTACATTAAGATCTTGATCTACAGAGATGTCCCACTCATTTCACAGCTTGGACTATAGATTGCCTTGTTTTGTTTTCACTGCCTGTTGTCTTTGACTTCATCCTCTGGTGATTCCCCGGGGATTGGAAGCTGGCAACGGCTTAACTAGTTTTCATGCTAAAAAGACACAGTGGAGCCATTTTCCAAACTGCAGCTTGTTTCAGGCTGCAGTGCTGTGTACACAGAAGCAAACAGGGGCACTGACCCCCTTCCTTTGCAGGTCACTTCTCAGGGCAGCGCTGGCGTCAGCTGGTCAGTCCTTAATGTCCCTGTTCCCATGTGAGGAGGGCTGTTAGTAAGGAGAAAATCGGTGCTTCAGACTTGGTCCCCACTCTCTGTCCTGTCACAGCTGTGATGTGGCCTTAGGGATGTGGATTTCTTGGGAAGGAGCTCGCTTAGTGAAGCAGAGATCTTTGTATTTTTCTGCAGATCCCGTTTCTTTCAACCCTTCCTTGCAACTTTGTATCATTCTCTCACTGGAAGGAAAGTGTTAATTTTGGCATGTTTGGGTTGCAGGCTTTGAGCTGGGAATGCTGGTGCCCCTCCCCATGTTGTCTGTCACAAACTGCCTGTCCCCCTTGTACCTTTGTGCTTTAAGAGAAATTCTTGTGTTTTCTCCATCCACTTTAACCTAAAAGGTGAACAAAGCCCCCAAACCTGAGGAACTGCAAAGATCAGCTGTTCCTTAAACAAGGAATTAACTTGGAATTCCTTCAGCTTTGTCCTTCTTCTGAGTGACTCTGATTTCTGTGGTGATCACAGCAGAGGCAGGAGAGGGAAACCTTTCCCCTCCACACCCCTCTCTCCCAAAAGCCAAAAAAAGAGGGAATTTTACAGCAGTGGTTTCACCAGTTTATTGTATAATCTGGTATCAAACGTGGGGTTTTGCATGAAGATGTTTTAACTGGCAAATGTGTCCCTCCCTCCCCTTAGAGCAGGTAATTTGAAACATTGCAGAAGTGAGTTGCAGCAACACGGGATAAGTTCAGACACGATCAATGAGGCTGATTTTTTGCTGAACAAAGTATCCAGAAGCTCATTTAAGTTTGAGGAGTCAACTTCCTTGAATTCATGAGTCTCTCCCCATTGCAACATTGGACCAGGATATGTCTGGGTAACATCATGCTGAATTTAACCAGCTACAAGTAGTTTTGGACCTAGGAGTAGCTGGGCATTTGCTCCCCACATTAAAGAGCCTTTAACTGCTGTTGTTTCCCCAGTACTCAGTGGTCTTGTTTCTGTTCAAAGCCTTGTGCAAACAGAGCTGTAGAGAGGCTTTTGAGTCTTAGGCTGACAGACTAATTTTTATCCAGTTTCACTTTTGAAAGTGTTTGAAGTCATTTGCAAAGATGATTGAGTTTAGCATCACTGAGTTGGTTGCCCAGAAGTGTCCAGGGCCACATTGGATGGGGCATGAAACACCCTGAGATAGTGGGAAGTGTCCCTGCCCATGGCAGGGGGGGCACTGGATGAGCTTTAAGGTCCCTTCCACCCCAAACTGCTCTGTGATTCTGTGATCACTTTGGAAAAAATGTCTTGTTACTGGAGAAAAGATGAGAAAGTGCTCCAACTCTTACTAAAATAATTAGCATTTTCTCCAAGGTTCTACAATAAAGGTATGAAAATGCAAAATGTGGGTTAAATGCCTGAAGGAATGAGCTGAACCACCTTGGTCTTGAGTAAAAATACTCTTAAACTTTTTGAGTTGGTGGTAACTGGGTGACAGTCCCTCTCTCTTGTCCTCATGGTCTTCCATCGTGTCTGAACCACCGGTGTGGATGTATGGAAATCCCTGTCTCTTACCAGTGTTATTTCCAGAGGGAGTGGGGCAAGGATCAGCTGCATGCTTTTGGGTTTTTTTTTGGTAGCCCAGTGCATTTGGGCTCCACAGAGCTGGGCACTTAATCACAGTTCCATGTTCCATGAAAGCTCTGCAGCCCAGGACTGCCATGTGGATAAAGGGCAGCACCTTTGGGATTTAATGTCCTGATGCACCACTGGGATCCCAGCTGCAAGTCAGGCTTGTTTCCCCATGAAAATCCCAGAGGGATTCCTTCTGGCTGTGCAGTTTTGGGGCCCATAAGATCAGAAGGGTCCAAAGCTGTTGGAGAGTGTCCAAAGGAGGGACACGGAGCTGGGGAAGGGTCTGAGGAGCGGCTGAGGGCACTTGGCTCGTTCAGCTGCAGCAGAGGAGACTGAGGGGAGGCTCCTGGGGGCTGCAGCTCCTCCCGAGGGGAGGCGGAGGGGCAGAGGCTGAGCTCTGCTCTGGGACAGGGACAGGAGCCCAGGGAACGGCTGGAGCTGGGTCAGGGCTGGGCATGGAGCTCAGGGAAAGGTTCTTCCCCCCGAGGCTGCTGGGCACTGCCCAGGCTCCCCAGGGAATGGGCCCGGCCCCGAGGCTGCCAGAGCTGCAGGAGCGTTTGGACAGCGCTCTCAGGGATGCCCAGGCTGGGGTTGTTGGGGTGTCTGTGCAGGGCCAGGGGCTGCACTGATGATCCCTGAGGGTCCCTCCTGACATGGATATTCCAGGACTCTGTGGTTCCCTAAGGCTGACGGCATCGCCACTTTCCTCCCCTGTGCAGGGCCTGCCCAGTCGGGGATCCTGACGGACCGGGAGGTGGTGAGCCTGTTCCTGCACTTCACCGTGAACCCGAAGCCGCGGGTGGAGTTCATCGACCGGCCCCGGTGCTGCCTGCGGGGCAAGGAGTGCAGCATCAGCCGCTTCCAGCAGGTGGAGAGCCGCTGGGGGTACAGTGGGACGAGTGACAGGATCAGGTCAGCTCTCGCGCTCATTCCCACCCCTGGACTGGTGTTCCTGAGCTTTCCACTGCTCTAGCTCTAAACACGCGAGATTCTGTGCTAGACTCTGACTTTCCACCGTGTCAGCCCCACAGGGAAGGTGTTTTGCTGGGCAGAACCACCCCCTGATGCACTGACCTGCACATTGCTGCCACTTTGCATCTCTGCTGGCAAAGGTTTCCAGAAAACATGGCCCCCCAGCACAGGCCCCTGGAAAGGGAGGGAAGTGACCCCTGCAGCTATAGGGACACATGAATAAGGAGTCACCAGTTGTCCCCCCTCCATGCTCTGTGGGGGACAGGTAACCATTGCTCCATCAGGTTGGTTCCCTGCTCTAGGTGTCAGTGTGGCTTGTTGAAGCCCCTTAACCTCTCCTGGTTGGGATAAAGTTCTGCTGACACCCAGTTTGTTCAGACCTGAGCTTGTGGAGAACCAGCAGAGCCCAGTCATGGTGAAAGGGACTGGCAGGTGTGGCTGGCAAATGGTGCTTTGCAAGGCTTGTGGGGCCAAGGAATGAGAGCAAGACAGGAGGGAGTCAGGAAGCCTTGGTTCTTTCCTGATACATGTTTGGTGGAAGGGGACTCCCAGCAGTGTAGCTCTTCACAGTTTCTAAGATGGTTCTGTTTCACTGGAGCTGTTGGTGGGATCCTCTGGTCTGTTCAACCCCAGCAGTGGGAACTGCTGCCAGCTCCAAACACTTCCTGTTCTCGCCTCGAACGCTCACAGACCTTTTTGAGCTTGGGTTTGACTTCAGGTTCAGCCTCTGCAGCATCAGGGTCAGTTCCAACACGGAATGTTCCATGCTGGCTGCAGAGCAGAGGCTTCCAGCCTGCCCCAGGTGTTTGTTCTGGAAATACAACAGGGCTAAAAGACTTGGTGGACGGATGAAGAAATGCTGTTGGCAGCTTGGCAGCACTGAGGCTTCTGCTGCCTGAGAAGGTGGAGCTGTAGTGGGGTAAATATCCTTCCCCTTCTTCCTTGGGCAGCAGGGATTCCTGCACTCAGGAGTCACTGAATCCTTATTTCTGCTCTTGGTAAATTTGGAATGCAGCAAATACCCAGCAGCACATGAACAATTCCCCAGGGCTCAGCAGTGAAATATCCAGTGGCACTTGAGTGGTGTTTGCTGGACCACTGTGAGGTGGGCACTGTTCCCTGCTCCCAGGCTGCCCTGCCCGGGCCTGGCGGGCGTTTGGGGATGCTGATGTTTTGCCACAACTTGGAAACACTTCCTGAGCCTGGACCCTAACATTTGGTGATGGGATTGTGCAGCTTTGTGTTTCACACAAGCCCACTGGGCCAGTCAGAGGTGTGAGTGTGCAGCTGATGGTTTCTGTGCAGGGTTTCACCTCTTAGTAAGGGCTGCACTTAAATCTGTATAGGTTTGATTAAACCACAGATGTATAATCAACACAAGTGGAGATACCTGTGTATCAGCTTTGTACTGGAGCAATACAGGAGTGGCAAGTTTGGACTGACTTCCCTGCTCTGTTCCTGCAGGTTCTCAGTAAACAAAAGGATATTTGTAGTTGGGTTTGGATTATACGGATCCATACACGGGCCAACGGATTACCAAGTAAATATACAGGTAACGCTCTCAGCTGCCTTAAAAATCCTGGCTGTTTTAGGGGCTGACAAACGTGTTTTAGTGAACCTGCAACAAAACCTGAAGTTCAGAGGGACTCTGTGTGTCCCTGGGCAGGGGGGCTGGCAGATGTAGCAAGGGCCAGATGGGGCACTGGGGATCAGAAGGATTATTGCTCTTGATTTTATTGCATGTCACTGCAGCACCTCCCCCGGTCTGCTCCCAGCTTTGGGGCAGTTGGGAGGCAGTTTATGAAGAAGCTGTGCGTGATTTCCCACCCCAAGCAGGCTGAGGGAGGCTCAGTTGTCTCAAGTCCATCGTGATCTTGTCCAAAGAGCAGGTGGATCCCGTGGATCCTGTGTGCCTGGTCTGGGTGCACGTGTGTCACCCCAGTCTGGGTCACTGGAGGAGGACTGTCCCCAGGAGAGTTACTGCAGCACACGGGGCTGGTGTTATGGGCACAGGCTGTCAGCATTTCTTCCTTGATTGTCAGGGCTCATCCTGCTGCCCTGAGCTCTTGGGGGAGAAGGGTCTAAGCACAGTGTGGGCCTGCAGCGCTCTGCCAGCCTGGGGGTGAGGAGGGGGTGTCCTGTGCTGTCTGGGACTTGAGCCCACAGCTCTGTGGTGAGCTCAGAGGGGCCCAGAGCAGCTGTGGCTGCCCCATCCCTGGAAGTTCATGTCCAGGATGCGGCTTGGAGCAACCTGGGATAGTGGGTGGCATCCCTGCCTGTGGCAGGGGGTTGGAGATGGATGATCCTTAAAGTCCCTCCCAACCCAGATGTGGGATTCTGCAGTTCTGATCATAGTGATCATTGATGAGGGACATGAGTAATGGACAGTGCAGTCATCACAGGGCTGGGCAATCTGGGAGTGCCTGGGGCTCAGCCCAGCGCGGGGACACACTCGTGGGCAGGGCTGGCAGTGTCTAACCCCGCAGGTGAAAGGCTGACCCTGTGTTGCAGATCATCCACACGGACAGCAACACAGTCCTGGGGCAGAACGACACCGGCTTCAGCTGTGACGGATCGTCCAACACCTTCCGGGTCATGTTCAAGGAGCCTGTGGAGATTTTACCCAACGTCAACTACACAGCCTGTGCTACTCTAAAGGTACCACACGGGGTGGGGTGAGGTGCAGGCAGGTGAGGGCACCTGCTGTAGGTCTTCAGTGCAACCTGGGCCTTGCTCTGTGTCCTTCGAGGCCAGTGGTACAATCTCCAGGGTCTCTGTGTGACCTGGTGCTGCCATGAGCTTGTTCACCACCAGCATTCAGAGCTGGTTTTTGACTTGTCTCACAGCCCTGAACAGGTGTTTCTCTGAGGAGGGGATGGGGTGATTTTTTGGTGTGTACAGCTGAGCTGTCAGTTCTGCAGGTGTGTAATCCAGAGCCTGCTGCAGTGGCCTCAAAAAGTTCATACTTAGCTGTTGAGACCTGGTTAAATTAGTGTTAAGTTCTGATAGAGATGAGATTGAGCTCAGAATACCTGAGGTGCAAATCCAGGAGGAAAAGGGAGGAACTGAGATCTCCAAAGCTCCGAACCCACCAGAGAGCCTGGGCAGCAGCAGGGTCCTGACCTGTTCTTGTCTTCCGTGACCCCCACAGGGTCCAGATTCCCACTATGGAACCAAAGGACTGCGCAAAGTGATCCATGAATCACCAACAACGGGAGCCAAAACCTGCTTTACGTTCTGTTACGCGGCTGGGAACAACAACGGCACCTCCGTGGAGGACGGACAAATCCCAGAGATCATCTTCTACACATAGTGCCGCTGCCCAGCCCAGCCTGGACTCGACTCTTCCCCATCACCTCCCAAACGAAATCTCTGGCTGAGTTTGACCACACCAATTGGAGCCACACTAGCCAAAGGTCTCAGTGAAATCATTTCAAAGCTCATGTTCTGCCTTGTGCTAGTGCTGCTGCTGCTCTCAGGTGCCAGGCCAGCTGGTGTCCCAGTGCAGGCCAGCTGGTGTCCCAGTGCAGCCCAGCTGGTGTCCCAGTACCATTCGTAGGTTGTCTGTGGCTTGTTGTTTTTCACCTCCTGATTAACCCTATCTAACAACGTGCGTTTTTTGGACTGTAATGAATGTAGATGCTTTTCCACCAGTCAGAAGCGAGGCAACAAGTGGCTCTGGTTGTGGTTTCACTTGCCATGAGGAGATGGTCCTGCAGACAGACTCGGTCAGGGCTGGGTGGCCCCTGCTCTGCTCCAGCTCAGCAGTCCAGGCCAGACTGCAAGGCTTGGCCAGCCCATGTCCGGCACCTTCCCTCCCTGCCAGCAGCCTCAGCACACACAGCCGCCTTCAGAAGTCATGGGAAGTGGCCTTTTCCCTGAGGCTTTGCTGTTCCAGCACTACACAGGCTTGGAGACCTCAAACCTGAGCTCCTCCGGAGGGACCGTGGCGTTTTCCTGCCCTTCTCACTGATCTGTGACAATCTTCACCTCGGGCAGTTGGTGACAGCGAGGTGACCTCCCTACAGCGTGGGAAGGGGCAGCAGCCTGGCCAGGAGGGCCCTCCTGCATTCTGAGTCCCCGTGGTGCTGCTTCCAAACCCCTGGCACGTTCCAAGCGCTGGGTGATGCTCAGCTCAGCCCTGAGCAGCCCCAGCTTTGGTTATTACTGGTCATTGTCCTCTGCAGAGTGCCAGGGTTTGTCGGTTGAAGCAGAAGGGCACCTGCCTCACCTGTTCCCAGGCAGCCCTGCAGTTTCCATGCACGTTTCCATGCGTATCCCTCTGTTCCTGTGCATTGCTGCCCCGTCCCTGCTGCCCTGATGGAAGCAGGAAGAGAGGCTGGATGTGCACCTGCCTGTTACCTATAATGCAGCAGCTGGACAAGGATTTACCAAACGGTTCAGGAAAACGTGGAATATTCTCTGTGCTGGTTTGCACACTGCCTGTTGGCCAGGCACAGGAGGGAGATCACAACCATCACCTGGTGAGCTGTGGAACCCTTGAAGACACCCCTTGTACCCGTTCAGGGCCATCTGCTGGTCCCCGTGGCTGTCACAGAGAGGGTGGCTGGTGCTGGGCTGCCTGACCAGCCCCACCCTCACTGCCCACAAGTGAAGACCACGAGACTCTTCCTCCCCTCCTCTGCAGAGGAAGCTGGAGTTAAGCTCAGCCTGGCAGTGAGACTGGAGCCACCAGAGTCTGCAGGGCACTGGCTGGGGTGGTGCTGCCTCAGGGCCCCTTCTCCGACCTCCTGCTCCAGCACACAGAGCCATTGCCACTCTCTGGGAGCTGCTGCCTCTGGATTTCACTGCTGGAAGTCGAAACCTGGCCGTCCTTGGCTGGAGCACGGCTTCTCCTCCTCCTGCTGCCCCAGCCAGGATCCTGGGGCTGTGCTGGCTGGAGTCTCCTCCTCAGCTGTGCAGCAGCAGCCTGGGAATGCCCTGAACCTCCTCACCAGTAGCTGTTAGAGATGCCCAGAGCGTGTTCCATGCTCCAGGGTGGGTGTGAGCTGTGTGTTGTCAGCCTGCTTCCAGGTGGGATGGTTCTAATATGGCCAGTACTAAAAAAATAGAAAAAACCCCAACCCTGGGTCCATGACTTGGTGACTGAACCCGACTCTGTGCAATGCAAACAGTGTTGTGAGATGGATTCACAGCCCAGGCTCCGTGTCCGTCGGGATGTCCGTGACTGTGCCCGCTCCTGTCACCACCCCTCCCCCAAAGGTGGTGGGACTGTCACTGCTGGCCCCGTGCTGGGGCCTGCACCTTCCCCGGGGGGTCTGATCTGGGTTCTGCACCTCGGGGCGTCAGGTACAGGTGGAAATAGTGGAAGAATTGGAATTTGAGAGAAGCAGAGCAGTGCACTTGGCTCTGGGAAGAGCGGGGCTCAGACTGGCCCTGCCTAGCTGCAGTGGGTGCCTCCCGGTGGCTGCTCCCTGGAAGTTCTGTTCTCACTATTCTTTTGTGATGCAAATTCTCTTCCCAAATCCCACCTTCCTGCCCTCCCCGTGTGGGGCAGGTCTGGCAGCTTGTCCTGTCACAGAGGGAGAGGAGTCAAACTCTGAACTACACCTGAGCAATTTCTGTTCTTACAGCTTTCCCGCAGTTTGATGCAATTCCGGCTTTTGTAGATAGATGAATGTAATTCCTTGTTGGACATGCCTGTTCCCAGAAGTATGAGCCATTCTGTTGTACCACGTCACCTTCCAAGCAGAGCGGGCCCAGCCCGGCTCCTGTGCTATTTGATGAATGTATCCGATGCTCTCGTCCCGTGTTCACACTCTGCTTTTGGCCAGCTTTGTGATTTGTAAATAGGAAAACAATAAAGACATCGAGGTTGTCTTTCCGAAGTTTCTTTGTGATGGGAGGAGAATGATGGCCACTGGAATGGTGGAGGGGAAATCTGGGCCAAGCTGGCTCCTGGCCCATCTCTCACAGCCGAGGGTGTGGGGTCCTCAGCTTCCCCATCCATGGAGTGTGGGATGAGCCGGATCCTCAGGAATCCTGAAGCCCAGCAGTCACCAGAGGTGGTAGTTGGAGGGCAGCAGGGTGGCACAGGGTGGGCACACTCTGGTCTTTGTGATGTCATTTTATGACTGAATTTCTTGAACCTTAATTGGAGGTTTTTGACAATTAAATGCACTAAAAGCTGCCTCAGCCTTTGCAGGGACCAGTCCAGGCCTAGGGAGGAAAGGCAGCTCCTGTGCCCTGTGATTCACAGCACAGAGAGGCTGGGGGGGGCTGCTGGAGCAGGGGCGAGGGCTGGGCTCACTCAGCACCGCGGGGCCACCAGAGCCCTGCCCTGGCCCTGCCCTTTGCCTGCAGGGAACAGCGGGGCCGTGGTGAACGTGAGCCCCTGGGCAAGGGGCAGCTTCCCAGCGCTGCAGACTCTGCTGGAGCTCATCCTCGGGGCCCTGCAGTGCCAGGGGGAGTCCAGCCCGGCCCGGCCTGTCTGGGGCTCTCACCCTGCCCACACGGTGCTGGGGCCTCGGCCGGATCATGCTGGGCTCAGCACAATGTCCTGGCCTTCCTCCTCCTCCTCCTCGTCCTCAGCCAAGGGCTCCCGCAGCTCCCGTACCCGGCTCTGGGCTGTGTCCTCTTTCCAAGCGCTGCCCCTGCTGGAACACGGCTCCAGCTGGGAATTGCCCTCCTGCACCATCGCCTTCCTCACTCACGGGCTTTACAGGAGCATCGGCCGGGAGCCTGGGGAGTGCTGCCCGGAGCCATTGGCTTTGCTGCTCTTCCCCCGACCTGTCCCCCACAGATTTTCTTCCTGCTGCTTCAGGAAAGGCTCCTGGGTAGGGAGCCCCTGCGAGGGGCTGGGGCTGCTCCCACCCTCTGTTGGGGGAGCCTCCAACGAAAAGGGGGTGCTTGGGCAATGTCCTCAACCTTGTGAGCCACACAATGAAGCACAGAAGAATGTGTTGGGTTTTAAAGATTTTTTTTATTTTATTTTTTTTTGTTTTTATTTAAAAAAAAGCCCCTAAATTCTATGGCTTCCAGGAAGCATCAGAGAAATTGAAATGCCGTTTCTGTACACTTGGTTTTAAAGCAGTAACTAAACTCGCAATGGAACAAACGCTCTCACGTACAATCGCAGTATTTTGACTCCTCGCTGGAAGGACAGAGAGTCCCGGGCTCGGGCCACGTCCCCGGCGGCCGAGGGTGTGCGGACAGAGCCGGGCACTCCGGACACACCCTCGTGGCCGCGTTCCCTTCCCCTCCGCGGCTCCTCTTCGGCCTCTGCCGGGGCTGCTTTGAGCCGACGCACTGACAAGGGGCCACTTCCAGTGAAAATTTTAAGGCGATTTTTAAAATTCGTTTGTTCGCCTCGCTGGGGACACGAGGTCAAACGTTGCACGTCCCCTTCCCGCCGTGGCCAGGGACGCAGCAGCAGCTGGGGCTGCCCTGGCTGCCGCAGCCCGGACAAGCCAAAGCTGGGGTCAATCCCGAATTTAGGATGAAGAGGGGGCCCTGGGGAGGGCACGGCCCCATGGGAGACCCCACGCCCCCCCAGCCCCTCCACAATCCGGGGTCTCCAGCCCTCCCCCCCCCCCCCCCCCCGAGATGGTCAGTTTGGACAAATGTTTCGAAGCAGCCACAGATGGTCCCATCCCTCCCCCGCCCCCCCAGCACAGCCTCAGCCCCTTCTCTTGGGGCAGAACAACAGGGTTTTGGTAAAGATAAGTGTGTGTCCCCCCCAATGTGTCACGATCAATACACACGACAGCGCACGGGGTCAGTCAGTGGGGAGCTGCAGTGCCCTGGGGGTGGCGAGGAGCACGGGGGGTGCGGGGTGTCCGTGTGTCAGTTCCAAAACCTCCAGTTCCCCCCGCCCCAGGAGCGGCCGGGCCCTGGCGCTGGCGGGAGGATGCCATGGAGGGGGGATGCCATGGAGGGGGGATGCCATGGTGGGGGATTCCACGCTGGCAGAGCCGCTCCACCCCGGCGCCCTTCCCCGCCCGGCCCGGCCCCCTGACCCGGCCCCGGCCCTCCGGGAGCGGCTGCGGGGCCTCGGGGGTCTCAGGCTGTAGAACCAAGAGGCCGATCAAGCCCTGCCCACACCTACAGCTGTTTTGGAAACATCCGGCCCCAAGACACGGCAGCACCAGAGACGAGGCTACTTTGCTTCCCCTCCCTGCTCTGCCACCGCCATTCATGGGTCCCTTTGGTCTCGGCCGTCCCTGTCCCTGTGTCCCCCAGCCCCTGGGAGTCTCTGACCTGCTCTCGGCGGGACAGGACGGCGCCTGTATTGCTCGCAAAAGTGCATCGTAAATGAACTGTAAACGCGTTTCCTCTCCCCGCCCCGCGCGCCCCCGGCTCTCCCCGCCCGAGCGGGGCCGGAGCGGAGCCGTCACCAACGGCCGGACCGAGGGGGACCCGGCGGGGGACGCGGGGCGGGGCCGGAAGGAAGAGCAGAATTCGGTAACACTGAAGATGACGGTCAAAGACTGACGACTCAGCACTCTGCACCGAGACTCACTTTAAATTAACTTAAGAGACAAAGAAGCAACAGAAAAAAAAAAAAATTCCTCCTTAGCCCACTGCTCTCGAAATTGTCTTCGTCTTCTTCTGACAGCGACGGGTCAGAGTCTGTAGTTGATCCCCATTTCAGACTGGTTATAAACTCAAAGCAAGTGACGCCGTGGGTTTTTCTCTTTTTCTTTTTTTCTGTTTGACGGACGCAGGAACTTCAGCGAAGTTGAGCTTGGTTCGAGTAAACGGCCACAAGTGGCGGAGGAAAGGACAAGCAGTTTGGGGAGGCCCCGCTCCCCACCTGCGCGTGGGGCGCTGGGGGAGCCCGTCCGGCCCGGCCCCCCAGTCCCCGTCCAGCCCGAGGGGCCGTTGGCTCCGCGGGTCAAGATCCAGCCACGGCCAGAGGGAGAGGAGCCATCGCTCGCCGCTCCGTCCGGCCCCGGCAGCTCACTTGCGACGCTTGGTGGTTTTCCTCTTCCTTCTCTTGAAGAAACAGCAGCACCTGGGGACAGAGGGGACCTGTCAGTGCCTGGGCCATGGCACGGAGGGCGCAGCAGCCGCGGGGTCAGGGAGGACAGAAAGCCCTCGGTGCCTTGGTGAGCCCCACGTGGGCAGAGCTGCTCCGGGAAGTGCCCCTGGTACACGGCAGGGGCTGGACTGGGAGCACAACGGCCACCAAAGTGACACCTGCCACAGCAAGGGGCGCTGACCAGGGGAGTGACACCGACCATGGCACACAAGGCTGGCCATGTGGCCAAGAGCCAGGGCCAGGCAGGGGCTGCGGAGAAGGAGCAGTCCCAGATCCGTCCATGCCCTGCTGTGCAGGAGCCTTAGACAAGGGGAGGTGGAAAGGGCTGGGGGTGGTGCTGCAGGGACACCCCTCGTGGGGTGCCAGGGGACAGCTGGGCTCTTGCTCCCCGGAGGGCACTGGACAAGGCATCCCATGGCAGCTGCTGACCCCTCCTCCAGCCTGGCACTGGCAAAGGGGCAGTGAGGCTGGGGCCTTACTTTGTATCGTCTGTCACCTCCACCTCGGTGGGGGCTGTGATGGGGGCGTTCGAATGTCCTGCCGTTGGGTCGTCTGTGTTCAGCTCTCCGTTGGTGGAGCTCATCACCTGGGGAGAGATGAGTGTCAGCAGGGGCAGCCCGGGGCTCTGCAGCCCTTCCCCTCCCCACAGGGCACAGGAGCCGCCCAGGAGACCACCCAGCTCTGCCTGGGAGCACCAAGGTGCCCTTGGCGGCAGGATGGTGCCCTCGCCCAGACCGCAGTGTTTGGCCTCGGTGCTGAGCTCTCCCCAACAGCCCCATTGCACAGAGAGCTCTGAGCCCCTCAGCCAACGCCCCTGGAAGGATCCCAGCTCCTGGGAGCCCCTGCACCAGGAGAGGGGCTTGGTGGCAGCCAGCTCCAGCATGGGCAGGAGACAGGGCCTGGGAAAGCTGACAGCTCCAAGGAGCCCTTCCCACAGCTGAGCATCTGGACACAACTTCGGCTTCCCAGCACCAAGACTCAGCCCAGTGCCCACCCTGCAGGCCCAGGCGTCCCTGAGCTCCTGCCCACTCACCAGGGCAGCAGGGTCAGCCACAGTGCCGGGGCCAGGAGGACCTCCAAGCCACCAAGGCCATGGGGAGGTGCCTGAACCGCCAGCCTGTGCCTGCTGCCCACAGGCAAAGCCAGGAGCTCCCTGGGGATGCACAGGCCAAACACTCTCCAAGCTGCTCAGCCCCAGCGAGGAGCCTCAGCCTTTCCCAGCCCCACGGAGGAGCTGCCACCCGACAGCCAGTGCCCAGCCAGCAGGGCCACGTCAGGCTACAGCCCCTGACACCAGCAGAGAGACCCCCGCGCGTCACCCCCGCAGTGCCGGGCGCAGGCCGAGCATGGCAGGAGGGTTTGCGGGGCGGGAGCGGGGAGGAGGAAGGGAATGTGGGACAGGAGGAGCTGGTTGGTCCCTCAGAGTGCCCGGCCCCACGGCCTGCCTGGCACCACGGAGTGCCCGGCCCGTGACGGCAGCAGTGGGAGCTGTGCCCAAGCCTGGGGCCGAGCACCAGCAGAGTCACTGCGGAGCAGCAGGAACGAGCAAGAGCGGCGGGGAGGAAGCAGAGACGGAGGAAGCAGCGCAGGCCCAGCCGAGGGGACCCAGCATGGATGTTCCACCATCCATATGGGAGGGACCCCCAGGCCAAGGTAGGGCTGAGCGGCAGCGGGCAGGAGGCGGCGAGGGCGGCGAGCACGGGGCTGACGGCGCGAGCACAGGACCGAGGCAGGGGGACACGGCCAAGGAGAGCCCGGGAAGGGAGGAGAAGCAGGACTCGGAGCCAGGGCTCCAGTCAAGGAGGCGCAGGGAAGTCCCTGCTCATAGGAGTGGCACTGGGGGCAGAGCGATGCCCACCCAGCTGCCGTGCCGCAGTGTGGCATCCATCCATCCATCCATCTCCAACCACCCTCTAATTCCTTGTGGCAGCACCAAGGGAGCCCAGCAGCCCCCGGGAAGCAGCACCAGCCTCGTCTGCGAGCCGTGAGCGTCCCATCGCACCACAGGGACAGGCAGCACGCGCTGCAGCCGGGGCAGGACCCCGGGATGTGTGGCCCCGGGGCGGGGGAGCGGGGCTGATCCCGGCTCCGCGGGCGGCCACGAGGCCCAGGGTGGCTCCGCTCCCTCCCGCACCCGCCCCTGCCCCAGGCGCGTGGTTTCGTGTACCTGCACGGACCCCCCGAGCCTGCCGGCTGCCAGGTGAGCTCCCAAAGGCTCCTCGGCAGGCTGCCCACCGGCCTGAGGATCCCACAACTCCGTCCCCTCGGGCGGCTGCTCGCGACAGGCAGGAGGAACAGAATGAAAAGAAACAAAAGAAAAGAGGGAGAATGGGGAAGAGAAGGGAGAAGTGGAGGGAAGGGGCGGGAGAAGTGGCAAAGGGAGTCGAGAAAATAAGACATGCAAAAGCAAAAACATGACCGGAGCAGCTCGAGTTGGTGATTGCGGAGGGCACCCGTGCAGCACCGTCCCGGCGGCTCCCAGAGCGGTCCCTGCAGTGACAATGGGGGTCTGTGTCCCCCTGCCACCTACACACACAGCCCCCACGGCCAGCCCCCAGCAGGGCCACTCCACGGAGCAGGGCCAGCCCCCAGCAGGGCCAGTGGCCGTGTCTGGGAGCGAGCTGGGGCAGCAGAACCGGGGCCGCAGCCGGGCCCAGGTGACACCATGTCCCCAGGACGACGCAGCGCTTGGCGGGGCCTGTGTGGCACGAGCTGTGCTGCTCCTCCAGGGCTCGGCTGCCCCACAGCCAAACCGTCCCCCAGTGAGCATGGCACGGCCCCACAGCTGCAGGGACACCCTGTGTCCCCAGGCTGGACACTGCTCCCACGCTCCAGGAGCTCTGTGCTTTGCTTTTCCCCCTGCTCTGGGGAAGGGATGTCCAACATGGCATTTCCCTGGTGCTGGAGGCAGAGAGCAGACCTTACTGGGAGCCAGTTCCCAGAATGAGCCAGAGGTGACCTGAAGATGTTTCTCTCTCCTTAGGAAGCGCTGCCAGTGAGAGCCAGGGCTGTGCCAGGCTCCCTGTGCTGGGCAGGAGCAGCCTGGGGAGGAGAGGGCGCTGCACCCCTGGCTCCAGCCCCTCTGCAGGTGCTCTGCCCCCAGGGAGGTTTGGGAGGACAAGGGTTTGTACAGGACTGCTGGGAAATACACCAGGTTTGCTGTTGGTGGCAGCAGTGCCAGAGATGTGTCCTGCACCAGGGCAGGACAGGCCACAGCACTGGAGCAGTTCTGAGCAGCCCGGCCCCTCTCCCACACAGCTCTTCCCAGGCTCCCTGTCCCTGTGCCCAGCCTGCTCCCAGAGCAAAGGCAGCCCCAGCGTGGGGCAAAATGCTGCCAAGCTGCCCCACCAATCCTGCCCTCCCTTGTCCTGTGTCACTGTCCCATCGATGGAAGGGCACCACGAGCAGAGCAGCGAGTCACTCCATGGGGACACCGTCCTTAGCAGAGGTGGCTCAGCCTGCACCAAGCACTCCCCCACACTTCAGGCTGGACCCTCACCAGCTGATGTCCAGGCCTGGCACCCCCAGTCATGCTACAGCCCCCATAGTGCTTCCTCCCTCTTCTGCCAGGGGCACTGCCCTGGGCCCCTGGCAAGCTAAAGACCCAGAGCTGTGGGAGGGAACTCCTTCCACAGACAGCACTGAGTGAAAATGATGCTCCAGCCCCTGCCACCACCCCTGCTGGGCTCCATGTCCCTGGAGCTGCAGCCCGAGCTGCCCATGCCCATGGCCCCGTGCCCTGGCCGGGCTGTGCCGTTGCTCACCTGGTGTTTGGTGTGTGGCTGTGCTTTGTCTCTGTTCGAGGGCTGCACCTGCACCTCGCTGTGCATCGTGCCAATGGGGGTGGGCTGGGGGCACAAGGACAATGTCAGTGCAGCACGGAGCCCTCCCAGCACCCTGCAGCCAGATCCAGCCTCTGGCCAAACATGCCAAACCCCCAGAACCAGGGCCTGATCCCAGCCCCTACCCCCACCCCAGCAGTGCCACGCTTGGTATCTGGCTGCAGCAAGTCCATGGAATGTGCCCATGGCAGAAAGTGAGGTGCCAGCTTGGCTGCTGGGGTCCCCTTGGTTCCAGGAGCCGCAAATTCCCATGTCACAGCCCTGAAGCCGGTGACTGGTGAGGAGGGTGGAGCTGATCCCTTGGACACAGTGTGTGGCAAGGATGGCTGAGAGCCACATCCTCCCTGGCTGCTGCCACCGACCCCCCTGCCCCTCCTCCCTGGGGTGCCTCAGCACTCACCAGAGGTTTCCCTGCCCAGTCGTATTCGTAGTCGAACACGTAACCGTTCCTCTCGAACAAGTCTGTGAAGAGCTTCCTCAGGTAGTCATAGTCGGGCTTCTCGAAGAAATCCAGCCGCCGCACGTAGCGCAGGTACGTGGCCATCTCCTCTGCGGGGACACGGGGGCTCAGGGGGACAGGGGACAGGGGGCTCAGGGCTGGGGGCTGGGCTGGGCAGTGCTCTCACCTGGGAAGTTCTCACAGAGCACCTCCACCGGGGTGGCTCTTTTGGTGTCACCAATCTTCTGGTACCTCTCCTTTAGCGTGTCGGCCTGGAGGGACAAGGAGCATCAGCACGGGGGAAGGCACTGGGTGCTGTCACACCGTGTATGATTTCTTGGACCCCCTTTCCCAGGTAACTCCTTCCCAGGGAATTCCCCGCCCAGGGCAGGTCTGGAGGGCAAACCCCAGGGTTTCCAGGACAGTCACTGTGAGAGCAGCTGGGAACCCCACACAGTGGGGGGACACAGGGAGACCTGCAGCTGCTCAGCACAGCAAGGGCCTGGCATGCAGCTCAGAGCTGGTGGGATGCCAACCCTCCAACACTCCAGGGGCCAAACCTTCTCCGTCTCCGGGCCAGGGCAGAGCCAGGCCCACAGGCAGCCATGCCCAGGGGCAGCAGGAGCTGGCAGTTACCTTGAGGCCTTGCCAAGGAAGGCTCCCACGGAGGAAGTACATAAACATGTGCCCTAATGCTTCCAGGTCGTCCCTGCGGCTTTGTTCTGCATGGAGAAAAAGAGACATGGGTCAGCTCCCACTACAGCCACAGGCCCTGTTCCCCCCCTCCAGGTCCTGGAGCACCCCATGTGTCCTGCCAGCACCCTGAAGAGCAGGAGAGGCAGCTTGTCCCCAGCCCCACCTCTGGCACCCCTGCCCTGCAGTCCCTCCCCTCAGCCAGGGGGCAGGGCTGGCTGCCTGTGCCCACACACCTTTCCCCAGGTGGGTGTTGATGCTCATGTAACGCGCTGTCCCTGTCAGGCTCTTGTGCTCTCGGTAGGGGATGTGTTTTTTGGTCTCGGGGTCAATATACTCTTTGGCCAGGCCAAAATCGATGATGTGGATGGTGTGCTGCCGCTTGCTGCCCGGCCGCCCCACCAGGAAGTTCTCTGGCTTGACATCTCTGTAGATCAGGCTTTTGGTGTGGACGTACTCCATCCGTGTGATCTGGGGCAGGAGGAGACATCAGTGCCAGAGCAGAGACCCACCCCGTGTCCTGCACGCTCCTGCCCTGGGCCCTGCTCCGGCCACCTCACCCCTGCTCCCCTCAGCCTGGCCCCAGCCCCAGGGACGGGCACATCGGCTCCTTCCCACCACGGGAGACAGCCCCAGGCCAGCACCTTGGGCACAGCGAGAGGCTCTGGGCACACAGCTGCTTGTCTGGGCTCAGAGAGGGGCTGTGAGGAGGAGGAGAGCCCTCCCTCAGCAGGGAGGGGGTGAGGTATGGGTGAGCTGGGCTGGGATGTGCCAGCATCTTTTCCCCATTCCCTGTGGGATGCCCGTGCTGCCTGAGCATGGTGCCCACACATCCCCTGCTGCCCGGGGCAGCCAGGGGGCCAGGGGACCTGTGCAGGGCTGCAGGGGAGGTGGAGGTGCTGCACTCACCAGCTGGATCGCGATCATCAGGACGGTCTTGAGCGTGAAGGTCCGATCACACAGATCAAAGAGATCTTCCAGGCTGGGTCCGAGCAGCTCCAACACCATGGCGTTGTACTTCCCACAGGGGCCAAAGTAGTAAACCTGAGGAATTCCTTCTGCAAGAGATGGAGCAGGGGCTGTGCAGGGCTGCAGCAGGGCCATGCTGTCACAGCCACGCTGCTGCCGGCCAGGGGCTGCAGAGGGGGGATGTCCCTGCGCTGCCCTCCCTGCACAGCCAGCCTGGCTCTGCTCTCGGCAGCAGGGGGAAGGAGGCAGCTCCATCTGCATCCCTGACTCTGCCGCGGGGGCGGTGGGGGGAAAGAACTAAATCAAAAGAGATCAAAGATGAGACGATGCTTCTGTGTAGAACCAGCCTCTCCCTGCGGAGCAGATGGGCAGGAGCTCAAGCCGGGAGCGAAGTTGCAGAGTCACATTTAGGGAAAGCCTCTCTCCCAGCAGTGCCCCTGGCAGGCAGCTCCCCAGGGCAGCTCAGCCTGGCCCCGTACCTGCATTGCCGAGCTGTTTGTAGAACCGATACTCCAGATGCAGCTGGGGGGCCCGGGATTTTATGGGTTCCTTGGAGGAGAGAAAGGAGAAGAGTTAAGTAGGAAGCAGGATGTTCAGGGTGTCTGGTGTCAGACACCTCCTTCACATGCTGGCAGCAGCTGGACTGAGAGCATTTGGGGTTGGGAGCAATGGGTATAAAATGGAGATGAAGGCTCAGGGGATGATGAGAGAAAATCAGCCCATATGGGAGCCAGATCATCCCATCCGGAGAGGGGGAAAACATTAATGGGAGCAGGTACCAGTGGGGCCACCCCCTCTGCTGCTGGCACTGGCTGAGCACAGCACAGGCCATGGTGAGGGCTGGGAGAAGACTCAGCTCTTCTTGCCCAGACCCGGACCATCCCATCTGCAGTGACGTGTGTTCCCAGCCTGCCCTCGATTCTGAGCAGCCACCCATCCACCCATCCATCACACCCCAACCTGCTCCACCCACCCCAACACCTGGGGAGGGGGAGAAACCTCCTTCCCAATGGCTTGAACATCCCCCATGCCGACCATGGAGGAGCTCCCCGGGTTGACAGCTACTCACCAATTTGATAGCTACGTATTCGTTTGTGTAGAGATTCTTTCCTGCAGGGAGAGACACAAAAAGGAGATGAAAAGCAATCCCTGCATCACCCCCACCACACATTCGCCACGGTCCCTGAGGGCTCCTGGGCTCACAAACATCCTGAACAGGTTCTGCAGCTCCCACGACACCTGAAGGGGCCTCAAGGCACAGCGGGGAGCAGAACCCACTGTGGGGAGTTGTGACATGCCTGTTAATTATCCCCAGGTGGGGTATGTGGATTCCTCTGGGATGGGCAGGCTCCTGGGGGCTGCAGCCAAGGCTGATAGGAGAGGCAGCAGCAGGGATGCGACTGGGCAAGGCAGGGACAAGGCTGGGACTTGGTGCTTCTCCCAGACACAGCCCCACAGGGAGAGGGGGCTACAGAGGGATGGCCAGAGTCGGGGGACACTGAGTTATGGCCAGTGGGACCCCACGGAGGGCGGCAGGGAGGAAGGACCCCTGGGAGCACTGGAGCAGCTGGCAGTGGTCTGAGGGCACCAGAGGCAGGTGGAAATCTCTCCCCCACAGCTGGGGTCACTCCTGGGAATGGCACACGCTTGTGTGTGTGTGTGAATCAGCCTCATCCCTGGGGATGCTCCCGCCCACCCAAGGGCACAGGGCAGCCAGGAGCAGGCCCATGGCACGGCCCACACTGTACAAGGAGCTGAAGGCTGCAGGGAGTGCCCAGGGGAGCTGAAGGAGCAGCTGTGGCACCCAGCACCCTGTACATGACCCCCCACACATGCATGGGACTCTTCACACCCGTAACCACAGGAAGGCTGAGCTCAGAGTGCCTCCACAACCCCCCAAAACCAGGGGGCCGAGGAAAAGGGGACACACCTGGGAAGCGCCAGCACAGCTTCTGCCCAGACCCATAAAGGCAAAGATTAAAGGTCTGCAGGAACAGCTCCGGGTGTTCCCTGTGCCAGAGCCCACAGGAGCCCGGGCAGGTGGGAGTTAAGGGCAGCAGGGTCCCTCCAGAGCCAGCTGACTATAGATCCCAGCGATCCCACTGCCTGGCATGTGCATATCTGATGGAGCTGCATCTGTCTCCTCGGATTTTCTCCAAGCAATTTGCTTAGGGAACAAGCTCCTCCTGGCGTAAGATTTCATCTGCTCCACCTGAAGCAGCAATAAATCCTCGCCGGGTGACATCAGAGCCAGCTGCTGAGCGCCACAGTCGGCAGCAGGATTACGGGAAGAGGGATGAATGGGAGATATTAATGGAGCAGCTCCTCCCAGGATGGGCTCTGCAGCCAAGGAGGGGCTCAATCCTGCTGCCTCCCTGACCCTCTCCCATCCCAGGGGATCTCTGCCAAGCCACTATGTCTCCTGCCTCTACGTAAAGCAAATCCCTTCACAGCGATTAGGGAGGAGGGGATTTGGGAGGGAGGAAGGAATGTCTGGTGAACAAAGTGTGTGCCAGATCCAGGGGGTTTGTCCCATCACGGACTGACATTTCTTGGGGAGCAGGTGGGACGCCCCCAGACCTGTGCATGGCTCCACAGGGCTGTACAGTTCAGTCCAAAACAATTACTGTTGCCTTCAGGGCAGCAACATGCAACCAGAACACTCACAGGTGGATTTTCCCTGAGGTCAGGCAGGCTCTGAAGGGGGAAAAAAATAACATGGTAGGAAAACTGCCAGAGGGACACTGCAAAAGGGACTCAGCCCAGCAGGGAGGGAGAAGGGATGGAGGCAGGAGAATCCCCCACAGTGGCATCTATCCTGTCCCTGCCACACGAGACCCCTGTGGCTCGCTGGCACAGAAAGCTACCAGCAACAAGGCTCTGGAGCTGGCAGCATTCTCCCAGCCCAAAAACGAGTCCAGAGCATTTGGTACTCCCCTGGTTCAGCCCTTCCTTGGGGGGCTTGGACACAGCTGATGGACAAGATGGGGAGCAGAGAGAGTATGGACTGGTCAAATCACCACCCTCCGCTTCCCCTTTCCAAATTAAAAAAGGTACAAAGAGCAGAACTGGCCTGTCATGAAATTAATAAACCAACAGAAAAGAAAAAGCAAAAGAGCAAGGAGGGAGGATTCCTTCCACGCCAGGGAACTCACCGCTCCAGCTCCTGGAGCCACTCGCTCTGCCCAGTGTTCACAAGGGGGCAACTTTGACACCCAAAATGTGCCAGAGCCCAGGGAGTACCTGGGAGGACTAGAGCAGGCAGGACTTGCAGCACAAAAGGTGCTTTTGAAAGGAAATAAAAGGCAAAAGTGGTGAGATGGGCGGCAGAAAGCAAATATTTGCATTGCAGGGGCCTTTGCCCGGCTCGGTGCTGGAGGTGTTTCTGAATCCAGCTGCCAGCACCTGCAGGATGTGTGGGATCAGAACGGGGCAACGCTGGGAGCAGGCAGCCAGGCCGGGGGTGTTAAAGCCAGAGGTGGCTTTCCCGGCTGTCCCCTCCCCAGGGATTTGGCAGCGGCGCCCGGCACCTGCTCCTGCACATCACGGCAGCCCAGGAGGAGCCAGGCTCTGCGCTGGGCTCCCAGCTGGGTCCCCATCCAAGCAGCTTAGAATCACGGAATCAAAGAGTCATTAAGGTGGGAAAAGACCTTTAAGATCACCACTCCAAGCAGCAACACCACCATGTTCACATTAGCCCATGTCCTCAAGTGCCACATCCACACGTTTTTCAACGCTTCCAGGGGTGGAGACTCCACCCCTGCCCTGGGCAGTCTGTTCCAGTGCTTGACAACCCTTTTAGTGAAGAATTTTTCCCAATATCCAGCCCAAACCTCCCCTGGCCCAGCCTGAGGCCGTTCCCTCTCCTCCTGTCCCTGTTCCCTGCGAGCAGAGCCCGACCCCCCCGGCTGCCCCCTCCTGTCAGGGAGTTGTGCAGAGCCACAAGGTCCCCCCTGAGCCTCCTTTGCTCCAGGCTCAGCCCCTTTCCCAGCTCCCTCAGCCCCTCCTGGGGCTCCAGCCCCTTCCCCAGCTCTGTTCCCTTCTCTGGACACGCTCCAGCCCCTCAGTGTCCTCACTGTGAGGGGAAAAGTGAGCACTGAGGCTGTCCCTTGCCCGTGGCACAGCACCAGAGTGCCCATGCCAGGACCCTTTGTGCAGCAGCAGCAGCAGCACAGAGCTGTGCTGGGGCACCTGGATGGGAATTTGGCTTCCCAGTCCCTGGCAATGCAGTGGAGGAACACGGGACGAGGCAGCTCCACGCAAAAGCAGCCGGGCCCAGCCCTGCCAGCACTGCAGCTCCAGTCACACTGGCTGCACCAGGCCAAGCAATGACACCTCTGTGGAGCGCTGGGGTTTAACACCATCGGAAGAAAAATGTTATTTTAGAGCTTGACCTTCTTCTAGAGGAGGCTCTGAACAACCAGGAGGAAAAAGAAGTCCAAGTCTTCAGCAAGGGAGGCAGGAGCAGCAGGGATTGCATGGGTTCCTCTCTCCCAAAGCCTCCAAAGACACCCGTGTGCCACCTCTGGCATGTGGTGGGTCCATGGCTCCGGCTTCTGGGAGGTGGCCGAGCCCTTGGCCACACTGCAGGTGCTCAGAGGGAGGTCTCTGCAGAGCCCAAGACAAGGAGGGTGTCCTTGCACGAGCTGACCCCAGACACATTTTCAGAAGGCACCTTTTGTGGCCCCCAAGGAACTCCTTGTGAATTCCTGGGAGGCAGCAGGACAGGCCCGAGAGCCACAGCTCAGGAGAGCTTGGGAATGTCCCCAGCACCTGCACGTGACCCTTCAGCTGGGGCCTGCTCCTGGCTTACACACTGCCCAGACCCACTCCCCGTGTTCTTCCCTCCAAGATCCTGAGTTCACTTTAAAAGATAATTAACTTCCAGCTTTTAATTTTCAAGGAAAACAGCTGCTGGGGCTCCAAGCTGTCAGCAGCAATGCATGCAGCAGGCTGGGAGAGAGGAGTGGGCACTGAAAAGCTGCAAAAAGCCCCTTTGCAGAAGTTTATTGCTGGAAGAACAGAAGCAGCAGCTGCTGCCAGGTCCTCCATCCTTCCCTGCACCCTGCTCTAGGCTGAGGCTGCCCTGGGCAGCTCCATGGCACAGCCTGGCAGGAGCACCAGCCCTGGGCCAGGCTCAGGAAGGGGCTCTCAGGGAGCACAGCAGGACTAAGGGCAATTCCTGGCTCTGAGGCAGCACTGAAGAAGGGAAGGACCTGCACAGCACCCAGGTGCTTTGGGCTCAGTTTTGACCTTTCTGCTTAAATGTCTGGGTTTTCTTCCTCTCCCCCTGCCCCAGTCCATCCCAAGCACTCCTGAGCAGCTGCTAAGGGGAACCTGCTCCAACAAATCCTCTCTGTGAGTGTGCTGGCCCCGCTCCCAGGGCACAGGGAGCTGGCAGGGCTGCAGCTCGGCTGTGCCCAGGGCCAGGGCACACGAGCCACCAGCCACACTCCGGTCACCCACTGCCACCAGCGTCCTGCTGCCTTGTGTTTCAGAGGGCAGTGTCCCACCCTGGCATGGAGTGGGGCTGGCTGTGGGCAGCACATGGGCAGGGGGAGCTCAGGGGGCTGCAGGCAGCAGGCACTGCCCAGGGATGCTGTTGGAAAGGCCCAGGAGGAGCTGGACCACAGCTGGAAGCTGGCAGGGGGAGGGATGAGCACCCACCAGCTCAGGGTGAAGCTCCAGGACATAAGAAGGTAACAGGACCCAACACCTGCACAACATAAACCTGCCCCTCTGTGCCAGAGGGCTGGGGCAGCCACCCCGCTCCAGCTCCCAGCACAGCTCTCCAGTCACACTGGTCCAGTGCGGAACTGGCTGGCAGCGCTGCCAGACTGGGACTGGCACCATGTCCCTGCACTGCCCAGGATGCCAAGGCCAGCGGGGACAAGGAGAAGCAGGATCCAAACGCACAGCCCTGGCAGCCACAACTCCTGCCCACGTCATTCCCCTTCTGGCTTCCCACAAATGCCTTATGCCAATTGGTTTTTTTTATATTTCATCTTTAAACAGATCACTTTTGATTTTGGACACCTCCTACGTGGGTGGACACTCATCTCTACCTGGGGCAGCTCAGCTGAGGCACCCTAAGGACAGATCACCACATGCCTCTCAGTGTGGTGGAGAAATAGGGCCATGTGATACCTTTTTGAGGAAGACAGTGTCCCCTTCCTCCATCCCCACCACTGGGAGCCAGAGGAGTCACCTCCAGGTACATTTTTGCAAGATCTCCTGGCCTCTGTTATGAAAGGAAAAAGACCAAAGAAGAGCTGAGAGCTTTTAAACACGGAGCTACAGTTTGGCCTCTAAAGCCTTGAGGACTGAATTCTCTGTTCCCAGGGGAAAGCTGAGTGCCCAGCAAGAGCTGGGGAGCGTCCCTGCTCATGTCACCACTTCACAGCAGGAGCCCTCTGGTCCCTTGCCATTCATCTGCAGTTGGAGGAATCCCTAAATCCAGAAAGCATTCCTGAGCCCTGATGCAGTTTGAAGGCACACCTAAGGAAGAGAGATGTGATTTTAGGAGAGAAGCCACGTCGCTGCGGCTTCCAGTGCTGTGATGCGATCTTGTGCTCAGGCCTGTACCACGTTATGGCCAGGCACTGCAGGGTGTGACAGAGCAAAAAAGCCACGTGAAGGGACTGGAAGCTTCTCTTGCTGGTGGCAAGGACAAACTCTCACTGTGAGCATCGACCACTGCAGAGCCCCAGAGCGAGAGCTCACTGCTTGTCCCTCCAGCCACGAGCAAACCGAGCCCAACTGCTCCCAGGTCCCTGCAGCAGCCTGACTGTCAGTTTGACAGACATTCCTCAGGTCCATGTGAGACTCGTGTCCCCTCGGTGCTGCCCCTGGAAAATGAGGGGGAGGCCAAGGCAGGGGGGTCACACTGACCCTCAGTGCTGAGCACGGCAGAGCAACACGGCCGCAGCCTCCTGCACAGAACAGGATCCTGGGATCCAGCTCACCCCAAAACACGGATCCACTGCGGGATGCTCACTGGCAAGCAGGGAAAATGAGGTGCAAGGACACAGGTGGAACTTGCACAGCTCAGGGCTCTCTGTCCACTGGCCATGCAGGGAGGCACCAGCAGCAGGAGTGTCCAGATCCACCCAGGGAACTGAAAGGAGCAGCTGGTGCGGCAAAATCCCCCCATACCTCTCCTTCCGCAAGCCTTGGGTCTGGAGGAAGGCTCAGAGCTCTTCATGACAGAGAAGACAGACCCTCGGCTGCTGAACTTGGGAACTGCTCGGCTGGATTTTAACCAGAGCATTTCCCCAGCTCAGCAATTATGCCACAATCCCGCCGGGAAGCGCAGGGACGGGGCGGGCGAGCCTGGCACCAGCCAGTCTGTCACGCTGGGAAGAGCTGACATTAACTCCCCACACAGGGAGGTGGGGAACTGACCCCACCCGAGCCGGGGCTGCCGCGGCTCCTCCCCAGGCCCACGGTCAGGGCAGGTTTAGCTCAGAGCTCGGTTTGAGAAGGCGCTGCTTAAAATATCACGGAGCAACAAGGCCTGTGGCTGTCACAGGCTCTGGGGACTGCCTCTCTTCCCTCTTCCCAGAGCACAAGCCCCATCCCAAAGCACTCACAGCCAAGGACAGTGCTACAGCTGGCAGGGACTCCACCCACACATCCAGTATGAATTCCTGGAGACAGCCAGACTGTGCCGCTGGCACAGAGGTGCCTGGCACTGCCAGACCGCTCCCAGCTGCCTGATGCCAAGCAAAGGGTTAACAGCTTGCTGAGTCTCCAGGGACATTCCCAGTCCTGGGAGAGGAGCAACGTCCCCACCCTCCAAACCGGAGTTTGCTTGAGGAGTTTTCTGATCAACTTGGTTCAAAATGGAAAGTGACCATGCAAAGTGCCTTGAATGGAATTTCAGTAGAGTCTCTCAAACAACCAGTTTCAACAACTGAAGAATTCACCCAGGATAAAAGATGGATTCTCTTCCCCAGACGTTTGTCCCAGCAGAGTGAACATCCCTCAGGCCCCCACGCTCCATCCCCTGTCCCGAGGCACAGCAGAAGGGGAGCATCCAGGGCACAAGTGGAGTGAGATTTGGTAAGCACACAGGGGCATCTCCTGAATCATTCCTCACTCAGTGTTCCTGGATTTGGGGGACACCCAGATCTCCACAGCCACCACCACTTACAACAGACAGACTCGATCTGCGGCGCTGTCCCTGACAGACCCAGAGAGCGACAGGCACGGGGAGGAGATGAGAAACACCTCTGCAACCAGTCCTTTGGGCTGGGATGGGCCTTGGTAGGTCAAGCACAGTGTGAAAGGATTAAGGGAGTGGAACCTCTGTGACAGAACAAGAGCTACCAGCGAGGGGCAACACTTCAACTCTGTGTGGCCGGTCAGCACCCCGGTGCCCATGGCCACAGCCTGTGCCAGCTCCCCCCGCTGCAGGAGGAGGATGCCAGGGCAGTCCTGGCACGAGTGAGTATGAGGACAAAGACGACCCTTCTCACCTAGACGGAGCTCCCCGAAATTGCCGCATCCAATCTTCTTGCCGACACGGAAGTTGGGACCCACCATTAAGACTCCCGAGTTGGTTCCAGCACCCCGGCCTCCATGACCACTCCTTCCTCCACCTGTCTTGGACATCCTTTTACCTTCCTCCAGCTCCCCTTTCCCTCCTCTCTTATCAAAATCCATAAGTTTGTGATACCCCGGCCTCTCCACGGTTACGCTGCTGCCATACAAATCCCAGAGCTGCCGAAAATGGAAGGGTGAGGAAGAAAGAAGCAGGGTTCTTCTTGGTTAATACACCATCCCGGTGAGCGGTGGGAGGGCTGGGGTCTGGAGGGTAAGGAGGGGTAAGAGGCCGTCCACGGGTGCTGGGCTACTGAAATGTTAGTGCTTCCCAAGGTCCCGCCGGGACTGTCATCATCGCCGGTCACAGGGAGTTCTTTGGTGGAGAGAACATCCTGCAGACAGGGTCCTCCCAGCGCAGCTCCTCGGTCTCCCAGCTGTGGAAAAAGAGAGGGAGAAAATCAGTATGAGGAGGCAGAGGACAGCAGAGGGTTGTGGGCTCTGGGCTCCTGCCCCCAGCTCCACAGAGCCCCTCCAGCACCTTCCCTGCAGACAGGTGATTCCTACAACAATGACAGTGCTGCAGTTGAGGGGTGGGAGAAGCTGGGATAAACATCAGGATCATCCCAGAGTGCCCCATGCCTGAGATGTTGGCGTAAATAAACAAATAAATGAATTTTAAAAAAGCTTGGTTGGCCGGAGGTGAAATGGTTGATGAGCCATGTCAGAGCCAGCTAAGAGTGATGGGGGGACAAAACTGTCCCCATGGGGAAGGGCTGCTGGCAGCTTCTGGAAGCATTCAGAAGCACCAGCCAGGGACTCTGAGAGCCCCCAAGAGCAGAGGACACATGTGAACCCAGCATTACGGGCACACCATGCCAGGTGTGGGGCTTCCCATGGAGTGGAAAGGATGTTCACCTGGCTGGGAGGGTCCCTGCAGATCCAGGGGCAGGGGCCAGGAGAGTTGGAGCACTTTCCACTCCAGCACCAGCCTCTGCTGGGGTGGGCTGGGATCTCGTGCCAGCAGCCCTGCCCAGGACATTGTTTCTGGGGAACAGCCACACTCAGGTGCCCACCACAGCTCACCTGGGCTGGGGGAAAACACCCACTTGGCAAACAGGAACTTACTAACACCCCACTGCCTCTTCCTCTGCTCTTATCAACCAACCTTGATTTTAATTGCAAAGCTGGGAGCGAGGCCCCTTGGCTGCAGCCTGGGCCAATGCTGTGACACTCACCAGAGCAATGGACGCTTGGGGAGCTGGTTTGCTCAGGGGTGCAGCACTTTGCCTGCCTCATGTGCTCCCAGTGAGGTTACTGGGAAGCCCCACGCTGCTGGTGGGGTTATCTGGGTTCCCCTCAGCTCCCACAAACAGGCAGGACTCAGCTCAGCCCCCTGAATCAGGGAGCTCCTTTCTGTGTGCACAGCCCTGCTCATGGCAGGGGCTGGATGAGGTGACCTTTAAAGGTTCCTCCAACCCCAACTATTCCATGATTCCATGACACCAGCTCCACACACATCCCAGTGCAGCTGCCTGTGCTCATGTGGGTACAACAGCCCAACATCAAGGCCAAACCAGCTCCTTGCTTCCTTCTGGACACAAGACTGGGACGACAAGAACCATCGACCGGCTCCGTGCTCAAGAAACCAGGTGCCCAAGAGGGAGCTGCGCTCTCCCTCCCTGCAGCATTCCACCAGCGTGGGACTGCCCCTGCACTGGGGGAAGGTCAGGCTGGGTCCCTCCTTGCAGGGATGCCTGTGTGGGAGGCAGGAAGGACAGTCAGGAAGCTAAACATGGACAGAGGGGGTCAAGCAGGAGGCGGGTGCACACAGGGAGGGCACAGGAGAGACCCACACACCTCCATTTCCCCCCCACTCTGGTTTTGCTCCCAGCTTGACCCTCGCCAGCCTCCTACCCCTCCCTCCCAGCCCCACTCTCCCCCTCACCACCTTCCTCTGCTCCTCTCCGGGCCCCTGTGACAGCACTCAAAGCCTCCCAAGAGCCCCCAGCGCTGCAGACTCCCGCTAACCCCGCGGGTTATCCAAGCAAACCACCCCCTCCAGTGCTCGGCTCCAGGAAATGAACACACTGCGAGCTCTGACGCTTGGCCAAACCCCATAAAACTTCTTATTGGCTCTCAATAGCTATTAATAACAAAAAAAAGCTTCTTGTGCTCAAGGGTGCACAGAGGGAAATGTGGGAGCTCTAAGAGCAACAGAGGGAAAAAGACACCAAAGCCAGAGCTCAGCAGGGGGAAGGACGGGCTGTGCAAGGTCCAGGGGCACGACAGCCCCTGAGACAGCTCCCTGGGGCTGTCCTGCTTCCAGCCCTCTCCTGACACTGAATCCTCACTCTCCACAGCATCCTGGCACACTGCCACTGCTCTCCAGGAGGAACCAGAGCTGCTCCAAAGGCGCAGAGTGCTGGGGTCCCACTTGTGGGACCTGCCTGTTCAAGCACAGGGGAAGAGGGCTTTCATGTGTTATGGGAGCCCCCTCCTGCCCCCACAGGCTCCAGCCTCCATCCAACACCTCTGGAGCATCCCTAGAGCACAGCAGCCTGGCCTTCCAAGGCCAGCCCCAGGACACCAACACCTGGGGACCATCCTGCTGCACCCAGCACACCTCAGCTGAGGGAAACTGAGGCACACGGAGCCCTCCAGCTCTCCCAAAGGTGGGCAGCCCCGGGCTGGCTTCTGCCCTGATGCTCCCTTCCCCCAGCAGCGTCTCCGTGCCAGCAGGAAGCGGGGTGGGAGCGGCAGGAGCAGGGCTTCCCTGAGCTTTGTTCTGCCCCAGCCCCGAGTGCGCACGGCCCACACGTGACATCCTGCTCATTCTTTGCTCCCCCAATAATTTCCGCTCCGGGTTCAGCACATGGTGCTGCCCTCCCGACCTCCTCATGCTTCTCCCACCTCCACAGGACACCCGGAGCCATTCTCCCATGGCCTCCCAGCTCCCAGAGCAGGCAGCTCTTGCCCGGCGTTTCGGGAGCCACTTTCCCTGGACATGGCTCCAGCCACACACTGGGAAAGGGGAGCAGCCGGTGATGCACAGGCCCTGCTGCTCCATAACCTGCTTTCCTTCTGAATCAGACCTTTATGCTCAGTCCCAGGGGATTCCAGGCCCAGACTGTTTGCACAGAGTCAGGCGGCCGACAGCCAGAGCCGAGGGAGCTCCAGCCCCAGCGCTTGGGATTATTTTCTTTGAAGAGTTATGGGCCAGCCTCTGCAAGGGAATTTCAGACAATGAAGTGAGACAGAAGGGAAAAATTAAATCCTGTTTCCTGTGAGCACAGGGAGACTGTGCTGCCTTCTCCCAGCCCAGACAAACGCGGGGAGCAGCACAGCACCACTGGTCCCGCCTGCGGAGCCTCAGGAGCAGCCCTCCTGCAGGGGCCTGGCTCCAAACCCCAATTCCAGGCATCTGGGCCAGATTTGCACCCAGCGAGGCCACAGCCCAGCCCCCCACGCCGGGGCTGCCATGCTGCAATTCTCCCTTTCCCAAAGCCGGGCGGTCAGAGCAGCAGGAAGTCCCTGAACCGCATCTGTGTGAGTCAGGCCAGGGCAAGTGATGCTCCCTCGCACTCTGCCCACCAGCCTCCCCTGTGGATGAGCCAAGGGCTGGGAGGAATTTATTTTCTCATCCCAGGAGTGCCAAGGAGACACAGTGGCTCCCTGGACCTAGGGACAAAAGCAGAACCCACCTCTGTGCAATGTCAGTGACTGCTCAGGTTTTCCACCCTGTGCCATAAAGGGATCACTGGCCTTTAAAATTGAGAACAACCTAATTAGAAACAGAAACTTTTGGTAAAATCCCAGGACTCCCACTGCTCTGGAGCAAAAAAACCCTGTGTTTGTTAAAACACAGCAGCCTTTGGATGGGCAACAGGGACCCAGACCTGACCCATCCTCCTCAGGCAGCAGCACCACGGAAGGAGGACTCCCTGGATAAAACTGATGTCACATCGTTCCATTTTGTATAGGAATCCTCACCCAAAGGGTCACAGAGAGGCAAGCAGCCTCAGGAAAGCACCTTCTAGGCTGGATTTGTTGGCCTGGAATCAAATCTGATGCAAGATGAGACTAAGAAAACTTGTTTCTCTCTTTGGGAGGGAGTGGGATGAATAAGGAAAAAAAATGAATTTGCCTCAAATTTGGCAGAAGAAATTCCAAAGCAAGCTGTGGTCTTAAAGCAAATAAGCAGTGCCCTGTGGTGTTTACAGTGCCAGTGCTCCGAGCCAGGGAACCTGGAAGGGAAACAAACTGCAGGCAAGTGCAAGTGCCTCAGCACCCCCAAACCAGAACCTCAGAAGCACAGAAAGTGCCACAAAAAGGGGGCAAGCCCACACATCCTCTGATTCCCAAGGAGGGAGCTCATCGTGCTCTCTCTGAAATACTGGGTCCTTTTTCTTTGCCATCTGGTTTTAAGCAGGTCAGAGCTGCTCCAGTCACATTTACAAGCTTTTGCCTGCAGACAAGAAAAGGGGAATTGGGGTTGGGGGGGGGGGAGTTGTTTTTTTCCTTAAAAGAAGAAAAGCTGCAGTTGTAGTGCTACCCCTTGTCTCTCTGACTTGGACCAAAATATCAAGGCTCGGGAAGTTCCTGCCCACATTTGCAAGCATAAGATGCTGAGGAGTTGTATTTTTAAGAATTTCTTTCCTGTAGAATGAAACCCCTTTGCTGCCGAGAAGGCACTTGTACAAACCATCTGGGGCACATTGTTCTCAGCCCTTTATATGAACACACACACCGTGTTCCTGCCTGAAAGAGGTTACAGCTAAACGGGGCAAGACAAAAGAAGGGAAGAAGAGGGGGGAAAAAAAAAATAGCAGCCTGGAGCAGGGAAGTGGCTGGTGAAGGTCAGGGAAGAGGTCCATGGTGCTGCTCGGTACAGGGCCCAGGTGTCCTGGAGCAGCCGGCATCCCCGGGTGCTGCTCCCTGATCCCCACCAGCCTTTGGGATGGTCCTTGGAAATGGTTTCCCCATGTACTCTGCGCTCTGTGAGCAGAAGGGAAACACAGCTGCATCCAGATGAAAGAGAAAGGAAAGCTTCTTGAGAGCGCAAAGAGAAAAGCTCTTGACACTCTGCGGCTCCAAGTACAGATCACAGCCAATTAAAGGCTAAAAATAATCACAAATACCCCGATGTCCCAAAGGATGACCCATCAGCTGGCTCCCAATGGAAAAACCCAGACCAAAAAGCAACCAGTGGCCTTACACAGCTGAAACCAAATCCCAATAAATTCTAAAAGTTGAAGAGGCTGAGCTTACAGGGAGATCAAAAGTCTTAAAACAAAGCAAAGTCTTAAAACATCTTTAAGAGCGAGCTACAGATGGTCCCAAATGATGTCTGCAAGGGTTTGTTGTTAAACACATGTTCCAGCCTGCAGAGCCACAGCCAGCCCTGCTCGTGATGGAGCAGGGAAAGCTGTGCCTGTGCCACCACACAGAGGTTTCCCAAAACAGGGGGTCATGGAAAGCCTCACCAGGCTTCCCACGGGAGCCCTGCACTGGGTACAGCCAAGCCAGCTGCCAGCGCACAGGGCTGCGTCACATCAAGCTTCTCCTCCATCAAAGCTCCCAATCCTTCTCTCCAGGGTTGATCTCCATCCATCCTTTATCCAGCCTGTGTCTGTGCTTGGGATTGTCCCAGCACATGGCAGGACCTTGCACTTGGCCTTGTTGAACTTCATGAGTTTGGCACAATCCCACCTCTCCAGGTCCCTGTGGATGCCCCATCCCTTCCCTCCAGCAGGTGACCGCTCCACACAGCTCTGTGGCACCAGCAAACTTGCTGAGGTGCCCTCAGTCCCACTGTCCATATCACCAGCAGAGACATAAAACAGCACAGGCACCAACCCCTGAGGAGACCACTTGTCACTGGTCTCCACTTGGACATCGAGGCGCCAACCACAACACTTAGAGTGTGACCATGCAGCCAATTATCCACCAGGTGACCATCCAACAGGCTCCAGAGATCTCCTGAGCTTCCTCCACCCTTGGACACGCACCTCTCCTCTGAGCGGGGCATAGCAGCTGAAGACGCTGGAACTCAGGTCCCTGGGATGTGCTGTTTGGAGAAAACTCATCCTGACCCCACAGGGAAGTTTTCTCCATGGGCTTGAGAGGCAATGGGGCCGTGCAGTCCCCAGAGCTCACTCCACCTTGCACCTCCACCAGCGACAGCGTCAGTCACGGGAGATTCAAGCAAACCTACCAGGGCAGCAGAACATTCCTTATGGCAAAGGAGGACTGGCTTGTTCTGGCCCCACTTCCTCTGGATCCCTCAAGAAAAAAGGACTTTCAGTGCTCTGACTGAGGAACTCCAGGAACCTGGTGCAGATGGGAGTTCTGGATGTGAACATCTCACATTAGGAGCTCTGAGAGCTGTGAGAGCTGTGCCCACCCTGTCCTGAGACAGCACCTGCAGAGGAGTTCCAGCAGCAGGGCAAAGGGTGAAGGGGCCTTTCTCCATCCAGAAATTCCCTTAAAAACCAGGCAGTCCTGGAAGCAGCCACTTTCCCAGCAGTTTCTGCCAAGTGCAGCCACAAGAACATCATCCCTGGCCCAGCAGGCTGGGTTCAGAAGCCATGGCATCCCGGCCTCCTCCTGATCTCCAGCCTCCAGCGAGGCAGGAGCCAGCACAGCTGTTTACTCCGCTTGCTCCTTTGTACGTTGGTGGTGGTGTCAGCACAACAGGAAGCTCTTGTTAAATAGTTTGTTACTTAACTGCTGATGCAGAGCCACCGGGGAACCCAGGCGGAACGTGCAGCGCGTTCCGAGAGCTGGGGGAGCCTCGCAGCTCAGCCTCAGGGATTTAAGGGCTCTTGGCTCTGCCACCCCTTCCCTGGCGATTTGGGCATGTACGGAGTCCCTGGCCCTTCACAGCCCACCTGTTACACTGGGATAACTTCCCTGCATCAGCCTCGTCCATTTGAGGTCCCTGGAGAGACATCTGGCTCTTTTTCAGCTTTTGAACGGTGCTGAGAGCTCAGCAAGCCCCCCCCGCCTTCTCCAAGGCATCTGCAGAGACAAGAACTGACAAGTGAGGGAACTGCCCCACCAGCTGCAACACCAGAAACCCACCCACCCCACCTGTGCTGCTGTTGCCCGCACGCAGGGTCATCGGCCAGTGCCAGGGAACATCCAATGGTCACAAATCTGCTGTTGGGATCCCCACATCAGCCCCACAGCCGGCTGGTCCCACAGAGCAGCCCTCAGCCCACCTCCCTGACCGCTTCCTGAACCTGCTGCATCCCTCATCCCCCAAACACGGACCCCTGCTCATCGTGCGGTGCCACCGGGCTGAGTCATCGATGACATGGCAGACACAGCTCTGTCACCATGGCCACTGCACCAGGAGTGTTTGAAGCACTGACAGTGCTGGCTGGTCTCTCCCTCAGCAAAAAAGCCCAGCAGGGTTTCACTCTGGCACCCCAATATTTACAATTAAGTAATCTGCATGGGCAGTTTGTCCAAAACATGTTTTTTTCTATCCAGATTCCTTTTTGAAAAGAAGACAAGAAAAAAGCCGAGGCTAATGTTTCTACCAGAATTTCTTCTGTGTTCAGAGGAAAAAAAAACCAACAGAAACAACCAACCCACAAAAACCCTGAACTGTGGCAGCAAAGCTTTTAATCCAACATGATCCCAGCATCCTTGTTCCAAACCTCCCCTCCCTTCCTGGCTTCCCGGCTCTTTACTGAGAATACAGCGTGTCCGTGAGGAGAGAGGAACCCACCCAGCTGCCAGAGCAGTGGGCACAGGACACTTCTGGCACCTCCAGCCCAGCCAGTGCCCCATGGCCGGGCTCTGGCCCTCCCCCTGTGTGGCCCCAGGGACAGACACAGCCAACACCGCTCCCAGCACCGGAATTAAAAACATAAATCCACTCTCAGAGCAAACAACCAGCCACACCATCACCTCCAGCCACACCGGTCACACAGAACAAACAAAAATGACTTCAGCAAACGAGGCAGGAGCGTGCCAAGCCCGTTAAGACACTAAAGGAGTTACCACGTGCAGGGGCTGCCCTGCTCCCAGCACAGGCCATCAGTCAGCCCCAACACCTCAGGGTTCCACCCAGGTATCCATCCATGGCTCTAAGCCACATCCATAAAAACATCCAAGTCACAGAACCACCAGGATGAAAAAAAAAAAAATTCAAAAATAAATTAAAAAATAATAAAGCATTTGGTTTTTTCCCCACAGTTAAGCTGTGCTGTGAAGAAGATGGATTTTTCTTTCTGGCTTCCTCTTCCAGCTCTCATGTCTATTAAACTTTTCTCTAAATTAGAAATGTTCTCTTGTTATTACTGGTTATTCCCTCCCCCACGAGACTTTTATGACACTGTGAACTCTGGGCAGCTCTCAACCTACAACAAATCAAGCTCCAAATTGTTTCAGTTATTTTCTCCTAGCCTCTGAAGCCAAATATGGCTTTTTAATGGATTGCTATGAATTTTCAATATTTTTAAATGTTTGTGCCACACCATTCCCCCTGTAAAAACGAGGAGAGTGGACTTTCAACATGGCAGCAGGGAAATGCTTCTGCTGAAGGGGGGGGTCCTGCTTCCCACCTCAGAGTCTCACCCACAGATTCTCACAACACACACCCAGCAATGACTTGCATGTGGTTTCACAGAGATCTCTAAAGGACACCAGGTGACATTCAAAACCATCAGGATGCCTTGAAAGCAAAATCTCAGCTGTTCCTCAAACTCCAGCCCAACCATCCCAAACTCCTGCAGCCCATGAGCTGGGTGTGCCCACGGACCCAGAGCGGGCACAACATCCCCCATGCAAGGGCTCCTAAAGGGAGTGGAAGCAAAACTGCAACTGTTCTCTAAACATAACGAAATTAAAAGAGAAGTAAAAGATGGGGGCAAACCACCAGTAGCAGAGTTTTCAGTTTCCAGTGGAACCACAAGGTACCACTCAAGAGCTGGTGTGAATTCCCTACACCGGTGGGATCTTAAACCAAAAAATTTCCTCCTCTCAAGATGAGCACGGAAAGGCTCCACAAGCCACATGCCAGAACACCCCTGGGGCAGCAGCTGGAGAACTTCACCCCAAAGTCTCACCACTCACACCACAGCTCAGGGTGGATGAGGAGAATCCCTGCCCGGCAGAGGGATGTGTGTGCAGTGTCAGCTTTCCAGCACATCAGCAGGAGTCATTTTGCATCCAAAAATATCTAAGGAGGAACCGGGTCCCTCTTCAGCCAACAGGAGTGGGACTGTTTGATGACATTTGCTCCCCGCACATATGAGCAGAAAGAAATCAATGTACTTTGGACAGTCCAAACGCAGAACTCGGATCCTCAACACTCAAATTCAGAACAGCCCAGATCTTCATGCCAGCCTGCAGAGTAAGGACACTTTAAATCTCTTAGCAGCCACAAAAAAAACCCCTCATGAAGCATCTCCACTCCCATGAGCTGCCAACTCACTCCCAGCCCAACGCACAATTTCACTCTTTTCCTTGGATCCTCATCCAAAACAGCTACACCTGGATGGAAAATATTAAACTGTGCTCCACCAAGGAGCCGGAAATACCACGATGGAAATTTCAGCAGCAGCACAGGAACCAAGCAAAAAGCTGAAAATACTTCTCTAGGAAAAATAATAACAGTAAATACACACATGCTAAAATAAGACCAGATCTGAAAACTAGTCTGGAAATAACAAACCCAGCCCAAGTCAGACAAACCCATCCATGAACCAAGTGCCCAAGAGAGTTGACTCAACTTTTTGGGTTCATCAGGCACAAATTTAAGCTTCCAGCTACAGAATTCACAACCAGAAAACACACTGAAGCTCTATGAGAAATGACTTAAAGGAAGCAGCTTTTTGGTTTACTTTACAGACTCCACAAAAGGGGTCTGCATTTGGATTCACACGTTTTCTGACATGAATGTGCCCAGCGAAGCCCAAGGACAGCCCCTTCCCAGTTCTTGGCCATGTCCATCTTGGGACTCATTCCCATGGTTGCCATGCCGGATCCACTGCATGGAAACAGCAGGAACACCAAAGCAGTGTGGGTGGTGGGAATGCAAAACCCCTGATTGCAGGAGGGAGTCAGGGAGCAATTGGTACCCGATTCCCACCTTCCCATCCAGCCCTGCCATGATGCCTCTGGGATCTTACCATCACCTTCCGCTTCAGTATCGTTTCTCCACGACCAGCAACAGCCGTCCTTAAGGCTGCTAGGCCAGGAAAAGTTCTGGCATGGAGCTGGAAGATGTCAAGATGAGCAAATGACCCGGCTTCAGCCCACTGCCCCACTGCTCGTGCCAGCGTCACTCTGGTATCCCTGCTCACACGGGACAATTTCTGGCTGGGGAACTGCAACTTGCTTTGCTCTTACCGTAAGAGGAAGGGCACAGGTAGCAGACAGGTAAGCAGAACAGGAAACCTCCTTCTGAACAACAAAGGCACAGGTTTGCTTTCTGCCCGTGCAGCAATTCTGCAGAATCTATCTCACCAGTTCAACGCAGAAAAAGCCAATTAGGATGTCAAAGTGGTTTCGGTTTTACTAAGGCAGAGTTTGTAGCACTGGAAGAAAGGAAGTTCATTACAGACAAAGCCGAGTCTCTGGCTGGGAGACCTTAAAAGGACAGTCCAGCTCCCAGCACTTCGTCCCTTCCCATCTGCTCCGGCGTTTCCGCGGGACACGCGCAGCCACTCCGGCCAAGACGTGACGTCGTCTCTCCAGCCCCCGCTCGCCACGGCAGGAGCTGGATCCAGTCACAGCCACTGACTCAACCCAGTGGTCTCAGCCCTCAGCCCCTCGCATGCGCTGGGTTTGGCGGCTCTGCCACGGGGTTTTCCGTTTAAACGAGACAATGCACCCCCAACGCAGCAAGCTCCAGGGAGACACCGGATACTAATTAAATCCATACTGCTGCTGGAAAACCGAGCTGCAGAGGAACCAGCTGCCTTCCAAAAGTCCACAGCAGTTGGCCAGCAAAAAGCTGTTTACCAGTCCCATGGCTTCCGCTTCTCCTGCTCCCCCATCCATACATTTACATTTTCCAACCAGTCCCATCCTGCCCAGTTCTTGCACAGATTGATTATCACAAGCGTGCTGATCTCAGGAAGGAGCCTGCAAAGGTTTCTAGTCAAGACCCAACACTGCTTTTAATCCACTCATGCCCAGAGCATAAAGCCCAAGACTCAGCTGCACAACCAAGAGCGAATCTGAGAAGTTTCAGAGCAGAACAACCCAGGCAGGTCTGACTGACACACTGGGAAAGGGCAGGTCCCCAGTGCTCACCTCCTGCAAAACCTGAGCTTTGCTTTCACGCCTGGTAACTCTCCACAAAACAGGCTTTGTCTGCAAGCAGGCGTCCAAAGCACTGTCTGTATCCCAAATCACTGAGTCACATCTGTGCCCTGGGAAATAGAGAAGCCCAAGGAGAGCTGCTGCTCACACAGCTGCTGAGCACAGACTACAGAGCCCACAGCACCCTCAGGGCAGGCAGCCCTATCCCGTACCTCACCCTCTGCCACTGGATGCTGTGGGAAAGATACCCAAAGCCTTGACAGCTCAGGCACCCTTTTACTTCCCTGAGAGGTTGAACAAGGACAGATCCAAGTGCCTGCCTGTCCTGCAGGAGCACGGGGATCCAGCCCAAGGGCAGCTGGCTGATGAGGAATGGGAGCTGCACAAGCACAGCTGGAACAGGCATCACTGAGCCCTCTCCATCCCCAGCTCCACAGAAGTTTCAAGAGCAGATTTACCTTCGGATTCAGGTGGCAGCTGTAAGACTCCCCTGCAAAGCCTGTCTGTGAAAGGTATGATCCTACATACGTCACAAACACACAAATTCATCCCCACCGTAACCCACATCACCAGCCTGGCCATGACGGTCGCTGTGCTGGGCCACAAGAATCAGGCAGGAAAGCACTGTGTTCAGATGGCAGGTTTCTGAGCAGGCAAGTTCCCCTTCCACGTCCTCCCCTCCCCAGAGCTTCACAGTCACCAGGCAGTGGGACAAAACAGGCTTCTAGACGAATAGATAATTTTCACCCAGCAGCTGGGAACAACAGCTTCCATTTCCATCTGAGGCTGGAACACCTCCTCCTGTGCTGCTGTAGCCTGAAATAAGGTTAAGACCATCTCTACCAGCATGCTACTTCCCCAGCCCTGTCCCTGAATACTCCCACGCCTTTAAAAGCCAACACTTTTCATAAAAACAAGATGCTCGCCTTTCCCTTGATAAGGGATCTTAATGCACTTCCGGCAGCATGCACAGGAATGGATGTGGAAGAAGAGCTGCCATCGGTTTCCCAGGGAGAACAGGGGAAGGCTCTCTCCCCACCTCCACTGCAGCCAGAGATGTGCTGCACCTTTCCTGTGCAGCCACAGGCACGCAGCTGAGAGCTGCCCTGGCTCCAGAGAGCTCCAGGCACGGGCTGCAGGACATGCCCAGCTGAAGGACAAGGCTTAGAACAACCTGCTGCAAGAGGATTTGACAGCAAGCCCAGAGGAACAGCAGGTACAAATGCAGGCAGCAGCAGGAGGAAACATCAGAGGAACATGCCTCTGGCCCAGAATGGCCCAGCAAAGCAGAGAGGGGAACGCTGCAGCAGCTGTGAGGCCACAACGTGCCCATCCAAGAGCTGATCCTGAGCCCACCTGCTCAGCATCTCCCGGAGTCAGTGGGCACAGGGACCCACGGAGAACAGCACAGAGCTGGCACTGCTGACACACCTCACCAGGGCTGGGGGGGGGGCAGCTGTCTTAGCAAACGACCATCCGCTTCTCAACACGCTGGGATGGGCTTATTTCCCAGCCTGGCATCCAGGCCACTTGTTGCACTGCTTGCTGTTAAACTTTGGGGTCTTCCCTCCCTCCCCTCAATTTTCAGTAACACATAAGAGCACACACATGTATTTAAACATTAGCGCCAAGTCAGATGGTTGTAACAGCAAACTACCAGAGATCTCCGAATTCCAGTCCATGAAATCAGTTCTTCCCACCAAAGCAGGAGGATGGGAAGGTGTCCTGCTCTCCCTGCCCTGGGACAGCCCAAACGTCACCACAAGGCCAGTCCATCACAAAGCCTCATCACACACAACGCTGTGCACAGTGCCACTGCTTCTCTCCACTGCACTGACAGCAGAGCAGGGTCCACACTCTCCACTACAACCCACTGAGAAGGCCCTACAGCAAAAGCTTCCTCCTTTATGCAACCACAGGCCCCTGAGGACAGAAACTGAGGCAGGACATGACAGCAGCCATTGTCACAGGAGAGAATGCCCCAGGAGGGGCTGCAGTGCCACTGTCACCCCTCGCCACAAGCTACAGAGTGAGTCTCCACCTGTGGCACACAGCCCTGGACTCTCAGCCATCAGCGCAGCCAGTGCACAACACAACAGCTCCCTGCTGACACAGCTTTAGCAACTCCTTTATCAATTCCCACACATGAGAAAGCTGAGAGCAGCTCTCAGACAGCGAGGAAGGGGACCCCCTGCAGCCCCCAACACCCTGAGTTATGGCTTTCTCTGTCCCACAGGGCTCCCTGGAGAAGCACTGCTCTCCCCAGCCAGCCCTGCCTCCCACCCACCCCCTCTCCTCTGGGAGCCACCCCGCTGGTGTCGTGGGCATTCTGGAGGGGGACACTGCCCACGGGATGATCCAACCTTGTCACAGCAAGATGAGGCTCCAGAGGAAGCCCAGGCAGAGGCGTTTTGGTGTGCATGAGTCAGAGGGTCTGAGCACACAGTGGGGTGGGATGTCCCCCCACACGCTGTGGGAGAGCTCCTCGTGGGACAGCTCTGCTTCCAGAACGTGAACCACGCCGGCATCCCACGGGCCAGGAGCAGCAGCAGGGAGGACACGGGATGACAGGGCCATCCAAGCGCTGTCTCACAGGGAGTGCTGTCAGGTGGTGGGAGATGTGCAAGAGCAGAGGAAGAACACAACCCATTCAAGGATGTCCTCAGAGATCCCACAGCCTCAAATCCCACAGGTACTCCTTTTGGCATTGCAAAGGATCAGCTGAAGTCAGGGTGAGGGGATCAACATTTGTTCTCCAAAGGATAAGAGACATTTTCCAACACCTCTCCCATAACAAAAGCACATTTCTGGATGCACGTGTCTCTCTTTGCTTCCCTTCCTCCTCCAAGCCCAAGCTGGGTCTGAAAACCTTTCATCCACCTGGAAGAGATTTCCTCCCCACAGAGGAACTTGACTGAAAACCAGCACAGGCAAGCCCAGCACCCTCCTCCCCACGGAGTGGGACACCACAGTGACACACTCAGGACTTGTTCCCCTCCACAGCCTTTGGATCAGCTCCTAAATAACCTCAGGAGCAGGAGACTGGGAACAGACTGCTGCCCCCAGACACTCACACCACGAGCCTCCCCACAGCACAAATGGCTGTGGAACAACACTGAACAACTCAGGGTATCCCAGCTTGCTCCCAAACTTGCAGGGAGTGGGAGATCAAAATTTAGTAGAGAACTAGAAGTGGTTCCATTTCCCTTCCCTGCAGCCTCTAATGAGCACAGAATGAGCAAAACCACTCCCTCCACTCTGTCTGCATGGCCTCCTCGTGTGCAAAACACAGGGAGCAGGAGGATCCCAACACAGCCCCTCCTGTGCAAGGCACAGGGAGCAGGGGGATCCCAACACAGCCCCTCCTGTGCAAGGCACAGGGAGCAGGGGGATCCCAACACAGGAGGACAGACAAGGAATCTGAGGGATACCATCAGCAGATTGCGCCAGCCTGACAATTTCTGTGCTAGGGACACAGGTGACGTTCACTCTTCTGGAAACCACCATCTCTGGAGGGCAGGACATCCCCACTGCTCAAGCTGCTGCATGGCCACAGCAGACTGCCTTGTCTTATCTGAACCACAGCTTTCCAAGCACCCATGCATGAGAAAATCCCCTCTGTTCCAGGAGAGTCCAGGCCACCAGGGAGAGCAGATGACACCAGGTGTGGATGCTGCCATTTCAGATTTACATGCCACACCAGGTGGGACACCCCAGAAGAGACCCCATCCGCTCTCCTGTGTTGGCATCCACACCATATGGCTCTGGGGGTTGGACACACACCTCCTTCTCTCCCAGCAAGCTGGGAAACAATCCAAGCAGCAGCATTAGCCATCTTATCTTCCCGATGTCCCTCGTCACAGGCTCCAGGGGCTTTCCAGACCAATGCCCCCCCAGCTCTTACATCGCTCCTTGCAGCAGCTGGTTCAGAGTAGGTCACCAAGGAAGTGTCATTACAGAAGAGGGAACTGAGGCACAACACTGCCACATGTCACACAGAAAGCAGTGGCAGGAGAGGCAGAAAATCCCAGTCCCCAAAGGCTGCTGTGCCCTCTAAGGTCACCTGCAGGGATGGCCGCCCTGACCACAGGTGACTTCTGCAGGCAGGGCAGTAAGCTGGCACAGGGCAGTAACCCGGCACAGCCCCAGGAGCGGGTCAGAGGCCTGACCTGGTGATTGCCAGATTGGTTTCAGATTTGTTTCCTGGTTCACATTTCCAGGAGGTGGATGGAGCAGATACTGAAGCCCACAACTCCCTCCTCCTGCTCCTCCTCACCAGTGCCACCCCAGGCAACCACAACCTCTTAAGAGTTGCTGCTCTCCTGCCAGGGGATAGAGGGACACCACCCAACTCTGCCGCTCCAGAGCTGTCACCACAGAGGTGTGGGAAAGGAGGGACTCCCAATCCAACAACTTTGGGAGGGTGAGCTGTTCTGTACCACCCAGAGAACCCAGTGCAGAGCCAGGGAAGCACTGGGAGCACTCGCAGGGTATCCAAAAGCTCAGTCAGAAGAAGGTGCCATCCATCAGTCCAGCAGCTCCAGGCAGACCCAGTGAGGGGCTGGAAATTCTGTGTGGCAAAGCAATCAGCTCCTGACAGGAGAGCCAAAGCCCACCTGGGTGGCTCTGAGAAACCAGACAGCTTTTCCCTGTCACCTTCATCAACGCAGGCTGGATATCAGGAGGAATTTGTTCCTTAAAAGGGTTGCTAAACACTGCAAGGGGCTGTCAAGAGAGGTGGTAAAGTCACCACCCCTGAAGGTGTTTAAGGAAAGACTGGACATGGCACTCAGTGCTCTGAGCTGAGTGATAGGGTGGGGATTGGTCACAGGTTGGACTCAGTCTTAGGGATCTTTTCCAGCCTAAATGATTCTGGGATTCCGTGCTCAATTCCCATGGGCAAGAGCTGTAACACGGATTTGCCCAGTACTTCAAGCAACAGGACTCCTTTCCAGCCCTGCCTGGGACCAGGGGAGGAAGAGGCAGAGACAACACACAGCACTGGAGGAATGAAAACCACAGTTTCATCTCCCACCTCCAAGACGTGGGATAGCTACTCATCCCACAGGGAATGGGGGCAAGGGGCGAGTTGAGTACTCTGGAAGGGGTTTTTAATGAGCCACCTACACACCAGCCACAGTTTAAAGGGAGAAACAGACCCACAAAGACTCCAACTCAGCAGATTCAGAACAATTCCAGCCCGGCTGCCAAAGGCCTGAGCACTGAGATGGTGAGAGCTGTGTGTGCCAGCAGGGTTCCCTGCTCCTCAGCCATCTGGGGACTGTCACTCTGCACAGATCTGCTTGGCCTCCTGTCATGTGTAGTGCTACCAACCCCTTTCCTGTCAGCAGGATCTGGGTTGGCAGAAACACTTTTAATTGTAGGATTTTTTTTTTCTCTTAACCCATATCCCCTTGACAGAACCAGGTTAGGAAGCAGCTGCACTGGCAGATCTGGGGTGGCCTTTTGCGAGGCGAGGCAGGGGAAAAAAGGGGTGCCTGAATCCAGTTATCTCTTCAATCACCAGACCACAGTTAATCACAACTTCCCCACCTCTCCTAAGGTCGCACGGAAAGGGGGAACACCACCAGCTCAGCTCTGTCCCAGCCCAGTCCCTTTGCTCCAGAGCAGACCCTTTGTCCTGGAGAGTCCCGGAGCAGGGTGGGCGGAAGGGATGTCATTCCCACTGGTGACAAGGACTGTTTCCATTTCTAGGTGGCAGAGCTGCAGCTCTGCCAAGCTGAGCTGTCCCACATTCTCCCCTCTGTTTTTTTCCCCAGGCTGCTCCAAGCCCCACACATTTCCCCTCAAATAACTGCCAAATCCTACAAATTTGGCGGGGGGACAAAAAGGGGAGGTAAGGGTAAGCATCCAGCAGGACTAACCAGGAAACCTCTCCCCAAAGAGCTGTCAAATTCCATGTGCTGAGATGCCAAAATCACTTCCCTGCTGCAGAGCCACACAGGAGCTGACTCGGTGCGGTCCTGGCTCCCAGCTCTCCTCCCCAGCAGGGACAGTCACCCAGCAGGGACAGCATTCCAGGGCCACAGGCAGGACCCACAGCCCAGACCATAAGGAGGAAGAGCAGCACCATGCAATTAATCTTTCCTGCGGAATAACTGGGGCAGAGGGATGTTCTGTGGCACAACAGCATCCATCAGCTTCCGTGCCAGAGCCAGCAGCATCTTCAGGGAAGCAGCGAGCGATCCACGAGGCGTTCATCTTCCCACCCCCTCTATTACAGGACCATCAGCAGCTCAATCCATCACAGTTTTCCTTGCAACCTCTCAAAGGTATGGAAGCGACCTGCTTATTTCACAGATGGGCATGGAAGCATCGCTGATCTCAGAGGCAAAAAAAAGAGGATAGAGAACAGAGATTCCCAACTAACTGGAGACTAACTGGGACAAATTCCTGAGGCCTAGGCAAGCACCCGTCTGCTGGCCTGCAGGGAGGGAGAAGCTTCAGAACAGAGGGACTGGAAACCTACATCCCATTCTCGGTCACACCACAAGCTGTGCAGGATCTCTTCACTCCTCCATCCCTCACACAGAGGATCACAGCCTCACAACCCTTTATTAAGCACTGGGACAGCTTTGTGGATTAAGGGCTCGGTCTGGTTTGCACCAACCTCCACATCACAAAGGCACATTCCAAAGGTTTTTTTCTCATCTTCCCTCATCCCCCACCTGTGTGTATTTTGCAGGGGATGAGAAGGCCAGGACTGAAACAGGAAGAGCACAGGACTGGCTACAGCTGAAGAGGTGGTGCTGTGCACTGGGAAAGGAAACTTTCAAGGGGTTCATCCAAAATACTCTCTCAAACAGGTACATCCAGTGCAACTTCACTGGTTCCTCCCTTCCCCTTACCTGCTTCTTTCAACCCTACACAAAGGGCTTAATTTATAAAATCAGAGGGATCGTTCCAATGAAGGAACATGCAGGATACACCCCCAGGAGGACCCATTTCATCTTGCTGCTATTAATACCTGGAACACTATTTGCACGAACAGACTGTCCTTTCTCCCTTGTTTCTGGGCTCTCACTTCTCTGGTTTGTCCCAGAAACCCCAGCCAACACACGTTCACCCTCCTCTAGTACACGCTTCCATCCAAAACCCCAACCTTTCCTCTTTTTTTGAGTTAATTACTCATATTTCTGGTTCACATCACCTCTTTCAACCCCTGCAGACAGGATACAGCTCCCCTGGCTCCCTCATTCATTAGGCAGCCAATTTGTGGGCCTAAACCCATCAACTCTCATTATGGAAAGGGACCAAGACTTCCCACAGCTGCTCAGCATCCCACTATCCTCCAAGCTGGATGGGGTTCTCACTCCTCTTTGCTTCCCCAGCACCAAAGCTGTGACTAAGAGCCAGAGCCATGCTCTGGCTGGGCTTGGCTCTCTTCGGCACAGCGTCAGGCTGGGCCCGAGGGCTGCCTGCAAGCCCTTTGTTACACTGGCACGAAGAAGTTCTCAACCTTTGAGAGCTGTGCTGAGCTCTGCCCGCAGGAGCCCAGGCAAAGCCTTCCCCTTGCAAACAGCCGCGTGCCTTTGGTTTTGCTTCAAGAGGAAACATGTTTTCTCTGTATCCAGGCGTAAAACAGTCAAGCCCGGCCAAAACCATCCAATCAACAGCACAGAGCATGACAAGTCAGGGCAGAGGGTTACCATGGAGCTAAGGAAGCCCAGACTTCCCAGCCAGACCCAGAATTCCTGACCTGCCCTGTCTGCAGAGAGGGGCTGGGAAGAGGATCAGGCTCCTCTCCATCGCCGTGTCTTCACACACCACAACCAGCCCGAGCAGCCTGAGATGCCACCACAACCTGACCCGAATTGTGACATGCACCAGCACACAGCCCCGTTCAGCTGCTCTCCCAGAAACGTGGGACAAGCTCAGCACTGAACCAGCAGCAGGCTTTACCTGGTTGTTCAGGGCACCCTGCGAGAAGGATCACACACAAAGGTGAAGGATCACACTGAAAGGTGAGGAGAAGCCATGAGCACCTCATCAAGCCAGCCCAGGGAATGGGAAATCCTACTATAGCAGGCTCCACTGCAGAGGATTTCACAGCTAATGAACCCTTGCCACCACAGACCACAGCGAAAGCAAAAGCAGCAGAGCGTTTCTTTTCTGATAAGCTGCTTTTATCAGGAAGTTCAGCCCGGCTGCCCACACCAGCCCCAGCTGGAGAGCAGCTCCAAGCCTATGCCTTTAAATCCCTTGGCAGCGCAGGACGGGGGCTGTGGGAGCAGACACGCCCTGTACTCCAGCGCTGGAGCACACAAACATTTCCTCCCAGCCATTCCCGCACCGCGGCTCGGCCAGAGCTGCCTCGTACCTGCCAGGGCCGTGCCAGAGGCAACGCAGGCTGTGCCACACAGACCTGGACGTGCACAGCCTTCGACTCATTTCCTGAATCCCTCCTGCTTCCCCGCCAGCACTGGACATTCTTCCCTCAAACTTCTTCCTTAAGGCCAATATTTGGAGTCTAACAGGCATTCCTCATGGAAGGCACAAGTTAAATATTGGCCCTAAAACAACAGCAAGTGCCTTTCAATGATTCTGGCTGGAGAAGCACTGCTCTGGACTTTGATTTCTGGCTCTGAACAAAAATAGGAGTAGAGCATTGAGCATTACACTCTTCTCCTGGGAGAAGTCAGATTTCAGGCTCTGCCAGTCCCCTGCCAGGACCACAACCAGCAGTGGGAACTGTCCCTGCTCGTGCTTTCTCACACCTCGGGTGTCTGCTGTCACCCAGCCAAGGCTGCTGCAGTGCATCCTCTGCGCCGGGCACAGGATCAGCCTGAGTCTCGTTTCCAGGTCTGTGATTACAGATCCTCAGACAGACACTGGAGAAGACCTGCTGGGAACTATGGGTGCCATCCAGGGCATTTGCACACCTTGTCCTTCCCGCCTCTGGCTGCACCACCAGCACCGCCAAAGGTGCCCACCTCTCCATCCAGCCATGCCCAGCTCTTCAGTGCAGAAGATGCTCCAGGCTGTTCCTGCTCTGCAGGCAGCCCAGCTCCCGATGCACATGCTGGCTCTTGTAAGAAAACATCCCAGCAAGGTAGGAGTCCAAGTAGCCAGAGAGATGGCAGCACAATAAAAGGGAGAGGGAAGGGTGAGGAGGAAAAAGAAACCTGCACTGAGGCCTGTACACCTGAAGCATGGCACCGGTCAGGCGCTCGGATGTCATGGGCATTTTCTACATGGATCAGGGGAGCAGAGCTGCTGTCATGACTCTGAAGCCAGAGCCCTGCAGAGCCAGGTTCGTTGCACCCCAGAGCAGCTCTGTGACGTCCAGATGCTGCTGATCCAAGCCTGAGCAGAGGGGCTGCTCCATCAACCCCCACTGCAGGCAGGTCCCAAAGAGCCCCTGCCAAAACCACCGCAAACCAGAGTCCGCTCCAACACCAGGGGTCTGCCCACTGCTTCTCCCGAAAACACCACAACAGTTACCCTGAGAAAGGTTACATGGCACAGATGTGCTACACACCAACTCACACTCGCAGGGTTTGTTCTACGTCCTGCTAAATTTAGCATGGCGTGTGTTAAATGAGCTTCCCTTTCACTCTCCTGTGGACCCAGTAAGCCCAGGAGCACCTTGCTCAGCTCTGCCCGGTCTGAGCAGGCCTGGGAGGCAGGAGAGGACTGAGCAGTGGAGAGCTGCTCCCTGGCAACATCCCCTGCTGTTCTGTGAGATGGGGAGCTCTGACGGTCTGCTGTGCTGGAATTCCTCTCTAATTCCTTTCCAAGACACTTACCATGGCACTTCAAGCTGGGGAATCTGCTGGAGGCTCTGACAACCTCTCAGTGAGATGCCCTGATGGGGCAGATACCCCTCTGAAAACAGCACGGGTTTAAAACCAGCTGCGAGTCACCCTGGGGGAAATGTTAAAGCTCTGAGCACTTCCTATTCCTTCCCCAGCCACTGAAGCCCATAGAGCAACGAGCTCCAGCAAGTTTGAGCAAGAATTTCCAAGGCTCCAGGCAGAGACCAGCCTGTACCTGTCAGCAGCCACACCTCCTCATCCCACAGCACACTGACCCCGCACTCCCAGAGCTGACTGCTGCTCCTCAGCTCCCGGCTCCAAGCAGCCCCTTCCAGCTCAGGGACCCTACCTCCGCTCCCAGCGCCTCAGTCCTTCCTTAACATTCCCTGTACTTGGCTACACCAAAGCCAGACTTCAACTCAAACTGCCATCGCCTTCGGGATGAGAGAAATTGGCAGAGATGGGGGTGGGGGGATTCCAGGAGAGCCTCAGCCTGCCCCTCACCCACACACAGGGCACAGAAGGTGCTGGAAAGCACCATCCTCTCCCTGCATCAAACCAGGGAAACCAGGCAGAGTATAAACTTCATCACTGCCAACAGCCCCTGCTAAAAAAAGGATAAGAGAAAGGGTTTTTTGCTTTGTTGTTTGTACCTCGGTGCTACCTCAAAAGCAGTGAGATTCTTTTACCTGAAAACATTGGGCGAGGACAGAGTCTGCAAGAATGGAGCTTTTGTAGCACAAACACAGCTCTGTTCGGGTTTAAATTAGATTTCCACTGACCTTTTTGAGCCCATCGTTCAGCCACCCACACCCAAGCAGCCCCTCTTAGCAAGACTCTGCAGCCCTCAGCCTGGGAAGACGAAATGAACCCCCAGAGACTTGGCTGTGCTCCCAGGGAACCCCCACACCCCTCCCAGCACCACTCCTGCTGCACAGAGCTGCTCAGCTGCAGGGCTGCAAAGCTCTTCCAAAGGAAAGCTGCACAAAATCCAAGTTCAAGCTCAACCTTAACCCCTGTTTATTAACTTAAGAACATCCCTCTCAGGGTGACAAAGCCCGTGCCTCACCTGCCAACTGTCTCATTCACCACTGGGAAAGCAAAGGCCAGGCCCGCCTCATTAAAAAGCATTACATAACATTAAGTAACAAAGGGCTACAGGACATTCTTTGCTTGGTGGACACATAAAAATGAATGACTCAAAAATTAACGCTCCTTTCCTCCAGACTCCCAGTGTCTCCAGCACCCTGGGAGGCCAATGGCACCTTATTTCCTAGGCAACAATGTCATGGTTCATCCCAAATCCTGCTCTCACATCCAACTTACTGCCATCCCTGCCCTGCCGACACTAAACACCACACAGCACTGCCCAGCTCTCTTTCAGAGCACAGTCCCCACCAGACCCCAGTGGATGTGTTTCTGCTGTCTCACAGCTCACACTGAGGGGAAGCCGAGATCTCGGCCTGTGGCACAGGGACCCTTCCCCAGCCTGGGGTCAGCTCAGCTGGACCTCACCGGACAGGACTTTGGGCTTTCCCCATGTCACCATCTCAGTGCAAGCCTTTCACAGACAGGACTGTGAGAACATTTGGTTTCACTGTCACCACTGAAGTGGCCTCAAGACCTGTGTTTCCTACAAGGAGGATGTTTCTGCTGCGACATTTCAAGTGCCAGGGGCCTGATGCGGTGGGGAAGGCAGATGTCAGCAGGGCACTGCTTGGAAAGGCCACTGCCACCAACCTCTCAGCAGAACACAGACTCCACAGGCACTGGGAGATCTTCCTGGACACACGGTGAACTTCTGTCCACCATCTTGCTGGAGCCAAAGAAGCCAATTTAAAGTCTTTATAGAACTAATTGAATTCCTCTACTCCAGGAGCAAACTCTCCTTACCGTGGGCAGTGGATGAAATCAGAGACTTCTTGCTCCATGTAGCATTTTGAAACACCCTGCAAAGCCTTACCTAGAAGTTTCACCTTACCTAAGAGCCATTTCCTACACCACACAGGGCTCATTGTGGGTGCTGATCTGTTGCTGCCGCACTCTGAGCGCAGCGAGCGGAAGGCAGAGAGACGTCCTGTGGTTTTACAGCCACTGCACCTCCCTCCCTCCTGCCCCACCAGGCTGGGGAGCAACAGCTTTGAGCACCACAGGTGTCACCCAGGAACCTGACAGCGTAGGACAGACAAGGCAGGGTGTGCTGGAACACCTCGGCTCCACGCATGGAATCACAGAATGGTTTGGGTTGGAAGGGGCCTTAGAGCTCATCCAGTTCCACCTCCTGCCATGGACAGGGACGCTCCTTTGATCCAACCTGGCCTTGGACACTTCCAAGGACGGGGCAGCCACAGCTGCTTTGTGCCAGAGCCTCACCATTCTCACAGCCAGAAATTTCTTCCCAATATCCATCTAACCCTGCCCTCTGTCAGGGGGAAGCCATTCCTCCTTGTCCTGTCACTCCAGTTCCTGATGCACAGGCTGCTTTTTCAAAGCCAGTTATTAAGGAATAATGCATCCATGTAACACGCAAGGGAGGGGCTGCCCACAGGAAGGGCTGCGGGGTTACAGCCTGGGCAGGGATTTAGAATTCCCCAGGAGGAGGAGGGCAGCTGGCATGAATGGGGGAGCCTGACAGAGGACCCTGATGCTCCACACTCACCTGCCCCAGCAGCTTTTCACCTCCCTCACAACCAAAGTTGCTGCTCCTCTATAGCAACAGATCCACCAGAGACATCAAGTGCCAGCAGGAGTAGAAACAGCCTTTCTCATGAAACCCCAAAACTATTCACACAGCTTTTTTAACAGGAAGATGACTTGTTCTCCAGCAGAACCCCAGAGCTGCTGGGACCTGCTCTCCCTCCCTGCCCTCCCAGCTCATAGGGTAGAGCTGGACCGAAGCAGACTCCAGGTCACACCATGTCTGGGCCAAGGAAGGAGGCTCAGGTTCACAGCTTCTCACTGCACCCACAACGAGCCACGTCTGCCCAGTCAGAGCCCAATTACAGGGCTGTGGGCAGAGCTGTTCCCACAGGCTCTCAGAAAAAAGCCGTGGCAAACACACGAAGGAAGCTTCTGTGCTGGCACCCGAGCCTGTCCCCGCTCAGCAGCACTACAAGGGAAGAGGGTCTGACTCCTCAAACTGCAGCTGGAAGTCACAGGAGTAGCACAGGGCAAACCAGGCCACTGCCCTCTGGTACCAAACCCCACAGTGCCGAGCCCTGCTGAGCGAGGGGAGGGTCTCCTCCCCAGCCCAGGGGCTGCACCTCTCCTGCACACCCCACAACAGCACATCAGGGGTTGCTGCTCACCCGAGGCTTCCCTCACCCTTCCCACCAAGCCTTTAGTGCCTGTGGAGCTGCAGTTCCTGTCTGAAGGCAGAGATAAACAGCTTCCTACCCACCCTGGCTCGCACAGGGCCCGGGCCTTGCAGCAGTGGCCTGGATCGAGGGTCGGGCACAAACCTGGAGGGACCAGCCAAAGCACAGGAGTGCTGCTCCAGCACAGCTCATCCCAGCTCCTCCTAGCTAGGAAAACCACGGGGAGAGGGGGTGGGCAGGGGGAGACAGCTCCGGAGCACAGCCAGGCCCAAGTCCAGCAAAGATGTTTATTGGCAGCTGCTCTCAGACATTGTGTCTTCCAGCCCAGTGGGGCTGGAGGGGGGGGAAAATACTGATTGTCCATGAGCACAACCCTCATGTCATTCCCATTGATCCGCTGAGTCACTCCCGTATTAACAGTTTTGACAACACCCGGGCTGCACAGGAGCTCTGACACGGAATACAAAACAAGGGGCACCGCGAAGCCGCTCCGGAGAGCGGCACCCAGGAACCTGCTGAGCTGCCAGGGCCCGCTTCCTCCTCTCAGGAGCTGCACCAAGAGCAGCCAGCACACAGCACGCTGCAGGGGCAGAGCACACGGCTCCCTCCAGTCTGCCCGGGGAAACTGCTGGACACAAGGTCTGCCCTGCAAACCGCCACCAGCTGCACCCCATGGATGCAGGGTCAAAGCAGAACAGCTGCTGCTTCGGCAAAGGAACTACACAAGTGATTTTTAAGTGATTTATAAGGCCTCACAGATCTGTCAGATAACGAGGAGGAGATCAAACCCAAAGGCACAGGAGGGCAGCCACCTCTCCAGGCTGAGGGACAACCCCTAGAGAGCTGGGGGCTCCCCAGACCTCATGTCCCCACAGACCTGAGCATGCTGGCATTAGACCAGTCAGAACCACAACCCTCCCAGCACCCCAGAGGTGCTCAGGAGCGATAAAACACTGACCAAACAACATTCTTATCTGCAATGTACCAAATTAAAACAAAACCAACAAATCTTTGGCAAGTTCCTCACAGCAGCCAAGCCTATCCCACCACGGCGAAGGCTCCCCATGGAGGCCTCCTGCCCTAATTTGCAGCAATTCTTTGTCAGACCACTGGCAAACACCAAATGTTTGCTCCAATCTGTTACATAAGGCCCAATTTTTAAACCTGTGTGCAGGGAGATGGGGGCACACTGTGTGTGGCGGCCTGACAGGGCAGCCTGGCTGGCAGGTGAACTCACACACTCCTCAGAATGCACTTCCACATCTCCAACCACTTGTTGTGAGGAAGGAAAACAAATGTGTTAGTTAAGGAGGCAACTTCCAAAGGTTTTACACATCTTTCAACCCAGTTAACTCGAACTCTTTGGAATGGACTAATATCATGACAACTCGAAAGGGGTTTGTGAAACTTTGCTTTTTAACTTCCAAAACACACCAAACACGGCAAGTCCTCATGCTGCCCAGTGCATAAAAGAGAAGGCACCTTCCTGACCACCCCCACAACTTCCCGTGGTTTGCTCCCCGAGATCCAAGAGCCAGCTCCCTGGCTCGGCTCCCTCCTGCCAGCCAGCGACAGGAGCCACAGGCCTCCCCGGCAGAGCTGCTCCTCATCTGCAAACCTCAGGAACAGCTCAAGTCGGCTCCTGTCTGCTGGGGGCAGGAGGGGGAGGGCACTTTCCCCGTTTCTCACATTCATCCTCACCCGCTTCGTTGAAGAAAAAAAAGCCGTTTTAAATACCAGGTTCAGCACAGTCCTTTCCCCAAATAAACACTTCCCAACCCCTCCGGAGAGAGGAAAGCCACACACAAAGGAGCCAACATCCTGCGAGGCTCGGGCAGGCCGGGGCAGGGTGCGGGCCGAGGGCCACGGCGGGGAGGATCCGACCCCATCCCTGCCGCCCACCCGGCCTCGGGGGGCCCTGGGGGGCTCGGACCCCTTCCCCGGGGCCACAAAACAGTCACAGCCGGGAGGGGACGGGGCGAGGCGGCACTGGGCCCTCAGACCCCGGCCCAGTCCGACCCCAAAGCCTCCCTCACCCCCCGATCCCACCCCGACCCCCACAGCCCCCCCATCCCCCCGGCCCAGACCGACCCCCCCTCAGCCCCACCGGCCGGCGACCTCCCCAGGCCAAGCCGGGGCCTTCCCCGGCACTCCCGCGATCCCCACAGCCCCTTCCTCTCTCCGGGCCCTTCCCGGCTCTCAACCCCCTCCGCCACCGCCCCAGCCCCGCCGCCCCCGCCCGCGGCGCCGCCCGGCCCGGCCGCCCCTCCCCGGTGCCAGCCGTGCGGAGCCGCGGCCGCAGGGCCCCCGCCGTCCCCCGGTGCTCCCCCGGTGTTACCTCGGCGGTCCCTCAGCGCCGGGCGGCGGCGCCGCTGCCCCGCGGCCGCTCCCCCATGGCGGCGCCCCCGGCCCGGCCCCGCTCGCCTCCCCTCCGCCGCTGCGCCAACGGCGTACGGCCCGCGCTGCGCCAACGGCGTAGGCGCCGCGCCGCGCCCGTGCGCGCCCGCACGCCAGCGGCGCAAGCGCGCTTCGTGAATACGGCCCGCGGGGCGGAGCGCGGCGCAAGCGCAGCGGGCGCGAGGGTGGCGGCGCAGCGGCGCTGGCGTAGCGCGCGTTCGGGAATAGCGGCCGGCAGGCGGCGGCGTGCCTTTGCGGCAGCGCCGCGCGCTTTACGGCAGCCCCGGTTAACCCCGCGCTGCCCGGCGCCGCTGATCGCGACAAGCGCCGCTGTCGCGACAGGGCCAGCGCTGCCTCAGCGCCCTGCAGGGGGGGAGGGCGCAGCTCTCACACAGGGAACAGGCCGCGCTGTAGTGTGCCTTGTAGGGTCCGGCTCCGGCGTGGGTTGTCGCGGTGCTGTCGCGACTTGGATGCCACCGTCCTCCGGGTGGGGTACGGGCCTGTTGCGGGGACAGCATGGGGTGTATCGACCCAGTTAGAGGGGACAGGCCCTAGTATGTGAGCGAGCCCCTCAGCGGAGTACAGACCCCGTGCTGGGGTAGAGTCCCTGTTGTGGGGTACAGCCCCTATTTTGGGGTACAGCCCCCGTGCTTGGGTACAGGCCCTGTTTTGGGGTACAGCCCCATGCTGGAGTACAGCCCCTATTTTGGGGTACAGGCCCTGTTTTGGGGTACAGCCCCATGCTGGAGTACAGCCCCTATTTTGGGGTACAGGCCCTGTTTTGGGGTACAGCCCCATGCTGGAGTACAGCCCCTATTTTGGGGTACAGCCCCCGTGCTTGGGTACAGGCCCTGTTTTAGGGTACAGCGCCTGTTTTAGGGTACAACCCCTGTTCTTGGATACAGACCCTGTTTTAGGGTACAGCCCCTGCTCTGGGGTATGGCCCCATTCTGGGGTACAGCCCCTTTTTGGGGCACAGTTCCCTCCTCACATCCATCCCCACCACAGGCCCTCTGGGGCAACCTCGGGATGGGGAATGGGGGTCCCGCAGAGGGGGCACAGCTGTGGTACCTCTCCGATGGGAACAGAGGGGAGTTGGGGTGGGATTTTACAGGCATTGCTGCCTTTTTGGGGACATCAGCTCCGAGCAAAGCCACTCTGAGGGAGGCAGAGCTGCTGCCATCCCACTGCCATCCTGCTGCCTCGCAGGGGACAGAGCTCCAGGACAGTGGGATCTGCTGGGACAGGAGCCAGGCAGGGACACAGGAACCGGGCAGGGATGCAGACCCCAGTGCCACCTCCTAAAGCCTTTCATTTTCCTCTGATTGATCACCTGGGGACAAATACTCCATCCCCGAACCCCCTCAGCGAAGGAGGGCACAGCCAGAGGATCGTTTCTTTCTCACCCCTTTTTTTCTCAACCCCCAAGTTTGAGAATTTCAGGGTAAGGTTGGAGGGAGGGGACACCCCTGCACAACCCTGCTGGTCTCACCTTCACCTCAGATCCACCCCAAAAGGATTTTCAGGCAATGGGAAAATGAGTTTGTGTGGGTTTGGGGGACAATCAGGTCTTCAGCCACCGGCATCACCCCAAGTACCCATTTCAGCATTTCCCACTGCTTGAGTTGGTTCTCTCTCCTGTGACAGAAATGTTGCAGGGAAAAGCTCTCCCCACAACGTTTGGCTGAAGGACTTTTCCCTGTGGGTGTTTGCTCCTACAAAAAAACGCTGATTTTAGAGAACCAGGAAAATTCTGAAAGCATGAATTCCAGCTGCTCCCATCCTGTTCCTGTGCTGTGACACAGCTCAGGAGGGTGGTGAGGGGCCATGCCCCATGTCCTGCCCCTGGAGAGGGTAAAACCACCCCTTGAGAGGATAAAATCACTTCTGGAGAGGATAAAATCACACTGAAACCCGCCCTTTCCTCTTTGCCCCATCCCACCCCCCCAGTCTGCGATTTTGTGGCGATTTCACACACTTTGAGAACACACAAGCTGTTCAGACGTTTGGCTGCAGAACTGAACCACCCTCTGAAGCAGGAGAGTGGGGAAGAAGGGAGGTTTGATTTTATTTCAAGGCAGATCTCCAGCGGTGAGCACACGGTGTGCCAAAGGCCTGCAGAGACACGAGCAGCTCATGCCACGGAACCAGCGCGGGGAGCAAGAAAAGCCAGGGAATTTCTGCCGGGAAAGCATCCAGCCAGGAACCCTGTCCCTCTCCTGTGGGCATGAGACAATTCAGGCTCATTCACAAGCAGACAACACAAAGGGACCACTGTGACTGCACGGGAGAACGGGAGAACGAGCTGCTCCGGGGCAGGTGGGCAACACCTTCCCAGCTGGAACATCCCGGCCTGGGAAACTGGAGAGTGACAGAAACACAGCAGGAACCAGAGAAAAGGAGAAGCCAGGCTCTCACAGTGTCCTTCATGCCCTGATGCCAGGGATCCAGAGCTTTTTGGGAGCTCCTCAGGGTGGGGGGCTGAGCTTGGCTGCACAACCACCCCCATTCCCGAATCCGGGCGCGTTCCTCACAAACCCTTCCCAGTCCTCCTGCAGCAGAGGCAAAAAACCCCCTCATTCCAAGTGCCAAGGTCCTGCCTGAGTGGCAGCTGGAGCAGGAGCTTAAAATGTGCCTCGTGCTCAGATTTTGAGGCCCTGGAGCAAGAATTTGAGGAAAATCCAATTCATCCTCATGCTCAACACACCAGGGCACAGCAGCAGCTGTGGGGAACCACTGTCAGAGAGAGAGGGATGGTGAGGGCCAGGCAGGGGAACCTGGCACAGGGCTTTGGAGAAAGGGAAGACACTGAGTTCAGCAGATGTCCCATCAACAGCTGTGATGGAAATGGCTCTTCTAGGATTAAATATCTGCCACGGAGTGGTACTGGGGTGTGACACCACAATACGGTGATTTCCATATTTCCACTTGGAGTGTTGTGTCAAACTCTAGGGCCCCCACACAAGAAAGACATGGACCTGTGGGAATGAGTCCAGAGGAGGCCACAGAGCTGCTCTGGAGCCCCTCTGCTCTGGAGCCAGGCTGGGAGAGCTGGGGGTGCTCACCTGGAGAGGAGAAGGCTCCAGGGAGAGCTCCGAGCCCCTTGCAGGGCCTAAAGGGGCTCCAGGAGAGCTGCAGAGGGACTGGGGACAAGGCATGGAGGGCCAGGACCCAGGGAATGGCTTCCCAGTGCCAGAGGGCAGGGCTGGATGGGATCTTGGGCAGGAATTGTTCCCTGGGAGGGTGGGCAGGCCCTGGCACAGGGTGCCCAGAGCAGCTGGGGCTGCCCCTGGATCCCTGGCAGTGCCCAAGGCCAGGCTGGACATTGGGGCTTGGAGCAGCCTGGGACAGTGGAAGGTGTCCCTGCCCATGGCAGGGGTGGAACGAGATGGGCTTTAAGGTCCCTTCCAACACAAACTATTCTGGGATTCTGTGATAACTTTGGAAAAACATTTTGGGTAATAAATTCAGCCATGTGCTAAAGGGAGTCAACTCACCTTCACTGTCCAAGCCCATTTACTCCAGGGATAATGGTCTCCTTCCAGGCAGGAACTGGGGAAAGCAGACACCAGCACTGCCAGGGGCCAGCACAAGGCTCTCTGCACTGTGGAAAGGCCACAAAAATGACCTCAGTGCTTGGGAGATGGGACTTTGTCCACACTCTGCTCTCCAATCCCGTTGTTAGAAGATGGGAGTAAGAGCAGCACCTTTGGTCAAAGTTGATGGGGCGTCTCTGAGAGTACAAAGCACAACGAGCCACTCACACCCATCCCCAGCACAGAGGATGAGCTTCATCCATCAACGTGCTGTTCTTTCACAGAGAGAACAACATGCAGTGGGAGACTTTGGAGGAAAATAGAGCTTTTGCCATTTCCCTCTGCCAGATAACTCCGGTTACCTAGGAACAGACACTTCTCCAATGCGGCCAGTTCTCCTCATCAAGCACAGGATGAGCATTTATTGTCTTGTGATTAGGAGAAAAACACAAAACAAAACCCAGAGCTCCACGGGTGACATGAAACATTGCACACAGACACGCCACGTGATGCCCGACCACACCAGGAGCCAGGGCCGGGTTAATGGTGTTAAGAACTCTTAGAGATCTATTGTAAACATTTAAAAACATACAGAGGAGTCCAAAAAAAAAAAAAATTAAGCCATGGCTGTTCAGGCAGCATGTTGGGTCAACTTTCTGGAATTACGGTTTCTGGCATTGAAGAGGAGGGAGGGGGGTGAGATGGCAGATCCCACCTGGGGGTGCATTGAGCTCCACAGGGATCTCAGGCAGTGCAGGCTAATGGGGGGTGGTTCTGGTGTCCAGCTCCAACCATTCCACTGGGCAGGCTCCCAGGCACCTCCTCCCCTTGCATCAAGCATTTCCAGTGTGACTGAGGGTGGGTGCTTCAACACAGCCCCCATATTCTCCAAGGGGAAAATCCCAAAGAGAAGGAGGATGTGGAGCCCCCAGCAATGCTTCTCCTCTTGGTTCCTTCGAAACCTCCAACTTGACACACTAAAATGGGGCAGGAATCAAAGGGTTTTGAAGAATTTTGGCAAGAGGCCGAGGATGGCGAGGGGTAGGACTGAGGGACACGGATGCACCATGTCCTGGCTCCCAAGTGTGGCCAATCCCACCTTCAGCCCCACTGACCCTCACCCCGTGGTGCATCCATCGTATTTCCAGGGAGTCAACGCCAGGCAGTTCTTTCATCACTCCGATGGCAAGCGACAGAGAACACTTAAAATTACACTTGACACAGGACAAAGGCACCTAAAAGCTTCACAACACCATCAGGTCGTGTTCTGTTAAGAAGGCTCCAAGAGCTCATCCTCCCAAGTGCATTGCACACTCTCCAGGAAAAACCCCTGGTGCTGGGAGCACGTTGGTGTCCCAGAGCCAGCGGAGGGCTGCTCCTGCAGCAGGGGGTCAGTGCGGCTGTAAACGCAAATTCGGGGAGGCTCTGCCCTCCCATCCAGGGTTGCTTTTGCTTTGGCCCTGGTAACACAGGGGTCGTGCAGACTCCAGGCTGTGCTTCCCTCATTATTTACAGTGTGACACAGGACGAGTTAATAGGGAAACAGGGAATTCTGCAGGGGCGAGGAGGAAGCGGGAGCTCTCCTCCGTGAACTGTGATTTCATTAGATAAGGCACGTGTAGAGAAAAATTTTCAAAAGATCACTTGCAAATCAATTCCACCTAGCTAGGACCATGTCCCTGTCCCTTTCCAGGAGCCAGTTTTGTTTTCCAGTTGCTCACTGTGAATTTGGAGTGACCCCATCAGCAGCCTGCCAAGGCAGCAGGCTCCGGGTCTGATCCCCAGGGTGCCCAAACCCTCCTGGGTCTCCCAAATGGAGCACTCTGGATCATTGGCCAAAACTTTGAGAGCCAAAGACTTGGAACCCTCACTCCCCATAAAAAAATTGGGAACTGACCTCCCAGTTGGGACGGGTTTGAAAAAATTCACAGCAGGCTGAGGGGGGAAGAGGAAACCGCAGCCTTTGCTGCCTGGATTGCTGTAGGACACTGGGAATTGGATGGCTCAGGCACAGAATGGAGATGAATGACAAGGTGGAGGATAATCTCAGGGAAAACAATCCCTCTCAATAGCTTCATCCTCCCTTCAGCTGATCCTTGGAGAAAGGCAGGAATCTCTCTCTCATGGAAGTGCTGCCAGCCACAGCCAACAGCAGCCATGAGGACTAACAAGCTTCCCTTGGTCTCCCAGACCCCACTGTAATGTCTGGAGTTCAACCACACCAGCAGAAGGCAGAATTAAACTATTCATTGTAACAGAAGCATTTCCAAACCACACTGGGGCCCCAGCACTGAGATCAATCATTATCTTGCATCCGGCTCCTGGCCGGGAACCCGGGAAAAGGGAGTCCCAACAGGACAAGGTGTGTCCAGTGGGGCATTCCTTGGGCCAGCACAAAACCTGGCTGGAAGTTACACAGTGGGGAGATCTCGTGCCGAGTCCCTGTACCAGGGTGAACATCACCAAGGCCCAGTGTCAGCTCTGCACTGGTTTCCACTGGGCTTTGATTCAGGCTTTAGTGAGCAATCCAGAACCTAAGGAGATGAATCTGCACCTTTGGAACGTGTGGATCCGGCGAGAAGTTCTGGCAGCAGGGAAAGCAAGACCTGTAGCATCACAACAGTCTGAGCCAGGCAAATGAGGACTCGTGGGGACTTCACATCCGAGGACTCACCCAGGGCACGCTCTGTTACCTGCAGGGATCCTCCCACGGGGGGTGGGGCTTTCACAAATCACGTCAGTGTCACCAGTACCAAGTAATTGAAGGGCTGCATTTCCCTTAGAGTGAAAAATTCCACATTATTCATCCAGGAGAGTAAACACCAGTTGCTACCAATGCTCTGATTGCATTTGCTGCAGACGGCGTGGTGCTGAGCTGTGCATTCCATGGAAGCTGAGCAGGAGCAGGAGCAGCTGTGGTAGTGTTGCCATCACGGGGAAGCTGAGCCTTTTCCAGGGATGGTCAGGAGAGGATTCCCTCAAGCAAGGGCAGTGAAGGGTTTGTTCTCAGTCTGCAACGAGGCAAATACTGGTGACTCAAGGCAAACAAAAAGCTTTCTGCCACAGCCGTGCAGTGCAGTGGAGGTGGGAAGGGCTGAGAGCACGGACATTCCGCAGGGATCAGGAGACAAGAACCAGAGAGGTCCCCGAGATGAGTGGGGTGCTTGGGGGGAATGCAAATGATCTTTTCCAATAACAAGAATAAAAAGACCAAAAAGGAGAGAATCCAGGCAGTTTGCAGCTGTCGCTGCTTAAGGCCATTGGTTTCCAGAGGGATAGTTGGGCACTGTGGGATACTCTGGCAGGCTGTTCCCAGAAAAATTGCTGTACTGGGCCTCCCTGCTGGGAGGGTTCCTCCATGCGCCGCTGTTCCACTCATCTTGAGCCTTCTGGAAGCTTCCACCAGCCCCTCGGTAGATTTTATGTACCTAAGGGATAAAAGGGAGGAGAGGAGGAGAGTCAGCACCAGGAGCCCAGAGCTGTGCCCCTGCAGAGCCACTTGGGAACGGGATGGTGGATTTGTTCCTCTCTCCGTGGATTTGTTTCTCTCCGGAAATCCGAAGAGCTGGATTTCCGAGGAACAAAAGCACAAAAAATGCAATAATGCAGTGAACAGAGGTGCAGATAGAGAGTATCAACCCAACACTTGAACCCATCTCAGCTGCATGCCCAGGATTCAGGATCCCACAGCAAGGCAGCCAGCCCAGGCCAGGGGGTTGAAACCTCTCCAACACAGACACCACTGCTTCCACAGGGCTTCTGTTTTCCCCATCTGCCAAAGCTTTCCAGAGACTCCTACTGCAAATCCTTCTTTCTGCAGAGACCCAATTCCCACCCTGCCACCTGGTCCCCACTGCAGATGCTTCACCACTGACCATCCCAAAGAGCAACAAATCATGGAATCACAGGATTGTTGAGGTTGGAAAAGACCTGCAAGACCACCAAGTGCAACCATCATGCCAGCTCCACCATCATGTTCACCACGAGCCCATGTCCCCAGGGGCTACATCCACTTGCAGGGATGATTATTCCACCACTACCCTGGGCAGCCTGTTCCAATGCTTTACAACCCTTTCTGTGAAAATAAATGCTCCCTAATATCCAGTCCAAACCTCCCCACTTCACACAGCCTCAGGTTGCTCCACATGAAGCTTGCTTTGCATGACATAAAGCAACATCACCACACGACACCGTGACAATTTCCAGCCTGAGCTGTCTTGTGCTGTCTGGATTTGTCCTCCAGAAACTCTGAGAAACATCAGCTGACTGCACTGTGAAACCTTTCAAAGCAGTGATGCCTTGTGGTGGCTGCTGAGCTGCCTCTTTGCATTATTGTTATACACAGCAGGGATACTCCAAGTCAGAGAGATCTGAAGAATCCCAGAATGGTTTGGGTTGGAAGGGACCTTAAAACTCCTCTCATTCCACCCCCCTGCCATGGGCAGGGACACCTTCCACTAGAAGAACCTACCCTTAAAAGGCAGATGAGCATCGCGACCGCTGACATTGTGAACATGATGGCAGGGAAGAGCATGAACACAGCAGCTGCCACGCTGGTGCTGAAGAAGGTGATGGCTGCCAACCATCCACTGGAAGAAACAGAAAAAGAGATACAATATCATAATAATCTGCTTTTCAAAGTGTCCTTGTTATCAGAAAAACTGTTTACTTGCTTATAAGGCCCTGGCCCAGGGTGCCCAGAGCAGCTGGGGCTGCCCCTGGATCCCTGGCAGTGTCCAAGGCCAGGCTGGACATTGGGGCTTGGAGCAGCCTGGGACAGTGGGAGGTGTCCCTGCCCATGGCAGGGGGTGGGATGGAATGGGCTTTAACATCCCTTCCAACCCAAACCATTCTCTGTTTCTGTGATTCGTAACCCAGAAATTACAAGGCAGCTTTGAAGCTCTTGAAAATGAAACGAACTATGAAGACAATTGACAGAATTCAATGCAGGTGTTTCCCCAAGATCTTAACTCTCACTTGCCAGCATCCCTCACTAAGCCAGTCTCAGAGCTTTAAGGGACAGCCAGCTGCATGGAGTTTGGGAAGAGAAAATATATTCCCAAGGTGCTTTTGGCTGTGCATCTAGAGACCAGAGCTGGGATCAGGGAACACCAGGGTCCTGTGATTTACACTCCATCTCCATTCCTTTGCTGGCAAAAACCAGGTGAGGCATCAGCAGTTCTGAAAAGAGAGTGTTATATGGAGTGCTAGGACTTTCCATTACTTGTAGCTTCAGCAGGAATTGCTCTCAAGTCTCTAAAGACAGGAAGCTAAAATGCCAAATAATTATAACACAACCAGGGACAGACACTAACAAGCTCCCATTTATTACAGGAGAACTCTCACAGTACTTCTCATAGGCCAACAGTGAGTCACACACTCTGCTCACCGTGTGCTGCCAACCAGCTCTGAGGGCAAAGCTGAGCCTGACATGGGCTGGTTAAATGGTAAAAGAAATGGACACTGAGGGAAGAGCCTACAAAGAGCAACCAGCTGAAGATCTGGTGAAAGAAATGGACACTGAGGGAAGAGCCTACAAAGAGCAACCAGCTGAAGATCACAGAGTGGTTTGGGTTGGAAGGGAGACCTTAAAGCCCAGCCAGACCACATGGGCAGGGACACCTTCCACTAGATCAGGTTGCTCCAAGTCCTTGGAGTCCTCCAAGTCCTCCAAATCCCATACTCTAAGGAACTCAAAGGGCCAATGATTTATCTACAAATCAGCTTGGCCTTGATTTCTGCCAACACAGCAATGAAACCTGAATCGTGCACCCCAAGAGCAGATACAGCTGTGCCACTGGGGAAATCAGAAAGCTTCTTCCTCTCCACCCTGTACAGACTCCCATCAGCCTCTCCAAGTCCTTGGAAACGGCCACAGCTCAGAGCTCCTGGGCCTGCTGGGACATTCCTGCTTACCACGCTCCCCATCCGGAGAAGCCGATCGCCTGCAGGACCGTGAGCAGGAACTGCGCCCCAAAGATGAAGAAAAAGGCCATGAAATTAAAGGAACTGTCCGACCTGTGGAGGAAGAGAGGAGGTCAGGGGGGCACTGGTGCCTTGTGCTGCTTCACACCCATGTCTGACCCCACCACCACATTCAAACCCTCCACAGTGGGGACTCCAGAGGAATCCCTCCACAGCTGTGTGCTGGGAGGCTTCTTCCCCTTCCCTGGCAGTGAGAGCGCACAGCTCCATGACTCAGCAGCACAGACTGTCTCCCAATAACCTGGCTCCTGCAGTTGCTCTCCCCAAGGAATTGCACGTATGATGACACACAAGGAGAGGCGGAGGGACACGAGTCTCCCACACAGAGAGTCTGAATCATTCTCTGATCAAACATCAGCCCAGCCTGATACCTGCCCAGCTCAGCCCCTGGCAAGGGGCACACAGGGGCCTGACACTGCCAGGTAGAGCTTGTCCATACACTAGAAGTGATCATTGAGCATGAGAATTCCAGCTGGGAATGTCTCAGTGTCTGCTTGCCATCATGTTCCCACACCTGTGGTAAATAATCCAGCTCTGGGACATCATAGGAGGGAAAGCAACCATGAGAGAGCTGGGTGGTACCCTGAAAGCAGAGACACACTTCTCTTCCCATCTCTGCAGGCTCCCCATCCTCAGGATGTACAGGTGAGGTCCTTGAGTTTATGCAGGTACAATAATTAGGTACAAAATGACCCCAAGCAAGATGCTGAGCAGGGACATTCACAGTCTCTGTCATGGGTGCACTGGGGGCCCAGCACTGCCCTGCCCAAGTCTGGGCTCTGCCACAATGCATCTTCATCCCATCAAACCAGCCACATCAGGCACATTCAAAGTTCCTCAAACTATCATTTTTACTGATACAAATGATTCCCATACTCTAAGGAACTCAAAGGGCCAATGATTTATCTACAAAAAACACTTCAGGTGCTTATGAGGGAGTTTGGTGCAAAAGGGAGTTAACAAAAGAGCTCCAACCACTGCCAGCTCCTGCTTAAGCCCTGAAAGTATTTAAATGCTTATTATTTTAATTATTTTTATTATGCTAATGGTTGTTAGTATTACAATTCTAGCCCCTGATGCCTAGGTAGGAGATGAGGGAGGTGAGGCACGTGGAGAAGCCTCCAGCCAGGCCCACGCTCCTCAGAGCTGCCCGTGTTGGTCTGGGTGTCTGTCAGCTCCCAAATGGTGGTTGTGCAAGATTTGTCATCCTTGAGTATCCTCACAATCCCACCCTTCAAATACCACCTCAGAGTACAGCAATGTGAAAGAAACACTTTAGACAGGGCCTGCTGACATTGGTGCCTGTCAGAATCCAATTAACAAGGATTAGGCTCGAGGCTGAGCCTTCAAACAGACTCTTGCAACTCCGACCTGAAGGGGCTGGAGGAGTCTTCATTTGAAAGGATCTGCAGGAATTAGTGAGGATACAGAGAAAAGGTGATTTCTCATCCAGCTTTCTGGTGCAGATTTGCTACAGCTTTGCCCTAGCGCCAAAGCTCTGCAGCTAATTTAATTTGGGATGCAGTGGGATGACGAAGGTTCTAGGGAAGCATCCTCGCAGGACAGGGTGCCAGCACTGAAGGGTGGCCCCCTCCAGGACAAGTGGGTCTGATTTTGCCTCTGGAATCACCACTTGTGATCCCATCAGTGCTGCCCCTCCGCGGTGATTTCCACGCCTCTTCCCAACTGCTGTCCCAGGGGATGATCCCTGGGCTCCCCTCTCTGTCCCTGGGGTTGAGTCTTTATTTAACTGCAAGTCTGTGCACAGAGTAACCTCGAGGACCTCTCAGCATTCACTTGCATAAACACATCCAAACAACGTTCAAGGAATAATGAGAAACGGCCCTTGTGGAGCCCGAGGGAGGTCAGCAGGGAGGAGTAATTTTTCCCAGACTTTAGAATGGAAATTCCTCTTTGAATAGAGCTCCAGCACTTGGAGGCCCTGGGGCTTCTGAGCTCAGGATGGGGACAAACTCCGGCTCCAGAGGGCAAGAGTTCAGAGCTGGGATTTTCATGTCCTTTAGAACTTTGAGACAAATCCAACCCTCCTGTTTCCAGCAGAAATGACCCTCCCCTGTACTCCACGATGCCACTGGTGTTTTATCAGTACCTGCCCAGTGCTGTGGGCATACAAAGCATCAATTCAGAAGCGCATTTAAACAATTTATCGTGTACTAAACAGACAGGACCCACCTGCCACCTCCCACTTCCATCAGCTGCTTCTGCTGTTACCCAAACCAGCTCATCACTGGGTCTGGTGAATAATCAAAATCCAGAGTATCCTACCAAGAGGAGCTTCACCTTCAGAGGGCAAAGCCCTGACTGGTGTGTGGGGTGTGGTGGTGGCACTGGCCAGGTCCTTCCTTTCCCTGTGTCAGGCTGGGAACTGCTCAGGACCCTCCCAGCTCTGCCAGGCTTTACACATTAATGTCTGAGTGATGCCTCGTGGTCCACAGCAAATGCAAATGATTATTAATTAAAGCAAAAATGTAGAATGGTTTTAAATATTTGTGGAGTTTCAGAAGGACTGACTCCAGGGAACTGCTTTTATCTAAAAAGCCAAGCAGACAAGCTCTCAAGTAGCCAGAGACAGAAATCAGAAGAGTTCTCAAAAACTAATAACTTAATAGTCTTCCATCAAAATAAGCCTCAATGAAGCTTTACCAAATTAGCACCTATTGCACTGAGATGAGGGTGCTGCTAAGTTTGAGATATTTAAGTAAAACATGAATTTAACCCCCCTAGAAGTGGCAAACTGCTCACCTCCAATCTTATGTGACCCTCAGTCCCGTATCTAGTGTTTAAAAGTAGCCACATTCTTCTTCATTTCGAAAGTAAACAAGACATTCAGACTTCAAGTGCTGAACCTTCATCCCAGTCAGAGAGATCTCCCCAGCAGCACCACCCAGTAACAACTGGGGAAGCTTCCAGAGAAAACTGGACCAGAAGCACCTCCTGGGCTCCTACTCACCGAAAGGCTTTGTAGGCAGGTCGGAACCAGCAGACGTAGCCACAGGGGCTGAAGAGGATCAGCCAGAGGATGGCCAGGCCAAAGTTGACCCCGTAGCCTCCCCCGATCCACCAGGCCAGGCAGGCGATGAGGTTCACGGCCAGCGTGATGCAGTAAACTGGGGAGAGGGCAGAGGAGAAAACGTGGGGTGGGGCAGTTTCAGGACTTCATGAGAAAAGGAAACAAAAGATAATGGCTGGAGCTGTGTCAGGGGGGTTGGGATGGATCTCAGGAAAAGGTTCTTCCCCCCGAGGCTGCTGGGCACTGCCCAGGCTCCCCAGGGAATGGGCCCGGCCCCGAGGCTGCCAGAGCTGCAGGAGCGTTTGGACAGCGCTCTCAGGGATGCCCAGGCTGGGGTTGTTGGGGTGTCTGTGCAGGGCCAGGGGCTGCACTGATGGTCCTTGTGGGTCCCTGCTAACTCAGGATGTTCCAGGACTCTATGAAGCCCCCAGGATTCCAATGGGAAAGGTCCCTGGGGCAGCAATGCAGCTGCTCCGAGCGAGTCGCAGGTTCCTGTGTGACCCTGGAGCTGGGAGCACAGGAACATCCAGCTCCAGAGGGATCCTGCAGCAGAGGGATGAGAGAACTCTTTTACAACCTGTCAAAGGATGGAGAGCTTGGGTAGCAACTGATGTGACCAACACACGACTCAGGCCAGTGTTATCATGAATTATGAGCAAGGTCTAAGCTCCATTTGTAGCAAAACCCTTTGTGAGAGGAGAGGGGGGTAACCCTGCCCCTGCCTCTGAATGACTCTGTGCTTGCTGGGGCTGCCTCAGGAGCTATCTCAGAGCCAGCTCAGTGCCTTGCAGGCTCTCTCTCCACTTCCCTGGGCCTCTGAGGAAGCCTGGATACCAGCTTGAGGGCTTGAAGTGCTGCCTTGAGCAAGGGGATAAACAAACTCCAATCAGGCTGAGAATATGGGACCATAGGGGTGGCTTAGAGGCCTTTTCACATTCCTGTTCCTGTCACTTGGATAAAAAGGAAAGTTGACAAAGGCCCCCAGAGCACAGCAGTGCTGCAGTAAGTAGTAGTACGTGAAGGGATGCTGCTCCCCCATTTTTCTGGAGCTCACATCCCTGGAAAGGGGGTTCAGCCACAAGCCAGGGCTCCCTGCACCTGTCCCTGCATCCCCCCAGGCACTGCCAGGGTCAAAGAGGCCAATTTACAAGCTCCTATTTTGGAAAACTGGTGGTGACTCTTCAAACCCTTTGTGGTAACCTGTATCAACAAGCACAGAGAAAGGAGACAGTGGAAGGTCCAAACACCAAAGACCCTCCAGCACAGCCTGGTGATGAGCTCATGGGAACACTCTGGACCTTGGCCTCAGTTATTCAGGCAAAATTAAATCCCTGAATTTCTCTTCACCTGTGCCAAGGGTCCTGCCCATTCCCTGCTTCACCCCCTGCCATGGCTCTGCAGCTCATCTGCACATCACTGCCTTGGTCCTTCTGACTCTTCCCTCTCCTCCTGGGCACTGACCCACCTGCCTTCACACAGCCTGGGAGTCCTAAACAAATGCAAGGTTTCATGGTCACAAAATTGTATTGACAACGCAGGAGAATGAAACCTACACCCAGCTGCTACTTCTGACTTACACTGAGAGTAAAATAAAACACTGTTTTACTGCAAAGAAAATGTCTTCTGAGTAGCCAACAAGGCTTAACACACAATGGTTTGGATGTGTCTTAATGTTGGGGGGGAAGAAAGAATAGTAGTTATTTAAATTAATCAATTTTAGGTATTTAAACTAACAGTTTGTAGATTCCCCATTCCTAGCAGTGTCCAAGGCCAGGTTGGAGCACCCTGGGATAGTGGAAGGTGTCCCTGCCCATGGCATGGGGTGGCACTGGATGAGCTTTCAGGTCCCTCCAACCCAAACTGTTCTGGGATTCCATGAATCTGATATTTCATTTATACACCAATTAGCTGTACTTCTCCAAATATTCATTTTCAGAAGGTATTTATTCTCTAAAAGTTACTTAATTAAAAAAAAAACCCAACAAAACAATGCCAAGCCAAGAGCATCTACAAAGTTTTAAGGAACTTTTGGCTCTCCCTGTGCCTCAGGTCGGAGTTTGTTCTCCAGCAGTGGGAGCTCTGGTACAGCCTTCCCCAAACCTCCCTCCACCTTAATCCAGTGCTCACATCCAATTAAAGTAATGAGCAATCACCCTTCCAGCAACGACTCGTGCATTTCTACTTTTCAAAACCGGCCTTTTCTTGTTTACCTCCTTCCCTCTATGTGTCTCTCTCGAACCCATGCCAAAAAATTAGGGAGACCCCAAAGGAAGCGTGCTGCAGATGGAAATGTGAAACTCCTGGTGCAGATGGCAGCTCTCCTGGCCATGCCCAAATCCCTGGCTCTCCTCCAGCCTGCCATTAACTCGACTGAGGGACTCTTTGTTTTGGGAGAGGGGAGGACAAAGGCGGCTTTACAGCTTCGACATCGCACCAGTGAGTCTGGAGGGACAGGCAGCTTCTTCAGGCAAGAAAATTACAGAGCTCATTGCAGCAGCTCCACATAACCAAAGAACAATGGAGCCATGGATTATGCCATTATTTATGCACACAAATCTCTCTCCTACACACATCCCGTGCATCTGGAATAAAAGCCACGCCACCAAATGCAGAGCTGGCAGAAAACAAGCTTTCCTTCAGTGAGAAGGGTAAAGAGGATGACAAGCATTTGGGGAAAAAACGATAAGCAAGGCAAAAAGATTCTTAATCTTCCAAAGCATTCCCTGTGGTTCCCTAGGCCTGCCACACCGATTTCATTCCTTGGAGAAGAATGGTCAATTTTCATTCCTGATTTCTGAATGGCTGAGGCAAACAGGAGCCCAGGGCCAGGAGCTCTGTTCACACAGAGTATCAGCACATCACCAGCCATGACAGAGGATCAGCTCCCAACTCCAGCAGGATGGGGAGTGTTTGGGGGCTGTGGATAGCTAAGGAAGAGCCAGCAGGCAGCTAGAAGACACTGCTTTCATTGGGAAGCAAAATCAGGGGATAAGAGGGAATTTTAGCCTTCCTAGAGCGAGGTGGGGAGCCAGGTAGCAGCAAATGGGCCACATTTATTTTGTCTAAAATTCTCCTATTCCTCTTACCTTAGGGGAACTGGGAATTTCCTTAAGGTAGCTATTTTTGGGAGTTAAACAGGGCTTACAAAAAGGCTGGAGAGGGAATTTGGACAAGGGCTGGAGGGCCAGGACCCAGGGAATGGCTTCCCAGTGCCAGAGGGCAGGGCTGGATGGGATCTTGGGCAGGAATTGTTCCCTGGGAGGGTGGTGAGGCCCTGGCACAGGGTGCCCAGAGCAGCTGGGGCTGCCCCTGGATCCCTGGCAGTGCCCAAGGCCAGGCTGGACATTGGGGCTTGGAGCAGCCTGGGACAGTGGGAGGTGTCCCTGCCCATGGCAGGGGGTGGAATCAGATGATCCTTCAGGTCCCCTCCCACCCAAGCCAGTCTGGGATTCTATGATCATTTGACATTAACAAAGGTATCAAACATGCTCTGCTTTTTCCCTCTTCAGATTTACTAACAGACTTTGCCAGCACTGACACCCTCCTTTCTCCAAGATCCTTCAAGGATTCAAGGCACAGTTTAAAATTCAGGCATAAAGTTATATCAGAGTATTCTAAGGGGGATCATTGCTCCTCACCAACTAATTGCAGTCAAAACTTTAAAGCACATAAATCATTGAGATCTATGGGGTTTTACTACACAAATACCTTTTTCCAGCACAAGTTTTTTTTATTCAACTTACAGATCCACACATGATAGATTCTCTTCACCAGAAACTGGTAATCGATGGGAATTTCATCAGCAAAATTCTGGTAGAAACATGGTTTCAAAGGGATGAACTTGGGGAGCGGTGGGAAGTTATTCACCTTTTCTGGAACACAGAACACAGATTTCAGCTGGGAGCAGAAATATGTCAGATCCTCCACACCTTCCCAACAGTGCTGCATGTTCATGCTCTCCCTGGACCACAAATATTTTGGTTTTCTTCCTCAGCAGTCGACAGGACATTTATTTTACTACACACAAGGCTGAGAGAGGGGAATAGGAACAAGCTAACAAACATCAGGTGGATTCAACACCTTTACACATCAGTGTGAGGTTGTGTGAAAGGTGCTGCAAGGAAAAAAAAACCTTAAAATAAGCTCCAGGATGAGTTTCCTCAGGAAGGGGGAGGTGTCAGCAACATCTGGGGGAAACAGCTGCACAGAGGTGATAAGTTACAGCCCTTCAGAAATGCACAGCAAGAGGAAAGAAAGGCTGGTCAGTGTCCAGACAAGCAGAGCTACCTTCAGCCACCAGCTCTGAGCAGGCAGGAGCATGTCCTGGCCATGGGTCAGGCCTTGGGACATGCAGTAGCCTGGGACAATAAGGAAGGGTGCCTGAAGGCATCCCCAAACTGGAATTCTGTACCCAGGTACCATCCAGTTCAGGGAAGTAAGTCAGATGCTGGGAAGGAATTCCTGGCTGTGAGGGTGGGCAGGCCCTGGCCCAGGGTGCCCAGAGCAGCTGGGGCTGCCCCTGGATCCCTGGCAGTGCCCAAGGCCAGGCTGGACATTGGGGCTTGGAGCAGCCTGGGACAGTGGGAGGTGTCCCTGCCCATGGCAGGGGATGGAACTGGATGGGCTTCAAGGTCCCTTTTAACCCAAATCATTTTGGGATTCCATGGTTTTATGTCAGGGATGATCTTGTTTTGAAAGCACACATGATTTTTAATGGAAAAATGGTACATTCAAGTTTTTCCTTCAAGGTTAAGCCCTAGGGGGGGGGGAAAAAAAAAAAAAAAGCAAAGAAAAAAGCAAAAGCTTTGCATTCAGAGACAATAAATCAGCAAATGCTGCCAAAAGCTTTATGGTGAAGAAAACCCTACCTTGGGAAGAATTTCTGTTTTAAAACCAAGTAATTAAATGCCTGAATCCTCTGCTGCTGTCAGCTCCCGGATTTGTCTGTGTGTGCCTGGATGTGTGTTCCTACATGTTTGGGAATGTTTGCTCTTGCCTTCCAGAGCTGATTAAAGTTTGATTCCAGGGCATTGTGACTAATTGTCTCTAGCCTCCTTCAGCCCCAGTAAACAGAATTAAAAACAACCAGAGGAAGAGATGAAGAATGTCCTGGGAAAACCTCCAAATGGCACAGGAGATGAGAGGAAATGTCTGAACAAGAACTGTCAGCACAAGAGTTCCCCTTCTCTTCCCATTATCTCCGGCTGAGGAGACATTTTGCAGGAGCAGCTCCTCAGCTCCGTTTGAAGGTTGGCAGGGAAGAGCCTAGAGCTGCAGCCAGGCTTTAGGAAGGAAAAAGGCTTTCCCTCATGCATATTTTCACACAGAAAATATGGTGAGAACGCCCACTGGGAATACATCAGAAGTAGCTATGGAATAATGACTGAAGTCACCAGCCCAATTTGACTTCTCCTGATAAAAACAAACATCAAGCCTTCTGCCTCTCCTCACAAATCTCCCTTAAACCCATTTTACATTCATTCAGATGCCCTCCAAACTGGTTTGAGTTACTGGTTAACACCACTGCTGACTCCATCCCATGGAGAGCTGATGGCCCACAGATGCTTTCAAAGTCCACAGGAATTTGAACTCCTTTGCATTAATTTTTTGTTTGCTGAAAACACCTAATGGGATTTCTCCTGCACAGTGTGTCCCTGCAGCCTAGAAAGGGATTTAACAATGCTGGATCAAGGGAAAGGGGGGGACACAGCTTTTAAAGCTGAAGGGACAGCTCTCTAGGGAAGCCAGTAAGACCAAGATTAATCAAACACAGTAAAAGCAGATTCTCTAACCATTATTTTTTTTCTGAGGGATGAGGAAACTTTTGCTCTGTTCCTCTCCAACAGCTGAAGCTGCAGATTGTTCCTCTGGTTCTGCTCTCTCCCATTTTCTGTCATGGAGAGCAGAGCTGCTGCCAGCTCCCAGTGCAGAGCTCCCACATGGTGGGGCCAAAACCAACCAGCCACTGCAGTTTGTCGTTTTTCAAGCTCATAAAATGGTCCAAACACCCCCACGATTGTTTGCTAGGTACACAGGACTGGGGATTACACCTCTGCTGCTGCCCACCTCCTCCCACCCCGAGACCCTGCAGTTCCCAGCTGTTCTGGGTTACTTCTGACATCAGACAAAATAAATTACATGAAAATATCCCCTTTCATGTCTGTAGAGCTTGGAGTGCTACAGTTCTCCCATCAAGGCTGGGATCAACCCATCAGATCAGCAAATGCACCCCATGCCTTCAAAAACCAAACTGCATCACCCATGAGCAGCAGCTGGAGGCAAATTCCAGACTTCCTCTTACTTCAAAAAAAGTTGGAATTTTGTTCCTAATTTCACTGCAAGTAAAATTCAGATGGATTAATGTCAACAGCACAGCCAGGAACACCATGGAAAGCCTCTGGAAAGAAGGACTTATTCTCATGTACTTTTTTCTGAATAAATTCCACCCTCATAAAACTTTCAAGTGAGTCACACCTGAGCCTTTATCACTTGGGCAGAAACCTCAGGAGACAGATCAGGACACAGCAGGAAAGTGAATGTGAGCAAGGCAAGAGAAGTAGCTGAAGAGCTTTAGGGATCACCAAGGTCTCGGGAAGGGACACAGGTCACATTCCTGACACGTTACAGCCACCACAGCATCATGAACAGCACTCTCTGAAACCACTCTCCCTCCTTGCCGGATCTGAGGTGCTCTTACCTGCCATGTCTAATACTTGTGTTCCCTCGTGAGGTTTCAGACAGAGCAACGGATCTGTTGGAGAAAAAAAATCAGGTCAGCACATGTCACTAACCAGTCCCCAGAGAACCTCCTGGAACTGGGAATGTTCCCAGTGTGTGACAAACAAGAGCTTGGGCCTCCCACTACAAACTACTCGTGTCCAGTCACCCAAAGGAGGAAGGCTGGAGCCTCACAGAAAGGATCCTGATTTCTCCTTGGGCAGAGGAAGCTCTGGCAGCACCTCATTCAGCCACTTGGAAGGTTTGTGTTGTCCAGCAGCAAACAAATGTGCCCCTGGCACTCCCTGGCAAAGGCTGAGGATGCTCAGGGAGCCCCTGCCAGAACACCTGCAGCTTCCAGGGGCAGCCACACAGGTCAGGGTGGGACCCAGCAGAGCTCATACATTGGAAGAGAAATGTGTAGAGCTCACCAGACTTAATGCCTCATTTAGGTGTTGAGATGATTTGTTGGCTCCTGGCTCTCTGTGGTGCTTCCCAACTCCTGGAACAAACAGATAATCCCTGTTAGCTGGGCACTAAACTCCTGCTTAACAAAAAAATAATCAGCTGGAACCAAACCCAACACCCCTCATTATTTTAGAAATTCTGCACAAATGCAGATTCATTCTTCCTGTTACCACCACTGAGCGTGGCTGTAACTCTGGCAGAAGCAAATCCTAGGAAGTTTACCCAGCATCAGCTGTGTTGCTGATTTTGGCAGAGCTGATCCCACAGATGAAATACACAGAGAGGTCTTTGCTGAGCTTTAATTCCACCCCTCCTTCCTTAAGGACAAAAACACCATGTATCCCTGTGTCCCTACCTGCAAATCCCAGAATGGAAACACAGAACACACAAACCAGCCCTGCAGACCAGCCCTGTGGAGTCTGACAGAAATGAAGGCAGTCTAGACTAAAAACTGCCCCTAAGAACAGCCGACAGCAGCGGCAGCAGCGGGGTCCGAACAGCCACACTGTATCCAAATCCCTCCGGATTTACAGCAGCTGCTTCCCCTTTGCTGCACCTCCGTGCTCTCCTCCCGTGTGCCCCGGGTAAGGTCTGGAGGCTGCACGGTTCTGCACTGGCACAGTTGTTTTGCTGGGCTGCTTTGCTTTTCATTTGAGCTACTCTAACCCAGCCCGTGGAGACAACAGCACCCGGGACTGGACAAGCAGCCTGTTCTCCCTCTGCAGAGATGCACAAGCTTAAATAAGTCTGCACAGAGGAGAACATACCACTTTCCTGGGCTGGCCTCTAGGGAAGCCACAGAGTGTGGACAGGAGGTTCTGTCCCCTGGGAGCTGCTCAGGGATCCATCCCTGCCACAGCTGAGGCCTCCGGGCTGTCCCACAACACCGGCACTGCCCCGTGCCTGACAGCGTTTGTAACTGATGGTTTGGAAACGGGAGCCTTCTGCTTTGCATTTTTCAAATGTGTGAATAGAAAATAAAGGATGAAGACAGTTAAGAACACCATTAAAACTTCACCCCCCCCTTCTGCAGCTGCTCCCGGCTGAGATCCGTGAATTTTGGGGGGAGAACAAATGGCCCATGAACAGCAGCTATACTAAAGCGCTAAGAGAGAGGAATCTTTTGCTGAAAAATGAGCCAGTGAATAAGGTCCTTCTTCAGAAGAGGATTATTTAGCTGCTGCACTTCAGTGTTGGTGTCCTACAGCTGCAGAGGTGTCTGTCCACTGGAAAAGGGATCAGAAAGAAAGACTGAGGGGGACATTCCTGGCTTGACAGAGTTTTCCTGCAATGGCCAAACAATGGTTTTCCTGTTCCCTCCTCTCAAGGAGACCTGTGGTGCTGTTGAAAGGCTTTAACTCAAATAAATAAATAAAACCCCCAGACAAAGCAGCATTCTGGTGAGGTACCCCCTTCTCCTTTCACCCAGCTGTTGTTATCCACCTGCTCCTTTCCTAACAAACTCCAGCCACACTTCGGTGCTTTGAAGACAGAGCACATGAAATTGGGATTTTCTTGTGCGGGGCCAGGGCTTGGACTCGATGATTCTTGTGGGTCCTTTCCAACTCAGGAGATTCCAGGATTCTCACACAATGAAGCTACAACAGAAACTTCTGGATACTGCCCTCTTCAGCCATCTTGCTTCCATGAGTAATCTCACAGAAGTTCCTGGGACAATGACTAATTTCCCTACAGAAAGATGTGGTTTGGATCCACAAAGCAGCGTTAAGAACCCTTCTCTCAGCAAGGACAGGCACACAAGGCCGTGTTTTACACTGAATAATCAGTTCCTGAGATGTGTTCACTTTCCCAGCTCCCGGTAAAAGGAAAGGGAGCTTCTTCCCAAGAATTTCTTCCCAATATCCAGTCTGACCCTGCCCTCTGTCAGTTTGAAGCCATTCCCCCTTGCCTTGTCACTACACCCTCTTATAAACAGTCCCTCTCCAGTATGTAAATCAGATCTCTATTCACCTGGACATTTTCAGTTTAACTGGGAATAGGTAAAACCCAGCACCCTGTACCCACTGCAGAGATTTTCTTCATCTATAACCCACTACTTGTGGAGGGAGGAAAATCCCATATACGCTAAGGAACCTCTGGTGTGAAGTGAACTTCCTTTTTCCACTGTGTTCATCCGTGGTCAATGAGTAACTCCGAAGTTCGCAGTCCAACGCACATGACTCAGGAGTCCACTGGAGACAGTCGGAGCTTTTCTTCACCAGGATCTCGCAGACAAAATGCCCTGTGTCAGTTCAAGGGACACCACTTCCCTCTCAAACCAAGACACGAACACAAGCAGTGCTGTTTTTCTAGGCAGACAACACCACCATTCCTTTGAATGTGACTACAGTGTGAGATGCTGCACCATCTCACATTAGGGAAAATGTTGTGAAGGAATACCTGTGGGAATCTGCTTTGAGGCACATTTTGGGTACCACAGAATCCTGGAATATCCTGAGTTGGAAGGGACCCTCAGGGATCATCGGTGCAGCCCCTGGCCCTGCACAGACACCCCAACAACCCCAGCCTGGGCATCCCTGAGAGCGCTGTCCAAACGCTCCTGCAGCTCTGGCAGCCTCGGGGCCGGGCCCATTCCCTGGGGAGCCTGGGCAGTGCCCAGCAGCCTCGGGGGGAAGAACCTTTCCCTGAGCTCCATGCCCAGCCCTGACCCAGCTCCAGCCGTTCCCTGGGCTCCTGTCCCTGTCCCAGAGCAGAGCTCAGCCCCTGCCCCTCCGCCTCCCCTCGGGAGGAGCTGCAGCCCCCAGGAGCCTCCCCTCAGTCTCCTCTGCTGCAGCTGAACGAGCCAAGTGCCCTCAGCCGCTCCTCAGACCCTTCCCCAGCTCCGTGTCCCTCCTTTGGACACTCTCCAACAGCTTTGGACCCTTCTGATCTTGTGGTGCCCAGAGTGCCCCCAGCACTGGAGGTGAGGCTGCCCCAGTGCAGAGCAGAGCGGGACAATCCCTCCCTGGCCTGGTGCCCCCCAGGACACGGTGGCCCTTTGGGCTGCCAGGACACACCGGGGACTCAGATCCAACTTGGACCGACCAGGATCCCCAGGTCCCTTCCCACGGCGCTGCTCTCCAGCCTCTCGTTCCCAGTCTGTCCCTGCATCCAGGGCTGCCCCACCCCAGGGCAGGATCCAGCACTTGCCCTTGTCCCATCTCACAGGGTTGGGGGCTGCTCAGCCCCGGCGTTTGGCAGAGACTCTCTGTGGGGCCTCTCTGCCTTCCACGGGGTCAGCAGCTCCTCCCAACTTAGTATCATCAGAAATTAGTGAGTATCCCTTGCATTCCTGCTACTGCATACGCTACTCCTCAGTCCCCTTCTTTATTCTGCCCATATCAAATAGTTCAAAAAGTTTGTTATTTCTCCCTACTGTTCTCTCCAGAACCAGAGAAAGGTGGCAGAGAATAAGCAAAGGCCATGCCAAAAGAGGAGCAGTGACAGGGCAGTGGGAGAGCTGAACTCATTCCTGCTTTGCCATAAACCCACCAAGTGACCTGGGGCACGTCCCCATGACCAGATTCACAGGACACTGGCTTCTCTTGTGCCCTGCAGATCCCAGCCAATCTCAGAAGAGCCCAATATCCCAAGCCTGCCATCCAACAAACCCCCCAGTTTCTGTACTGCTTTTTTATTTTCATTCTGATTTGATGACTCTGCTCCCAGGGAACAAGTGACAGGACAAGAGGAGATGGACTCGAGTTGTGCCAGGGGAGGTTCAGGTTGGACATCAGGAGGAATTTCTCCATGGAAGGAGTGGTCAGGCTTTGGAAGGGGCTGCCCAGGGAGGTCTGGAGTCCCCATCCCTGGAGTGTCCCAGTGCCCTGGACATGGCACTCAGTGCTCTGGGCTGGTGGGGATCTGTCACAGGATGGACTTGATGACCTTGGAAGCCTTTTCCAACTTTAAGGACTCTGTGATTCTGCAATGCAGTGAGGCCAAGAGCTTCCACACAATCCTGTACTCCGGGATTTCATCCAGAGCACTTTGCCAAGAGCAAGCAGAGGGGCAGGATCCCAGCACAGAGCAGAACTGTCCACACTCCCTCATTAACAGGGATTTAACGATGGGAACACAAGCAGAATGAGGAATCTGGGCACAACACACATCTCCTGACGGTGGTTCAAGCTGATCCTTTGGGGACGACCATCAGACTACCAGGCTTTCAGAACTCACCCTGAGCCAGCAGACCCCAGACCTTTCAGAAGAGCCTAAAACAAACGAGCCCCTGCAGGGATCCAGGAGATCTGGATTTGAAATCACCTGGCTCGGCAGGGAATCAACACAGCCTCCGGAGCTCCCACACAAGCAAACGCCTTTCTCATGATCTCTCCAGCTGAATTTAAAGAGAAAAGTGGTGGCTCTGCACTGGTTTCAAGACAAAAGGCTGGGTTTGAGCCTCTTTCAGATGCCCAGCTCTTACCAGGAACTTCTCAGAGAGCCCAAGGCTGCAGCAGCCACTCCAAAACAATCAACTCAGCATTATAAACCCAGAGCTGACACAGCTTGGGTTTGGTGGTGTTTCCTCTCCCTGACGCACCACCAGCCCTCACAGGGTGGGACACTGTCCCTGCAGTGACACAACCAGCCAAAAAATAACTCCAAAAGCCACCCAGCACAACCAGGGAGAACGGGGAAACTCTGTGTGTGTATGGCAGCAGTGCCCTGAGAAAAGGAGCAGGGAACAGTGAAGTTACAAGGGTTACACCCCTCCCACGTCATTCCAAGATCAGCTCCGAATTCCTGGCTATACTGGGGGTTCTGCTGCCCCATCTCCCCCCATCCTGGAGCTGGGGAGACAGCAGAATTGGAAGCAATTCCCCTCAGGGCTCCCCCAGCCTGTTTACAGCCCTGCTGCCGCAGCAGGTGGGCAGGAGCCTTAATTTGGCTATGCAAAACCCACAGCAGACAAATATTCATTTTGGTACAACCACATCCAGGAGTGAAGCGTGGCCGCTCAGGAACAGAAACTCAAAAGGCTCAAGAAGACAGAAAGGACAGAAACACCCGTGCTTAGGACACAAGCCTGTTCCACCCCTTGCCACCTGCTCAGACTGGCCTCACACAGAAGAATTGGATTGCAGACAGCAGCAAAAATATTAATTAGCCCAGAATAACACTGAAATGCAGATAAATCAATCCACCTATTGCTTAATTTCTAACCCACTGCTCTCTTCATCACAGGTTCCACAAAGGAGTTTCTTGAGAGAGTTACAGAACACCGGGACCAGAAATGAGAAGGGGAAATTAGAAGGGGAAATAAAACTACAACATCCAGGTGCTGTCTATCGAGGGCAACACACGCATCTCCGGTACCCAAAGCACGCACATCAGAGAGGTTCACCCTCACAGCTGCTGGAGAATCCCTGTCACGAACCTCCCCAGCGGGAGCGGGGCACCCGGGCTATGTCACCCTGTCCCCCCTACGTCCCCACGAGCGCCGCCAGCCGCGTCCCAGCCGGGAAGGAGCCGCGGGAGGCAAATTCCCGAGCGCCCCCGGGGGTGGGGGTCTCACCCACCGCTGCACTCGGGACACGGCCCGGCCCGGCTCCTCCCGCCCGCTGCCCCCGATAGCGGCTCCCACCGGGGCCGCCCCCGATCCCTCTCCCGCCCGGGCTGTCCCCGATTCCTCCCCACACACGGCCCGTCCCCCCAGACCTGTCCCCGATACCTCCCCAAGCACAGCCTCCCCCATCGCCCCCTCCTCTGTCGCCCCCTCCCCGGGCACCCCCCGTTACACCCCCGGGCTCAGGGAGTGCCACCGCTCCCCCCCCGCTACACCACGAGCCCCCGACACCACCCGCGACCCCTCCCGCCGCCCAGTTCCGCCCCCGCTCCCGGCTCCCCCGTCCCTCCTCCGTGGCCCACTGCTCCCCCTCACGTCCCCAGACTCCCAGCTCCCGCTCCCCCGGCACTCCCCCGCCGCCCCCCCGACCCTCAGCTCCCCCTCCCGGCCCCCAGTTCCACCTCCCCCACCCCGCTCCCCCTTCCCGACCCCCGTTTTCCCCATCCCTCCTCCCAGGCCGCCCCCGGCCCGCCCGGTGCCCCCGGCCCGATCCCCCCGCGCCCACCTCAGCGAGCGCCCGGTCCCACTCCTCCCGAGCCGCCGCGGGGCGCGCTGGGAAACAGAGTCCCGCCAATAGCCGCCGCCGCTGTGCGTCCTCCTCCGTGGACTACAACTCCCAGCGTGCTCCGCGGCGCACCCCCCCCGCCGCTGTCATGTGAAGGGCAGGGCGAAGGGGAGGGGCGGTGGCGCGGAACGGCGGCCGGGAGGGACAGAATTGTCCGAAGTACCGGGACCGACCCCGCCCGGAGGCTCCGCCGGGGAGAACCGGGAGATGCTCCAGGGGCTGGAACATCGCTCCCATGGGAAAAGGCTGCGAGAGCTGCCCGGTCTGGGGAGGAGAAGGCTGCGGGGAGACCTTAGAGCCTTTCCAGTGTCTAAAGGGGATCCAAGAGAGCTGCAGAGGGACTTTCGGCAAGGGCTTGGGATGACAGGACCCAGGGAATGGCTTCCCAGTGCCAGAGGGCAGGGCTGGATGGGAGATTGGGAAGGAATTGTTCCCTGGGAGGGTGGGCAGGCCCTGGCCCAGGGTGCCCAGAGCAGCTGGGGCTGCCCCTGGATCCCTGGCAGTGGCCAAGGCCAGGCTGGACATTGGGGCTTGGAGCAGCCTGGGACAGTGGGAGGTGTCCCTGCCATGGCAGGGGTGGCACTGGATGGGCTTTGAGGTCCCTTTTAACCCAAACCAGTCTGGGATTCTGGTACAGCTCGGTCCCGAGAGCACAGAAAAAATGAACATTTTTCCAATTAAAGACTCTGCTAAAATTTCTTTCTCACTCTTCGCTAAGATTTAAAATCACAATTTCCAACATTATTAGCTTGGGTTTTTTTACCTTGTAAAACAGACTTTATTTTTCTTCCTGTAAATTTTGTGCAATATACATCTATGTACCTACAGAACACACCTCAGTAAAAAGATTTTCATCCATACATTACATTACTTTTTATTTAATGTTATGAAAAATTCAAACAACAGTTAACAGCAGTTTTGTAGTTAAATAAACATTTCTCCCTCCCCTGCCCTCCCTTCCTAAGCAGACTGGTCTGAAACAGGAAATTTTATTTAGTTTATTTATTTTTTCTGGTCCCTTCCAACCTGAACACTTTTGTTTGGTTCTAGAGCTCCTTACATTCTTATTTTCACCACATTAGACTCCTTAATGTCAGTAGGGATCCCCCTCCAAGGTCTCAGCTCTGCAAATCCTGTTAATTTGGGTGTATAAAACCCCAACTCGGCTTTAAAAGTCATTTCCAAGCGCTGGGGTCGTGGTTTCTGTCACTCCCAGCTCCAGGGAGTGTCAGGCTCATCCCTCTCAGCTGACCAAATGCTGAGACGTCTCTCTGTAAAACTTTCCCTACCATTTCCCCAAACCCCACCAGGTTTCCCTGGAATCCAGCTCCCGGGGCTCACTGGTTGCGTTCAGCCCCTGCTCTGGGTGGGCTGCCCAGTTTTGCCGGGGATTGTCCCCAAAGCGGGCACGGGCAGTGCCACTGGCTCCAGGATTTTCCAGCTGGGCGCGTGTTTTTTTGGGAAGGAAAGGTCAGGTCTGCTGTTCCCATCCATGCGGATCATCGGCACGCCGGGAATATTTTGGGTGTGAACCAGCAGAGGTCACTCGGCCCCAGTAAATCCAGTGCTGCTGGACCAGTAAGAGCGGGAGCGCTGCTGGGGGACAGCGGGGCACGGACCCGGGGAGGGGACACCGCCCGGGCCACCCCCAAACTCCTGTCCCCTGGGACAACCACAGGGATCCCGTCCCACCACAGCCCACCCTGACCCCGGACTTCAGCTGTGAAACCTCCTTGACAATTCCCAGCTTCTCCCTTGGAACCATTTTTTCCCGAACATTTTTTTGCTTAAGGAGCAGCTCTTCGCAAGGAATTTTTAAACGGAATTGCCATGCTTTAATTTATTATTTTATTTTTGTGAAATACACCAAAAACCAGGATTTTTTGGGTGAAAAAAGAGACTTTTTTTTTTTTTTTTTTTTTTTTAATGAAAGCCAAAATGTCAGCGTGCAGCAATCCAAGGGTGGCACCCCCAGCTCTGGTGGTCCCAGTGGGACACAGCGGTTCCCTGGACACCCCAGCTCCGCTCCCTCCATCCCAAAAGTGGGTGATGGCCTTTCCCAACATCTCCACAGGCTGGGCCCTGTTTCAGGCTGTTCGCAGCTCTTGGTAGCAGCCAGGATTTCTCCTGAACTCCATATGGGTGGGAAGGTGGAGGGGGAGCCGTGTCGTCCCCCGGGAATGGCCGAGGGCAGCAATGGGAACTGCGACTGACTGACCCTGACTGATCCAAGGATCCCTTTTCATGATTCCCCTCTGCTCCACAGCTCCCGGGCAGCCCAGCTGTGCTGCTGAGGGACACAGCCCTGGGCTTACCCAGGCAGCAGGGAATGGGCACCTGGTGAGATTGGCAGGGGAAGCAGAAAGAAACGAGGATGAGATTTGCACATTTCACATCCAGTGATCCCTGTCTGCACCCAGAGCAGAGATTCAAAGAATCCTGGAATATCCTGAGCTGGAAGGGACCCTCAGGGATCATCAGTGCAGCCCCTGGCCCTGCACAGACACCCCAACAACCCCAGCCTGGGCATCCCTGAGAGCGCTGTCCAAACGCTCCTGCAGCTCTGGCAGCCTCGGGGCCGGGCCCATTCCCTGGGGAGCCTGGGCAGTGCCCAGCAGCCTCGGGGGGAAGAACCTTTCCCTGAGCTCCATGCCCAGCCCTGACCCAGCTCCAGCCGTTCCCTGGCCTCCTGTCCCTGGCGTTGCATCCTTGTTAAATCCAGGACATACAGGTACATCCATGTATAATGCCCTGCTATATCAGGGGTATTTGTTCCTTCCTGGGGCTGGGAACTGTTTGAAAATGAATCCCAAATGCTCCTCGGCTGTCCCTGATTCCTTCCCACAGATGCACCATCCCTGCAGACCTGTCCCAAATCTCCTGCCTCAAAATGTGTCCCCGGTACTGCCAGGTGCTGTCCCTGTCCCTCAGCTCAGGGGTGCTTAAACAGAATTCCCAGATGAAGGACTTTCCCAGACCTCTGCTCTTCCTTGGAGTGCCCAGGCTGGAGCATGCAGAGGGGCTGGGAAGTGATTCCAAGGACTCCAAACCAAACACACACCCACAGGGCACAAATCCAGCCTCCTCCTGGCTCCCTTTGTTGTGTTCCTGGCATTAAGTGAAGCAAGAACATCTCCCAGAGTCTGAAATCTCCCCTTATGTCCCAATCCTGCACAGGATGGATGGGATACTGGGAAGGAATTGTTCCCTGGGAGGGTGGGCAGGCCCTGGCACAGGGTGCCCAGAGCAGCTGGGGCTGCCCCTGGATCCCTGGCAGTGGCCAAGGCCAGGCTGGACATTGGGGCTTGGAGCAGCCTGGGACAGTGGGAGGTGTCCCTGCCCATGGCAGGGGTGGCACTGGATGGGCTTTAAAGTCTCCTCCAACCCAAACCATTGTGGGATTCTGGTACAGTTCGATCCTGAAAGAAGAAATTAAAGATTTTCCCATCACTTCGAGGGATTTGCTTCCACTCTCACCCTTTGCTAAAATTTAAAATCACTATTTCCAACATTATATTTTTTTTTTTACCTTGTAAAACAGACTTTATTTTTCTTCCCATAAATTTTGTGCAATATACATCTATGTACCTACAGAACACACCTCAGGAAAAAGGTTGTCATCCATACATTATATTACTTTTTATTTAATGTTATGAAAAATTCCAACAACAGTTTTGTCCTTAAATAAACATTTCTCCCTCCCCTGCCCTCCCTTCCTAAGCTGACTGGTCTGAAAGAGGAAATTTTATTTAGTTATTTTCTTTTCTTTAAAAAAATAGAAATTACAATCTTACAAGACAGAACATTCAATGAGAACAGAAGCATTTTCCTAAATCTAAAAAGTAAAACATTTCCATAAAACCTGTTGGTATCTACAGGTAGGTGTATGTGGAGGGGTGGTAAATGGAAATAAAAGGTTTTCCATTTCTTCCTTTCATTCATAGAGATAAAAAATAACATTAAGCCGACTGAAACTTTATATATTTTTCTCTTTTGCACCAACATTCACAAGAATATATATTATATATATTTTTGATCCATCTTTATACACAGTGTGAGGGTTCTGTGGGTGGAAATGGACACTCAGCTAAACTGCCAGAGCAGACAAACAAACACTAAATTAATCTTGGTCTGGAAAAGAGCCATCGCTGGCGGCCGAGGCTGCCCAGGGCTGCTGGAAAGGAACATCGCACGTCGGGATGGGAACGGCTCCGAGCACGGAGCACCGGAGCCAGCGGGGCTCAGGGCTCCTGGGCACCCTCCCCACTGGCCACAGGGGAGAGCGGAATTCTCCCTTTTTCAGGCATCTCTGCCCAGGCTTTGTCGTTCGCCCTTTCCCTGCGAGCTCGGGGCTCTGGGTGGCCCAGCGGGGTGTGAGGGACCTTGGCACAGCCCTGGCGAGCCCACAGCAGGGCTGCCATCCCTTGCCATCCCTTTCCATGCGCGGCGCCCGTCCCAGGCCAGGAATCACGGAATTGACACCGAATCACTTTATCCCCTCCCCAGAAATCATCGAATCAAGTCGGTTCCTTTAAAGAGAACTGAAAAGTGCAGGTTCCCGCGGTTTGGCAGGTCGAGTCACACGCATTTAATACTTCCAGTCTTCCCTAGGTTCCCACGGGGGGCTCTTATTGCTCAGAATAATCCCAAATCTCACCCCACGGGATGGACGCTGTGTCGTGAGCCAGAAAAACGCGGCCGGCGGCGAGGGCTCCGCCTGTTCCCGAGTTAAGGTGCTTTCCTGGGTTCTTTGCCGGATGAAATGAAGTCGGTGGCGTTGTTGGCTGACGAATACTGAGGGTGAAAAGAAGGGTGTGTGCTTTTTTTTTTTCCTCTTTGTCCCCAAACGTTTCAAAACACCCACAGGCTGCTCCCTCCGAGCACGGCGGCGCTGTGAAGAAGCACACTCAGGTTCTGGGGGTGCTTTTCCCGGGAAGTGAACGGTGCTGTCGGAAATGATGCTTCCAAAAAAAAAAAAAGGCACAACCCTCAGGACGTAAAAGGCAGTTCTGACTTCTCACTTCTGTCCAAGCTTTGCAGAGGGCAGGAGAGGAGCCGGGCACATCCCCACCCCGTGGACGCTGCGCTGGACAGCGACGCATTGGCACTGGACATCGCGGGGGGCCGTGGGAGGGCCGGCAGCCTTTTCCCAGAGACCTGGCTCCAGTGGAGAGGGAGCCAAGGCTGGCGGGCTCCAGTGTGCTCCCAGAAGCAGTTCGGATGTGGTCAGCAAACCCAGGGAGCTCAGGGCTGCGCGAGGCGGGCGGCAGCTGCTGGGAAGGAGCGCGGTCCCAAATTTCCCTCTGCCTTCGAGCGGAGCAGAAATCCCATCAGCTTCCTGGGGAGTCTTCCCTCGTCAAGGTTGGTCCATGGTCTTCCCTAGGAGGTCTTTTAATAAAAGCAGGAATGTCCCTCACGTCACTAAGAAAGCTGCTCGTTTGGTTGAAAGGGTGCAGTTGTGGAACTGAAGGTTTTTGGCTCACGCTCGGGGATGATCCGAGCTGCCGCAGGATGGGATTGGGTGCACGAGGAATCAGCACGAAGCAGGAAAGGGGCTTGGGATTTTAGCCCTTTGTCAGCAGAAACTGGGGCTGCCTCGGAGCAGATTTTTCCCTTGTAGTTTTTGGCATTTGCTACAGCAGGAGCAGGAACTGGGACGGAAAAATCCATCTGCAGAGCCACGGAGTCTCTCAAGCATCCCCTGCTGCTGTGGCCTATAACAGCATCACCCCACAAATCCTTCCCTTCATCCCCTTTTGAGCCTCCCAAAAGGAGCAGCAGGCCCCAAACACACCACCTTCCTTCCAACCACCCCTATTCCTTGGCAGGAAGGAATAAGGACCTTTCACTTCCCCTTGACTCCAGGAGGAAGTTTCTCCCCCTAAAAAGCTCCTAAATCCTGCTAACTCGAGAACAACCCCCAAAATAACAGTTCTAAGGAGCTCACTGAGGGGAAAGCCTGAGTCCAACTCAAGCAACAGCAGGCAGCCACATCTGCGCTCCCACGTGTGGTGCGGGAAGGAGGAACCTGGGAATGGGACCAGCTGTGGTCTGGGTGGAGGAAGGGTCACAAACCCTCCTCTGGGTGCTGAACTGTGGGGTGGCTTTAATGGGATTGATAAGAGAACTACACACACAGCAGTACCCAGAGAGCCACGGCTGCTGCGGCCACCGCGGGGATGGGGGCAGCCCTGGAGCCCCTCCAGTGGCCACGGATGGCCAGGATTTGATCTCTGGCTGAAGTCACACGGGCTTGGAAAAGCTTCTGGGATGCAGAAAGGTGGCACGAGGCAGGTGAACTGCTGAATGGACTCTGCAAAGTCAGGTGGTCGCCCAGCTGGACGAGGAGTTGGTTGGGAATTTGGGAAAATGCTGTGATGGAGGGCATGGAGACCCTGCAAAACTTTTCCCCTGCTGCATTGGGAATCCTTTCCCTCAAATCAGCCTCCTCCACAGGAAAATCCTGTGCTGAATCCCCCGCTGGCCACAGCCAGACCTTTCTTGGCCAAGCTCCCGTGGGCCCGCTGCACCCGTGGGACATGAAATAAAGCAAAGGCTCTGTCTTTTCCCTCTCCTCAGCTCCAGCCCCAACCCCACCCAGCTGAGTCAGCATTGCCCCTTCTTTATCCCATGCCTGGTGTTTGGGTAAAAAAAAAAACAAACCAAACAATAAAATAAAAATAATAATTAAAAAATAAAGAAATAAAAATCAGAGGTGGAGAGTGCAGCCAGGACAGCGGGGAGGGCGCTCCCTCCTCCCGTGTCACCGGGAGCAGCCGATCCCTCACCACTGCCGGGAGCATCTCCTCTCCCGAGCAGAGATTTCACATTCATTTCACTGGTATGGCAAAGTCCATTTGCTTTTCCTTCAAGGTGCTTTACATTCAAGAGCTATTGCAATCCACAGCGAGGAGACGGGGCCGGGGAGGCACCGCAGCCCCCCCGGGGTTCTCTTGAGTTTGATTATTTGATTTAAATAAATTGCCCCAAACCTCTGAAGTGCAGTTCGTCTCCAAGTTTTGGGGAACTCGAAGGGGGCCGCTGGCTCCCGGCCTTAGCTCTCCCGGGGGTCGCTGTACTGAAGCTCCAAGTTGAAAACCTCCTTATAGAGGGGGGGGAAGTTCATGGCAGTCTCCGGGTGCATGAGACGGAAAAATTCCAGCTTGTCCAAGTGCAGGTTACAAATGGTCTTCATCAAGGGCAGCTTGGAAACCATCTGCAGGGAGAGAAGGAACTGGTGACCGCTGGGATCCTGGGTGTAGTGGCCCTGCTGCCACCGCTCCCCCTCCCTTGGGAACAAGCAGGGGGGTTTGGGGACCACTGGGTTCCCAATGAGTGTCCCTTGCACTGCTGTTCCCCCTTCCCTGGGCACCGCGGGTGGCTTTGGGGATCACTGGCTTTGCCTGGCACTGGGGCACCAGCAAATTCTCCACCTTTGGACAGCCCGGCAGCAACCTGGCCTCACCCCCAAACCCACGTCATTCCACAGGGGGGGCTCCTCCCCACCACAGCTCCAAGGCATTCCCAAAACGGCTCATTTTGCCTAAAAATCCCCACTCCCCGATGCACTGCCAGGCTCAGCAGCACGGTGCTGCCTCTGCCTGCACCACAACGGAGATTCATGGCCCTTGGAAGGAGAAATTCTTCTCCTCTGACAGGTTTGAGGTCTCACTCCCCAAAATGTCTGTGTGTGGCTCAGGAGCTCCAGCACAGCCACGTCCCCCAGCTCAGACACCTCCTGGCACCCTTGGCTGGGTTTCCTGTGCCACTACCTTCGAGAGCTTGTCCTCAGCGGAGTGTTTCTTCTGGATCTCGTGCTGCAGGGCCACGTAGATCTTGTCCTGGAGCTTTTGCACCTTCTTGGACTCGGTCAGCCACGGGCGGTCTGCGAGAGGCAAAAGACAGAGTCACCACAGGGTCAGAGTAACCCCAGGGTCTCCCCCAGGCACAGGGAAGTGGCCCCTGGCTCTTTTAAGCCTTCCTGGTCTCCAGGATGGTTTTGGGGATGCTTGGCTCCTCTCTACACTCCCTGCTGTGTGTGACACAGTTCCTCCTCCCACTGAGGAGATTTGACAGATGCATTTTGTGCATCTTTAGATGCATTTTTCCCCCAAGTTCCTCTCCCAGGAATAACAGAAATCATCCACCAAGGAAGCAGCGTTGAAGTTTACGGGGTCAGCTCTCCCCACAGGACACCCCCGGATGTGGGGCTCTCCCCACGGCCCCCCAGTACCTGGGGAGAGCAGGACGGCAGCGGTAAAGAGGGCCAGCTCCTCGTCCGACAGCTGCAGGCGGCACAGGGTCCTCCCCAGCTCGAAGATGGCACCGATGAGGTCGTCACAGCCTGAGCAGGGGACAGCAGGGACATCACTGTCACTGCTCTGCCCAGCCATCAGCAGAGCCCAGCAGCACCCAGAGCTTGGAAAGGTTTTGGGAGACGAAATGGGTGAAGGAGGGTCCTGGGTGCTCACCTGGCTGCAAATTCCAGCCTTGCCTGGGCTGCAGGGGGAGAGGAGAGGGACAGACGCAGGGAGGAGAGGGAGAGGGAAAACAGAGGAGAGGGAGGGGGGGAGGAAGAGGAGAAGGAGAGAAGGAGAGGAGGAGAGAGGAAGGAGAGAGGAAGGAGAGAGGAAGGAGAGAGGAAGGAGAGAGGAAGGAGAGAGGAAGGAGAGCAGGAGAGGAGAGCCCCGAGGGAGGGGCAGCGAGGCAGCTCTTACTGAGAGATTTGAACATCTGCATCCCGCCGAACTTGCCCTCGAAGAGGATGGTGTTGTTCAAGGGGTTGAACGCGCGGATCATGCGGATCAGGAGCACCTCGAGGCAACCTGATGTAGGCAGAGAGAGCGCAGACGAGGGCAGGGCAGGGCAGGGTGGGGCGGGGAAGGTCGGGGGGTTTCCATCACCCCAGGACCAAATGTAAGAAAGAGGAAAGCCCCCAGTGCACGTTTGAGGTCCAAATTGTTCATTCCCAAGAGCAGAATGCGTATTTCAACAAATCCAGTTTGGGTTTTGGGATTGGTTGGGTTTTTTTAGGTGTCCAATTGTGACCACAATATTTCACCAAAGGGAAATATTATCCAGTCATTCGCAGCCAGGCACAGAGAGACCGAGGTTGTGGTGGAGCACCGAGAGAGAGGAAAGGGTGAAAACAAAATAAATAAAAAGAAAATGGAAGGAAGAAATGAAAGAATGAGTTAAACTCCAGCGCATCAGGCACGGCCAGCTCTGGCTTTGGGGTACAGCACCCCGCTGGGACACTGGCACATGTCCCCAGTGCTGAGTGCTAATCTCAGCTCCCCAGCTCTGACAGATTAGAAACTACGAGGTTTTTCCACTGTTTTGGGGATTTTGCACATTCAGCTCCCCGGCCTGGGCACAGCATCGCCAGCTTGGGCAGATGGAAGGGTGGGGAACGTGGGTGCGCGCTGCCATCATCCTCCTCTTCCCAGTCTCTTGCTGGGAGAAGAGGCCAATCCTTTTCTCTCAATCCTTCCTGCTACCGTTTGAGTTTGGCACCCCTTCTCCCAGGGGAAAACCTTCTGTTCCCATTTCCATCCCAGTTTCTGGGTGACATTTGGATGAGGGCGGCTGTGGAGAAAAGCCTCTGCCCAAGGCAGCCACTCCCCACGTGCCCCCCTTCACCATTGCCCTTAAACGCGACCTTCAGCTCCTTCCAGCCCAGCACCTGCTCCCCCAGCACTGGGAGAACTGGGGCAGCAAGGGAGGGGACCCCCGAAAGGAAAGCACCAGCCAAGAGAAAAGATTTGCCTCTGGCCCTGCAGCTGCCACTCAGGAGAGGTGTTGGGGACGCGAGGGGGACAGTGGGGACGTGAAGGGGGGCGGCAGGGACGCGAGGGGGGTGGTGGGGTCCCCCCCTCTTACCGGCTTTCAGGAGGATGATCTGGTCATTCTGGCAGAGCTCCATGAAGCCGTCGATGCGCTTGGCGAACTCCACCACGTACTGGATGGCGTTGGAGATCTGCAGCGAGCACTGCTGCCACATGGCCTCGCAGCTCTGCGGCACGGGGGACACTCTCAGGGTGTGCTGGCACCCCGGCACCCCGGCTCTGTGACCCCATGGGGCAGGGACGAGACCCCAGTGCTGTGCCATCCATGGGGGATGGTGGCATTAGGACACCTGGGATGTGAGCTGCCACCCCAAACTCCCCATCTGGGCAGCTCCCAAAGCACTGACAGACTCTCCTCACCCTCCTCACCTTCACCCTCAGCTCGGCATAGCCCCAGGGGACACTGGCTGTGGCAGGGGCTGTGACAGTGGCACTCACCTTGCTCTGCAGGGCACGGACCTCCTCGGGCGAGTAGAGGCTCCACGCCAGGCGCTTGAGCTCCTCCGTTGTGTACTGGCACGTCTCCAGGTGTGACTTCACCACGTTCTGGGCCACCCGGTCTGCAAGGTGGGGACAGCGGGAGGTGAGACCTGGGGACCCCAACCCCATCCTCTCTTGTGGGGCAGCTGGGGCTGAGGGCTGAGGGGTAGAGGGGCTCTCACATGGTGTCACCGGGGTGTGAGGACAGATTGGGCAGCAGGGGCTGAGCCTAAAGCAAGCGAGGGATGTGCCACATGACCTTGGGTGTGCTGAGCTCCATCAGGGAGCCCTGGGGCTGCTCTGAAAGCTGAGGCTGGGCTCACTATCGTAGAATCCCAGAATGGTTTGGGTTGGAAGCTTAAATCCCATCCACTTACTCATCTTAAACCTCGTTCCAACCCTCTGCCGTGAGCAGGGACACCTTTCCCTAGACCAGGTGAGTGTACCCAGAGCTGGGTGTGTCCTGCAACGTGCTGGGGTGGCCCCCAGCACCACCCTCGGGGCCCTGCACCGCACTGGCGCTCACCGATCTCTAGGACAGAGATGTCGGGGGGCAGCTGGGCACCTTCCAGCGCCCCGTGTGCCAACAGCGCCGGCTCCAGCATCAGCTCGTAGATGGACTCCTGCTTGATGAGCGTGGCATCAGCCACGTCCAGGCTGGACTGGTCAGGCGAGGGCTGCGCCGAGGCCAGCAGGTCCAGGTTGTAGTAGGTGCTGCTGCCATCGGGGGTCAGGGGGAAGTCGAAGAGGAGCCCGTCCGACAGCGTGGAGATGTCGTCCAGGTCCGAGAGGCCGCTGCTGACGCTCGTGGTATAGACGCGGCTCAGGGGCTCGGGCTCATCCTTGGTGCCGCCGCTCTGCTCCTGGCTCTGCTGGTGCTTCTGCACCTCGGCGTAGAGGCTGTCCCGCTGCTTCTTGGACATGCGGCCGAACTTCACCGCTGCCCCAGGGGGAGACAGCGGCCGTGTCAGGGCAGCTTCACCCCCCAGAGCAAAGCCACGTCCGCCCACTACCCTGGGAAACGTCCTGGCTCCCCGGGGAGGGCCTGGTTTGGGGGTCTGTGAGCCCCGAGCGGGGCTGGGACCCCACTGGCTGCACCCCTCCGCCCCAGACCAACCCTGGGTCAAACCAAACAGAACCAGTTTAGATTTTCCCGTGGAAAACACAAAAGCATTTCTTGCTTCTCAAACTCTCCTTGCAGCGGGCTGGCCCTGCGGGGAAAGCAGCTTCACCCTGAGAGCCTGACTCGCTCCGCGGAGGAGCAGGTGGCCCCTGGGGACCCCGGGGCACCTCGGGTGCACGACTCACCGTCGCGGGACATGCCCAGTGCCAGGCATTTCTGCAGGCGGCAGTGCTGGCAGCGGTTGCGGTTGGTGCGGTCGATCAGGCAGTTCCTCTGCCGGGAGCAGGAGTAGCTGGCGTTGTTCTGCTGGCTCCTCCGAAAGAAACCCTGCCCGGGATGGGACAGGAGGAGTTGGGAAAGTGCCCGGCTGGAAGCCAGACCCCGTGCCCACCCCCCTGCCGGCACCCGGCTCCCGGCGTCCCCGGGCTCACCTTGCAGCCTTCACAGGTGATGACACCGTAGTGGATCCCTGAGGATTTGTCTCCGCAGATCTTGCACGGGATCACCTCGATTTGGGCTGCGGGGGATGGGGAAAGGGGGGAAAGCACGGTGGTTAATAATGGTCACTGCTGAACGGGAGGAGGGAGGTGGCCTCCCGTCCACAACAGCCGCGGGCTGGCTCAGCACCTGGGGAAACTGAGGCACGAGAGCTGGACCCACCGGCAGCACAGCCCTTCCCACAGAATCCATAAGGATTCTTGCACCTCTGAGAGGTTCCTAAAAAGCTCAGACAGGGCGTGGGGTACCCCCATCCCATCCAGCAGTGAGGGACAGGGTAAGAAAGCCCTTGGATCCAGGAGACCACGGGATGTTTCTTCCCCAGCCTGCCCCGGACCCTGTTTTGGAATCATTCCCCTTGTTTTTCAGCTGATGTGTGCCCCGGACAGGGACAGCCTTGGCACAGGGACCGTTCCCATCCCTGCAGCAGCACATGCTCTGCCGCTGGAGGTCTGACCCAAGCAGAGGGTCTGGGCCCCCCCAACCCCCAGCAGCTCCTGTGAAACCCAGGACCGATATAGCCATCCCCAGCTCAAGGTCCCAGCCCCCTTCCCCCCACAAATCCGCTTCCCTCCCCGCTTCTGCTTCGCTGGCACTGAGCTGCTAATAGGCTTCGTCCTCCTCATTTTCCAGCTGCCCCAAATCTGGGCTGGCTCTGCCCTCCCCACCCGTGCGGGGGGGACGCACGGCACTCCCGGGACTCGTACGTGCCTCCCGGCATCTCTGCACCCTCTAATCCCCGCTCCAGCCCCCACACCCCCATCTGGGCTCAGCCTGGCGTTGCTCTCGAGGGTGCTGGACAGCCACCGCCGCACCAAAATAACCCCCCTGGCCAGATTATGGTTATTTCCAATCTCCTGGGCGTGTGCAAATCCCTGCTCGGGTAATTCCCTTCTGCCTCTCTTCTCCCCTGGGAGCCTTTGGCTCTCATCGAGGGATGTGTTTTGTGGGGCCGCCTCTGTGGGTGACAATCCCAGTGCTTGGCCAGTGCCACCCGTACCCCAGCACCCGGCAGGGTCCTGGGGTCCCTTGCTGCTTGGGGGAGGCTGGCATGGGGCAGTGAAGCCTCACTGGGCAAGGAGCAGCCAAGGTGCCATTGGTCCCTCAGGGCTGCTCAGTTCCCCAGGGATGGAATTGGTCCCTCCCAGGGACACTATCAGTCCCTCAGGGATGCTCAATGTCCCAGGGATGGCATTGGTACCCCCAGGGATGCCATCAGTCCTCCCCCAGGAATGCATCCCTGTAGCCCCTGGGGCAGGTTTGCTTCCGGCCACACTGGGGAAGGACTCGCTCCGAGTCCAGGTGTAAGGAGAGGGATGGATCCCTCCTACATCCTTTGAATCACTGCTTAACCCAATGCCCCATACGCACCAGGGGATTTGGGGGCTCACCCCTCCTTCCCCAGGCTGCTGAGCTGGGCTTCTCCCAGGGCTGTGTGTTGTCCCCCACCCTCCGACTCAAGGGAGTCACATCCCATCCGTGCCCCTCCCCAAATCCTCTGTCGTGGTTCTGGGCCTGGGAGAGCAGAGCTGATTTCCCCGGGCAGGGCAGGGCGGGGATGTCCAGAGCATCCTCACATCCCCCGCAGCTGCACCAACACCGCAGCCGCAGGGCCACCCCTTTGGCAGGGGGACGGAGGCACCAGGAGGGCCACGTGTGGCCACCCCCAAATCATCACCCAGCTCCGATGACCCCCCAATTCCCTGGATCCTGCTGCCATCTTCCCCCACGCTGCCGGACCTCAGGGACCCCGCCCCACTCCGACACCCTGCCCCAATCGCCCGGATGGGACCGAGGTGGTGGCATCGCGGGGGGCACAGGGAGGGGGTGCCACCCCCGGCAGGAAGCGGCGTCGGCTCGTTATGCAACGTTAATTGCAGCCGCCGGCAGCGCGGGTGATGCATCGCGGCCGCCGCGCCCTCACGCCCGCGGCCGATACTCCGGTACCCGGAATTACCGGCACCGGCAAGCGCCGGGGCTGAGCACGGCCCGGTACCGCCGGCACCCACCCAGCAGAGCCCAGCGATGCCGCCCCGCAATGCCTCAAAAGCACCAACGATCCCAAAAGCTTCGTGTGATGCCGATGGCCAAATCTCGCCCCCTCGCCGGAGGGGAGCCCCCCGAGAGCCCCCCGAGCCGGAGCCAAGGGTGATGGCGATGATGCTGTCCTGGCGAAGGAGAAGCCCTGAGCACCTGCCGTGTGCCTGCAGCCTTTTGGGGCTCTAATTACCGTCCTGCTAATTACCCGGCCGTGCCCGCCGCTGGCACCTGACCCGCTCGTAAGACGCTCGCCCCAAATAACTGACGTGGAGATAGGGCCGTAACCTGGCGATGGCAATTACAGCCCAGCACGGTTAATTGCTGCTCCGATTGTAAACCCGGCTGAATCACCGAGCCGGGTCCATCCGTGTCCCCTCGTTCCGCAGCCACGAACCCCCAGAGCGGCCGGACCATCTCCCCTGCGACCCCCAAACACCCTCCTGGGGCAGATCCAGAAGGACGAGGAATGCGGGTGTGGGTGAGGTGGCCACAGCAGCTCCTGCATCCCCTAAATCTCACTGTGATCAGGGGAAACATCACAGTAGACCCCAAATCCCGGATAGTCCTCCCCCCCCGCCCCCCCCCCCGTGCCTCAGTTTCCTCACCGGAGAGTTTGGCATCTCCTCCCACCACAACCGTGCCAGCATCGGCCACACTGTGAACGGGGCGGGGGGGGCATTTAGGAGGGGGTGAACCTCTTCCCCCTCTGGGGAAGGAAGCAGGGAAACTCCACCCTGGGGCCGATGGGGCTAAAATAGGGAGCAGGATAAAAGAAACAACAAAAGGGTTAAAAAAATAAGTAATAATGATCTCCAGCCGGCAATTAAAATGTCCCGGCGGTGGTATTTGCTCTCCTCCCACTGTAAACACTTCTTGCCCAACTCCCGGCCCGCTGCCACCGGCCGGCCCTTATGTAAGTGGCCCTTGTGGCACGGTCCGGCCACGGGGCCCGGCCGTGGCGGGGCGATGGCCCCCGGTGCGGCGGCTGCGCGTGGCCCCGCGGTTGGAGCCATCCTGTCCCACTGACACACTTTCTGCCCGTGGCCACGCGCGCTTGTGTAACCACGGCCCTTAACCCTTCCGGGACCGCGGCCGCACCGGGACCGGGCTGGGGCTCCGGGCAGCAGCCCGACCTCCCGCCACGGGGAGCGGGGATATTGGGGCATTTTGGGGTGATACCTCCCGTTTGCCACCCTGGGCTGCAGCTCCAGGTGAGGGACACAGGTCTGTCCCTGCACAGTGACTGGGTCGCCTGTCACCCCCCAGACCCCGCTGTGTGTGTCCCCTCCAGCCCAGCACCTCTCGCCCCACACCATGCTGGAGGCTCCGGTGGTTTCGGCAGAGCCAGATCCGCCCTCCCCGGAGCAGGAACCAGCCTTGGTGCCACGCCGGCACACCCTCCTTTCCATCGCCTCCGCCCTAAGGGCGGGCATCCCTTGCACCCCAAAACAAAACAAGGTAGGCCCTGCAGGATGCAGCCACGGGGGGCTGGACCCCCCTCTGTGGTGCAGGGAGGACGGTGGTCCCATCCTCCTCCTCCTCGTCCCCCCATCCCTCCCCTCGGCCGTATGATCTCACTGCTTTGGGGAATCACCCCGAAATCCTCAGCACCCCATTGAGCCTCGGGATATGTGGTGACCCCACTGCTGCTGGAGGCTTTTTGGAGCTGCCCCCGCTCCCATCGGAGAACTGGGTGCCCCTGGCTGCGGGGTGAGGACTCCTGGGAGGGGGATGTTTGGGGTGCACTGGCAGATCCCTGCACAATCCTCTGCACAGTCCCCCAGGGTGAGCCTGCACAGCTGTCACCCCGCAGGGGCAGAATATGGCCACCCCTTCCCTTGGTTGGGGCCACGCGAGGCCGTGGTGCCCTTGCCAGAGGTAGTGGGGTGAGCATCCCAGCTCTGAGTATTTCAGAGGTGTCTCCATGCCTCTGGGGCCATCCCTGCCCCAAATACCCCCAGCACTTCCCCAGTGCCCAGGCTCGTTACCCAGTGATCCTGCTGGGACAGCAGCTCCGCGCCCCATCCATCTGCCGGCCTCGATCGATGCCGCAGGACAGGCACCTCTGGTAATTGGCAGCAGCCCTGCCAGCCCCCCTGGACACCCCAGCCCCAGCCAGGGCACCGGGATGCTCCGATGCTTTGCCTCCACCACTTCTCCCCTTCCAGGGGGACTCAGCATCCTCCTGGTGCACCCAGAGCAGGGAGAGGAGGATGAGTCCAGGCTGCACAGGGACACGCAGGGACCCACAGGGACATGCAGGGACCTACGATGCCACCCCATCTTCCCATTCCTGCCGTAACCCCCGGCTCCGCTCCTGCATCCCCTGCAGCAACCTCAACCCCGGGAGTGACTGTGCTTCCCCACAGCCCCCATCCACAGCTGTGTTTTGCTGTTGGGGTAGGAATAAATAAGGAAATAAAGGGAATTATCACCCTTTACATCTGCTGTTGGCTTTGCTATTAAACAGACTCCAGTGCTGCAGCACTCCGGGGTCTCCCAGCACCGAGATTTTTGGCCATCGCTGCCAAAAAATCCCATCCCCATGCATGCACCCCGGGGAACCCCAAACAAGCCAGGTGTTCACAGCCCCGGCTCCAGGCACAGAGACACGGGCAGCACCGGCAGCACCGAGGCCAAGTGGGCAGTAGGGAAAATTTAGATGACAAAACCACGGCCCCGTGCCGGGCTGTGATGCTGGAGGGGGGAACTGCTTTCCTAATTGATTAGCAAAGATTTCCTGGAAACTTTGGGCCAGAACAGCGCTCAGCTGCTCTCACCCTGCCCTGGGGCAACCTCTGGCCACCTTCCCTTGCAGCCACGCGGACGGAAGTTTTGCATTCTCCCCAGCCTCCAGCAAAGTGCTGTTTTTCCCTGTCCCTGTGTGCCCCCAACAGGGAAATCGTAGCGCCGGATGGGCGATGTGGCTCCCCCAGGGCCGCCCGGCTCCTGCCCGGGCCGCTCCGGTTCAGCAGCTCCCGTGCCACGCAGCTCCGTGCCAAGGCCAGCCCCGCCGGCGCAGGACGCAGCCCTTTGCACTTTGGCTGGTGGAGAAGGGTGGCAAAGGTGAGGCAGCGGGGAGGGGGGTGGCAGCCCAGGGTGGGGACAAAGCTGCGGTGGGAGAACCCCTCCAGCACTGCTGCTAAACCGGGGGGAATTATCTCCCTGGGGCTAAAAAAAGGCAGGAGAGCAGCTCTGCTCACCACATCCGATAAACCGTGCTGATTTAGACATTAGCAGCTCTTTAAATAGCCGCTGCGAGTTCAAAGTTAAACGTGACAGGGAGCAGGGACAGGGACGTTGGGCTGGGCACAGGGACCACCGTCCCCCCACCACTGCTCTTTCCTCTCCAGGTGCTGACTCCCCCTGGGGTTATCGGGGTGGGGGATCCCAAATCCCGTCTGGACCCCTCAGGACCCCATAAAGCCAGTGGACAGCTTTCTCCTGCAGGCTTGTTTTTTGGGAAGTGCCAGGCACGGCCATCCCTGCGCTGTGGTACCCGGGACAGGCGCAGCCGTCGTGCGGGAGGGCCGGTGGGTGCCGGCCGCCCTCGGCCGCGCCAGCGTGTGCACGCCGCCGAAACGGGCAGGGAAGCTCCTCCTCCGCCCTCTCTGATTTTTCCAATGACAGATCTAGGTCACTAGGACAAGTCGCAAAGGCTGCCGAGCCACCGCACGCTCCTCGCCACGCTGCTTGCAAAACAAGCGAGCAGGAGGGCTGGAAACCGTATAGGATTATACAAGGCAAAGCCTCTTCCCCGGCCCCGGCGCAGCCGCGGCGCAGGGAAGGACAGGAGCGAGGAGCTGCTGTGGCCCCCGGGGGAACGGGGCAGAGCGGTGGCGGTTTTGGGAAGGAAAATGGAGATTGAATCAATTTGGCGTCGCCATGCGGCATTTGGGCTTCGAGAGAGATGAGGACGCGGGACTGCGGGAAAAACGCCCGACTGAGGGGAATGGTGGGATATCAGGAAGGTTTGGCCCTAAATTAGGGTCACCACACAGCAATTCAGGGGGGCAAGGAAAAATATTTTTTAAATAAAGGAAAAGTTCTCCCGGTTGCTAATTAAGCCGGTGCTGGCTGTGCAAGTGCTACGTAAGAGCCAGGCGTGTTCGTAATTAGACAGGCGTTAATGCTTTCCTCCGTCCTAATGAAGGTGAAAACCCAGGATGTCGTGAGGCAGGAAGGGGATGTGGGGGGCTCTCCTCGCCCTCCTCACCCACCCCGGCCCCACCGTTACACAAGAGTGCGGTGGGGGCAGAGCCGCAGCACCCGCGGTGCGGGGAGGAAACAGGATTTGAGGAGCTCGGGGATGAACGTCCTGGTACCCACACCCCAAAACGTGCCCAGGACCTGCACCCCCAAAACACACCCATGGAGGGGCACGAAGGAGTCCTGGCAGGGCAAAGGGCTCGGGGAAGGCAGGGGATGATGGAAAAAATGATTTAGAGGAGGATGAAAATCGCAGCCCAGGTTGCAGCGGTGCTCCCAGCATGTTGGGAACAGAGCTGAGCCCGGCCACCGCTGCGTCACCATCACCAGGCCCCGCTGGATTGTCCCGCTGGAGCCTTCCTCCCTCCATCCTCCTCCTCCCCACCGCCTGCTTGGCAAAGCAGAGGGGTGAAAAGTAGGAATTGCCTTTGGTAACGGGTAAAACCAGGCAGGTGCTGGCACGATTCACCCCTGCCCTGGACAAGGGGCACCCAAAATTGCACCTGATTCCTCGCCCGTCCCTGTAGGAGCCTCCCAAACTGCCCCCCACGCCGTGGGGAGGGGGAAAAGGGGGAAAAAACTACAATAAATCCAGCCCTGGTGGGAGCAACATATTGAAGAGGAGATTAAGGGGTTTAGTGCGGGGAAAAGCTTAAGAGTGCGTCTAAGCCGGCGTCGGAAAGCAAAGCAAAATAAACAAGAATTTTATTCCTAACGAAGGGGGAGCTGGAGGAGGCAGAGCGGCCCCGGCGGGGCTGGTGCGCCTTCCCCCCTTGTTCCCCTCCGCGGGGCTGGTGTGGGACCCCCCTGTCCCGTTCCAGCCAGGCTGATGCGGGTCCCCCGTGTCCCCAGTGGGGCTGGTGCGGGGTCCTTCCCATCCCCTCCGCGGGGCTGATACGGGTCCCCCTCGTCCCCCTCCAGCGAAGCTGATGCGGGTCCCCCCTTGTCACTGTCCAGGCCGACACCGAGTCCCCCTGGCCCCCTCCGCGGGGCTGATGCAGATCCCCCGTATCCCAGTCCGGGCTGACGTCGGGTCCTTCCCGTCCCCCTCCTCCAGGCTGGTGCGGGTCCCCCCGATCCCCGCCGGGACCAACTTCTGCCGCTGCCCCCCTCAGCCCCCAGCCCCCCGAACCCACCTCGCATCGTGTCCGCCGCGGTCAGGGCGCCGGCGGGCGCATGGGGCGGCGCGGGGGTCCGGAGCGGCGCGGGGCGCGGCGGAGAGCGGCGGCACCGGGAGGCACCGGGCGGCACCGGGAAGCACCGGGCGGCACCGGGCGGCTCTGGCACCTGCCCCTCCGCCGCGCCGTGACCCACTTCTGCCCGAGCATGCGGCCGTTCACATGACGAGCCCGCCCCGCCCCCCCCCCCCCAATCGGTTTCACTTCCAGCCCCACCTCCTGCCCTTCGTCCTCCTCCTCCTCCCGCTCCATCCCCATCCCCGCCGCTCCGCCGCCCGGTGCTCGGCGCTGCGCGGGCGCTGCCGGCGCCTCCCCGGGACCGGGGTCTGCGCGACCCCTGCTCGGCTGTGGCCGCGGGGAGCTCGGAGCTGCCCCCCGGGGCTGCCCGCCCCCGGTAGGGCCGTGCCGGTGCCCGTCCTGCCCCGGCTCGCCCAGGCACGGGGCCGGCTGCGTGTCCCGCTGAATCACCGCTCCCTTGCTTCACTCCGCTCCCGTGCAGCCCCGCTGCCCCCGCCAGGCGCTGTCCCCGGCTCGGCGCGGGGACCCCACAAGCCCCCGACAGGACAGGGCAGGGCAGGGCAGGGCGGGGCGGGGCGGGGGGCCTCTGCCGAAGGTGCAACACCTGGCGCTGGGGGGGTGTGGAAAGCGGGGGGACCCCCATGCGGCTGCCCCAGGTGCCCATGCCAGGGCGCAGATGCTGAGGTCTGGGGGCACATCCCACCTGGGAGACCTGCGGGTCGGGAATGGTGCCTTGGAAGTAGTGGGAAGCTTTGAAGGTGGCAGGGAGGCATTCCCACCCTGTCCTTCATGCTGGGTTACACACGGATGGCTTTGGGGCCGGGGGTTGTACCCCGGATTACGGGACACTGGGACACACTGCCTAAGACATGCAGAGATGGTGGCTCTGGACCACGCAACGCGGCCTCGCTGTGCAGAGCCCGAGATGTCGGCACGGGGCAAAGTCCCCTGGCTGGGGTTTGTGGTGCACCAGGTCACCAGAGTCCTCCCTGGTGCCACATCACAGGGGTGGAGGCGGCTGGTCCTGGTCACGCTGGGCTCAGGTGCCAGGGTCAGTGTTCAGCAGTGCCCAGAGATGCCTAGGTCCTGGGGACAGTGGCACTGGCCTGGAGACCTGATGTGTGTGGAGAAGACATCTGCCATAGGCATGAGCACAACTCCCACTGCAGACATGGACCTGGCACCCAACATGGGTGTGGACCTGGCATCACCACAGGCATGGAAGTGGCATCTGCTGTGAGCATGGCATCCAGTCGTGGTCACAAGCATAGCACAGCCACATCAGCCATGGACATGGAGACAACACCCACCACAGGCACAGATGCAGCCACCATCACCACCCATGGCATCCCTGCCTCCTCCCTGGGTGGCCTCCTGCCCTCACAGCTAGGCCCTGTGGGGACACCTCAGCCCCCCAACACTCAAATCAAACCATTTAATCGCAGCTGAAGAGGGCAATTTCAGCCCACATCCATCCCAAAGGCTGAGCTGAGCCGGGGGTGCAGGGATGCTGATGGGCCACTGGCAGAGGGGGTCCCCTGCTGTTCCTGAAACTGTCCCCCTGCTCTGGCACGGGCAGGTGGCGGTGGCAGAGGGACGCTGGGGCTGAGCCGTGGTGGCACTTTGTGTGCTCCCACCCATGTGCCGAGAGCCGCCCGGCTCTGCTGCGGTGCGGGAGCGGCTGCAGCAGGGAGGGGGACACGGGCTGGGGGCGGGAGGTGCGGGGGGCGGAGGGGCCGAGCCGCCCAGCGCGCTCCAGTGCTGCTGTCTGACATGATTTTGCTGATGGCGATTGGGAACGGGTTCGCTGCTCTCGCCGGTCGGATTCGCTCCTTCCTCCCGGCTTTCCTGCCCCCTCTGCATGGATGGGCACGCAGACGGGACGCGGGGCGACGTCTCGCCTCGCTCTTCGCAGGCTCTGCTTCCAGCACGGCTCCTGCTAGCACAGCCCCGGATGGAGCCAGAAATCCCACCCCGGTGCGCATCCTGAGCGCCCCGGGCAGGGGCAGCCCCTGAGCCGGCGGCGTGCGCGGCGAGGCCGCTGCCGTCCCCCGGGGTCACGGGAGCTGCCCGAAGCAGGTCACCCTCATTAGCCCCATTTCAGATGGGGAAAATGAGACCGGGAGCAGCGCAGTGACTCTTCGTGGCACGCAGGGTCCGGCCCCGGCGAACTCGCCCCTCCCAAAAGGCGGTCGCCGATTGCTGCTGTTGGGACAGCCGTGGCTGAATCGCGCCAGAGCGAGAGCGAAAATACTCCCCGAGTGCTCGGCGCAACCCAAAAGTATGAGGAGGTTACATAAGCGGCACCACACCTGCCGTGAGCAACGCGGGACCCACGCACCCATCCACGCTCCCGCTCCCCGCCGCCGTCTCTTTAACCCTTCGTGTGCGGCGCCCGGTCCGGCACCGACAGGTTCGGGAATGACCCGGGGAAAGACCCAGGGGAGAAGGAGATGCTGCAGGGTTACCTGAGCAGCTGCTGGGTGCTGCAGGTCTGGGACTCGGCCCCGTGGTTTTGGGGCCACAAGCGTGGAGGTGGAGAGGCTCTACCAGAGCAGGACCCCTTTTTCTGGTGAGCAGGGTCTCACCCCATGGACTTGGCCGGGTTTAAATTGGGGTCCTGGCCCCAGGAAAGCCAGAGCGAGGTGGGGCCAGTTCACTGGTGGCTGAGCCCCTGCAGTAACATTTGTTCCTGAGAGAGGAGCGGCCTTGCCCGGGGCTGCTTCTGCTGTGGCAGCACTGGAGGTGACAGAACCTCCAAAAACCCTCTCCCCCTCCCCAGGCTGTGACAGGAGCTGGTGCAGCTCCGTTCACAGCTCGTTGGTGCAGGGACCCTCACCCCAGTATCTGCTGGTGCTGTTGCTGGTGATGGGAAGCAGTGGGGCCGGAGGGCCTTTGGTTCCTGGGTGGTGTCAGGCCCGGACTTGGTGCCAGGAGCTGCACCCACCAGGGCAATGCCGGGGGACAGGTCCAGCGGGGCTGGATCCAGCCCAGTGCAGGTGGCACCAGTGGCAGAGGAAGGAAATGGCCACCAGGAAGGGATAAGGAAGCAGAAACTGACACTTGCCACCATCCAGCACTTCTCCTCGCCCAGCCTTGCTGCCAAATCTTTGTGATCAGGGCCAGGGCAGACGGCGGGGCACTGCCAACCTGTGGCAACACTGAAGTGGCCACCACTGGCACGGCTCTGCCGCCAGGATCAGCCCAGCTTGCCTCTGGCTGGCCCGGAGGTGAGCAGGAATTCCGGATGACACCATCGCGCCTTAATCACTGTTTGCTCTCCCTCGAGCCCCACCCAGCGAGAGGGGAACCTTCTGCCAGCATCGCCCGCCCCACACCCAGAGCCCCTCGCCCCACTCGGCGATCACCGCCAGGGCTGTGGCAGCAGCCCCGAGCTCGGCGAGCCCCGGGCCGGCACGGCCGGACCCCGCGGAGGCTCTGCCGTGGGCTCCCTGCCACGGGCACTGCCAGGCGCCTGCCGTGACTCAGTTTCCCATGGGGAATGGTTGACCTGCCCTGCAGGGAGTGGGTCACGGGGTGAACGCGGCATTGGTGTCCCCAAACCTCATCCTCAGCTGCTGGCAGGGGGATGTGCCCCATGGATGAGGGTGCAGCCATGTCCCCCCATACCGGGCTGGGGGCGGGGGCAGCAGTGGGGGCCGGGGGGAACCGCAGCAATTGCAACCACTGAGCCTCATTGTGTCCCCCCGGCTGTGGGGGTGATACAAGGGGGCACCCCCTGCTCAGGGGCTGGGTCCCACTGCTTTGCCCTCTCCGTGGTGTCAGTGCCACCCTTCCTCCCAGCCCTGCTGCCGGAGCACCTCGCTGGTGCAGGATGAGGGTCCCTCAGCTGCGCCAAACAGGGCAGTGCCCTCAGACCATGAGGATGGGATGTGGCTTGGCCAGCTGTGCCAGTCCTGGCAGCCAGTGGGATCGGGCATGGTGCTGGGCACGTGGCCCCGCTGCAGCGGTGTGAGTCACTGCACCTCGGTGCTGCTTATGCAAAGGCTGGCACGGGCTGTGGCGTGGGGCCGTGGGCTAATGGGGCCATGGCAAACAGCTGTGGTGTGGGGCTGTGGTGTGGGGCTGTGGGGCCATGGGATGGGGCTGTGGGGCTGTGGGGCTGTGGGGCTGTGGTGTGGGGCTGTGGGGCCATGGGATGGGGCTGTGGGGTCACGGGGCCTTGGGTGCAGGGTGGGTGCCACTCGAGCACACTGTGGGTGCAAAGCAGAGCATGGAGAAGGGGGAAACTGAGGCAGCAGTGGGGTGCACCCCTGACCCCTGCAGCCCGTGCGGGGCTGTCCCTGTCATTGCCCGGTGCTGGGGGCTGGGGGACAGCAGAGCCAGGTGTAACCGGAGCCCCTGGGCTGGCCTGACCCGCTCACGGCTCACGTAACGCCTGCCCGGTGCTTATGCAATAGCTGCTGCCATGTGGCTCTGAGGGACACCCAACGCCGCGGCAATTACCCGGCCCCTAATCAGTAGCGACGCAGGATAACGAGGCTAATTGGAGCCGTGGCCAGCAGAGCTGCCGGGGGAGGAACATTCAGTCTCACCCTGCACCCCGAGGGGTGTCCCAAGCAATTAGTAGCTGCTGAGCCTTCCTTAGGGGCTGGGGGGGGCGGCCGGGTCATGGCCGGGCTGGACCCCACTGTGCCCCGGGCAGCGGCTGTGGGTGTCCACTGGGGTGGAGCACAGCATCCCCATCCCTTCCTACATCCCCATCCTTTCCTACATCCCCATCCCTTCCTACATCCCCATCCTTGCCTCTGTCCCTGTTTGCATTCCTGTCCATCTGCACCTCCATCCCTTCCTCCAACCCCATCCCTGTTTGCATCCCTGTCCTTATCTTCATCCCCATCCCTCTGCATCTCCATTCCTCTCTGCACCCCCAGCCCTTCCTGCATCCCCATCCCTTCCTGCATCCCCATCCCTTCCTGCATCCCCATCCCTTCCTACATCCCCACCCCCCCCTGCATCCCCATCCTGCACTCCCGTGGTGCAGTGATGCTCCAAGTAGGTCAGTGGGCCGCGGTGTTGGGTGACCGTGGGTGGCTGCAGCACCTGCCCCGGGGGGCTTTGCTCCTTTTATCCCTGGTTGCCCCGGCCCTTGGCCGAGCCCACCCCCTGCTCACTCCACTGGGCTCCGTGATCCCCGGGGAGGGGGCAAAGGCATCGTCTCCCTGGCCCGGACTGCAGAGCCCTGACTCACCTCATCGCACAAATGATGCCCAAATTGGCACTTGAAGGACGGTCCTGGCCCCCCCACGCCACCCCTTCCCTCCCTGGTGCCCCGGGGGGCTCAGCCCGGCGGCGTGGGGTGCAGGGGGCTCCCCGGGCAGCTCCCCCCAGCGCTCGCCCCCGGCTCGGGCGGCGCAGCCTCCGCTCGGCACCGTCCCGGGCACCGCGCGGCGCTGCCGAATCTCCAGCGTAATAATTAGGAGATAAACAGGAAAGAGGAAAGGGGCAGATTTCATATTCCGCCCCGATCCCCCCGGGACAGATAAAAGCGGAGTGGGGGGACTCAAGGGGGCTTTTTCCCCACTTGTTTCTGCTGAATCAAACATTTTTCCTCCTGCTTAGAAGATTTCCTGGCTCCCCCCGTTCCCCCCGCTCCCGCCTTAATGAGGTTTTGCTGTAAAAGTCTCCGAGCCTCAACCATGGCCTTGAGTTAATCTCCAGGCACCTTCAAAGCCGGGTTGTTCCTGCCCCCCCCCCCAGCCCCTCCTTCACCTCCATCTTTTTGAACTTCCCAGTCACAAAATTGCTGAGTTTCATGTGATGCTGCTTCTCCCGTGCCTGGCGGCAAGCACGGGGGTCCTGGGGCAGATGGGGCCATGTGGCAGGGACACATCCCTAGGGCTGGGGCAGGGATGTGGGATGGTCCCTCCAGGTGGAAAAGCCGCCTGTCTCTGAGGGGAAGCCCCAGACTGGGGTGAAAAGGGGATATTTGGATATTTTACTTTGCCCCCAAATTGGAATATTGTGGAAACACTGCAAACAAATAGCCCAGGGCTCAGGGCCACCGAGATGGTGGCCTTGTGTTTGTCACCAACAGTGAGGCTCTGGGGGCTGGTGACACTGGGGCATCACCCTGTGGGGCAGGCAGAGGATGTGGCAAGATGTGCAGGCTCGTTGGGTGCCAGGAGCATCCCCCCTCCAGGGCTCAGCTGGGCATGACCGTGGGACCCCAGGCTGCGGCTGGTGGCAGGAAAAAGGTGCTGGTCAAGGTCCTGTCCTGGCTGCCCACTCAGGGCTCTGCCACGGGAACCAGCTGCTCCCTGGGGAAGGGGCTTGGGAGCTGCACAGCCCCTCGGCGGCATCCCTGCTGCCAGGACAGGGCCTGGTTCTCAGAGCACCCATCCATCCCTGCTGGGGGGCTCTGGGCACCCCACCCTCCCCATCATCTGTGTGGGTGTCCAGCCCTGACCACAGCGGGGCCAAAACCCTGGGAATGGGAGAAGCAGGAGCTGACAGCACCTGAGCTGCTCGGTGTGGGGTGCTGCCCTGTCCCACCCACGCTGGAGCCATCGGACACCGCCGGGCTCCCTCCTCCTGCCCCCAGTGCCCTGGGCTGCCCGTGGCGCCCATACCTGGGCGTCCCGCTCCAGAGCCGATCTGGAGGCTTTAGTGCAAGTTAATCCCAGCAATCCCTTAATTCCAGGGACCAAAATAGGAAAGATCAGTAGGTCAGTGGGAAAAGCTCTTGGCCAAAGTTAACATGTTAATGCAGAGAGAAGGTGAGGGAAAGAGAGGGGAGAGGAAAGTGCCCAGGAATCTGTTGTTGGCCCACCCCGTGCCCAGGCTCTGGTCACTCTGCATCCCCCTGGTTTGGGTCCTGGGACACTGGTGGCCCAGGAAGGCTTGGCAGCTCCCGGCCTGGTGCAATTTTGGGAAGGAAGGGGGGTTTTCCCCTCTCACCAAACACGCCAAGACCAGCACTCGGTCGCCGAGGCGATCCCGGTGCGTTAAATCCCGGTCTCCAGAGGCAAAAGGTTGCGCATTAGCGCCGGCACCGCTGAGCGGCCCTAATTAGGGCTTGGCAGCGCCCGCCTTGGCCCCGTAAGCACCTTTTTGGCTGCTGCTCTGGAAAAAGCCGTGCCAGAGGGCTTAGCTTTTAATACAGCCAAGCCCAGGTGAGCCACCCACCGCTGCCCGTGGGCCGGTCCCAGCCCCGGCTGAGGGGCTCAGCTCTGGTTATGGGTCCCAGCTCCAGCTGTGGCCTCCGGGGGCTTCACCTGGTGGCCCCACACAAGAACCCCCAGCACTGCAGTGCCGGTGCTGCTGCTGGTGCATCCCAGCAGGAACCTCCCAGGGCCTTTCCCTGCATCCCCAGCTGCTTTCCCTTGGGGTTGGGTGCTTTTGGGCAATAATATCGCTATGGGAGCAGTTTCCTTAAATCCATCTTTGTTACCACAAGCAGCTTAGCACCAGAAACTCTCTTCCTCTCTGTTCTTTTAATACGATCCCAGCTTAGCAAAGCCCTGGGCTTAGCCACTGCCCCTGCAGTGCAAGTGAGGAGAGGAGAATTAAATAATATGAAAGGAGAAAACAAAGGGCTCTGCTTGATTTAAGCAGCTGGAGGGGGGGTGGCAGCAGCCCACCCCTGCCTCGGGGGAGCCACTGGGGTTACCTGAGGAGGGGGATGCTCAGTGGGATGATACAGGGTGGGGCCCCCTGGGATGCCTCGTTTTTACAGGTCAGTGGGTCAGGGATGCTGTGATGCTCTCAGCCATTGCTCCTGCTGACAGATCCCAAGAGAGACAAGGTGCCTCAAATACCTCTTGGTGGCAAATATTCCCATTTTCTAGAGTTTTTCCATCTTGGGCTCATTTCCAGAACCAATGAACAGCTCGAGAGAACTCAGTGCCCTTTGCAGAGGCAGCATCACACCAAGATGTGGCCTTCCCCACGTTTCCCACCCCACCAGCCCGGGACGGTGCTCCCTGCCTGCCGAACAGATCCTGTGCCCATGGCCTGGGGGTTCCCGCTCATCCCTGGCTCCCAGCTGGCTGGGCTGGCTCCCATGGCTGCCACCGTGGCTCACCTTGGACTCCGCTCCCGGCACAGCCCAGCGCCCGGCTGGGTTGCTGGGGAGACGGGCTGGTTTATTTACCATCGGGGCTGCGATAAGGAGTGTGAAAGGAGAGGAGGAGCACATGGTGTCCAATGTGCCTGACCCACTTTTCCATCGCCCGGGCATTGCTCACCCTCGGCGATTGGATTGCAGCGGCTGCAGAGTCGCCAGGGCTTGGGGCGTCCTTCCTTCCAACCCCCGTTTGCTCTGGCTCAGTTGGGAGCAGAGGAGAAGCATCCCTGGGCACCAGGAGTGGACGCCGAGGCGCCGCCATGGGGATGGGAACCCGCGTGGGAGCTCTGCGGGGCTCTCCTCGCGCCCGTCCTTGGCCGTGGTCGCGGCCCCCGCCGGCGCTGGCCCAGTGGCCCAGATATGCCATTCCGCATGGCTTCCCCGGCTGTCCCCGGGGCCGGGCGCCGGCAGGCAGGGCGCTCGCTCGGCGCCTCGCACGCCCGCCCGCTAATCCGACATGACTCTTCCATTAGAGACGAGATGCCGGCAAAGAGCTTTTCGGTGTAGGAATTAACTCCTTCTCCCACTCCGCAGCTCCCTGACCTGGAGTGTCGGCTCCGGCTCCGTCGCCCACGTGGCCTGGGGTCTGCGGGATAAGGGGGGGTCCCCCCGTTGTCACCCCCAGCCTGGTGGCGGGCTGGTTCCCCGGGGGAGCCGGCTGAGCCCGTACATGTGCATCTCCCATCCTCCCCCTCTGAGAATGCGGGATGGGAGCAGAGAGCCGGCGTTGAGGTGGCAGAGGGTGCCAGAGTGGCTCCATGGAGCCCCTGGGTGGCAGGAGGGGCCCCAGCCCAGTCCCTGTCCCTGGCTGCAGCACAGCCGCTTCCCTTATTGATCTTCTCTGGTTGTTAATTATCGGCTCCAGTCGAGCCTGATCAGAGCCATGGCTCCCTGCCAAGGCCCTGTTGTGGTTTTGGCTGTTCCTCCCCTGCCCTGAGGTGCTGGGGCTACTGGGGAACAGATGGGACCCAAAGGGAAACTTGGGGAGCTGGGGGCAGGTGGGATTTGGGGTGCAGGTCCTGGCCAGGGGTGCTCCCTAAGCAGGGGGACCTGGGACACGGTGGGGACACAAGGAGGGGAAGAGCCCAAGCCCGGAGCCAGCACATGGACCCCTGACTGGCACAAATGTCCCAGAGCAGAGGTGCCAGCATCTCACATGTGACACTGCGGGACAGCAATGGTGGCTCTGGCAGAAGAGAAGGTCAAAACAGTGCAGGGTTCACTCTCCAGGACCAACCACTGCCCCAAGGACAGTCACCTTCCCTCACTGGGGCAGAGCTGTCCCTCATGTCCCTGCTCCTCAGGAGCCATTCAGGGGAGGTGACAGCAGTGCCCAGTCCCCTGCTCGAAGGACAAGCCCCAACATCCTTCCAGAAGGGAAGCAAAGCTGATCCTGCCTGGTGCTGAGCCCAGGGGAAGCACCCACCCTCTGCCTCCTCGTGCCACTCCAGTGGGTGAAGAGAAGGATGGGCACTCGTGTGCCGTGGCCACCCTTCCCATCAGTGTGCTCAGGGCTGGGGTCTGGCCCTGGATGGAGTCAGGAGCCCACGGATATCCCATTCTCTTGCCTGTGGTCCTGGAAAACACCCCGGAGAGAGGGCCCATCCCCAGGATACAGAGGGGAAACTGAGGCACAGAGTGAGGAGGGGATGTGCGCCATGATGGGCTCTGCAGAGCTGGTGGCTCTGGGGCATCGTTGGAACCATGAGGGTGCTTGAGCCCTGTCCCTGCCATGGGGGGCTCTGCTGCCCTCGGGACTCCAGCTAAGGGGGCTTCAGAGGCAGCCACCCCCCAGCAGCCCCTCAAAGCTGCTGCAGAGCAGGCAGGGAGTGCTCAGGAAGGGCTAGAGAGGGGCTGGGGAGGGGCTGCTCTCACCTGGTGTTCTCACTGTCTGCAGAGATCGCTGATGTTGTCACCATCACCTCCCCCACCACTGTGGTGTCACTGGGCTGGGGAACTTTTGCCATCCTGGGCTGGGTCGGTTCAGGTCAGGATTCTGTGTAACACTGGCTCACAGTGGGGACGTCCCAATGGAGAGCTAACCTGGATCCCAGCCACCTGTGTGGCTGTCACCTCCTGTGCTGCTACATGGCCCTGGGACAAGGACCTCTAGCAAGGGAACAACCCTGCAACAGTCACAGAGGACAGCACTGCTCTCCCTGCCCCTCGTAGTGACCCCAGGACAGCCCAGCCCAGGGTGGGCACTCGAGGCACCTCTGTGGTGCTCTGGGACTCAGAGTGGGGGACATTCACCAAAGCCAGTTTGGGAGGTCACCCTGGAGACCCACAGCCTGGCACCTGGGGTCTCCTGATCCTCCCAGAGCAGGGAAATGCCCAAAAGGACATGACCTCTCCTCTCACCCTGGGCAGGGGCCAAAACATGCACTGATTATTTTTGAGGGACTCTTTGGCTGCAAATCAGGCTGTCATCACTCTTCCTCCACACCGGATAGCTCAGACTCCATGGCAGGGTGGGGCTGCGGTGGTAGTGGAGGAAACCATCCCCAAAATCCCAGTGCAGAGCCACCCATGAAATATTCAGGCTGCTCTGCACAATTCCTGCCTTGCTGCCGTCGAAAGCACCATGAATATTGCAGGTGGGCATTAAAGTTTCAGGGCTGCCATGTTTCAGGACCCTGTCACCACAGGAAGTCCCTCCGCTGGGATGTGCCACACCTTCGCCAGGCTCCAGTGACCTCTTTCTCTCTGGTTTACCCCAAAAACTGGTGGTGGTGATGGGCTGGGTCCTTGAAGTTCTACAAGAGCAAACCAACACGAAGCTCCTCACTGTGTCCCCAGAATGGATTGGCACAGTTCAGGGAAGAGTTGCAGGAGGTCCTGCAGGATGAGGGAAAAGCAGAGGTCATGGTCACCCCACCCCAAGGCTCAGCCATGGTCCCCACTGCCCCGACAGCGGCGTGGCCCCACTCCTGCGTGGCCCTTCTGGGCATGGGAAGAATTCCCTGAGCACCTCGGAGGGTTCATCCTCCATGTCATGAGCTTTCCAGGTCAGTCCCCACCAGAAGGGACCATTCCCTTCTCATCCGCCTGCTCTCATAACTTGGCTCTTCCCGTGTTTATATAACAGCGACGTCTCCTGCGGACCGGGGAGAGAATTGGCCGGGGAGAAATAATGAGGATAATTCAAGTCATTTGGGAAGATGAGGTTTGTGAGGTGCCCAGCGTCTTCCACCTTTTACATGTTGTCTCTAATCATCCGCAATCTCAGATGGCCATTGATGGAGCTCGTTGCTGTGGTGACGGATGAATAGCCCTGGGATTGTACCATGCCAAAAAAGTGCTGTCCTTTCCATCAAAACAACAACAACAACAAAAATATCATTTTGTTCAGGAAATTAAGCAGTTTGCAACCAAATAGCAGTGCCTGAAAAGGCTCCTGCATCCGTCCCTTCCTCCCGGCTCCTGCGGCTGTGTTGGGTTTGTCAGGAACATGCCCAGCGCCCCGGAGAGTCCTTTGTGTGCGCCAGACAAGGAGAAGGTGGTAATTGCAAGGGGGTTTCTAACCCACTGAGCCTTTTAAAAGGATTTGATGCCCCCCTACACCTCTCTGCTCACCCAGATGTGTGTCACGCAGGCAGGGAGCGCGGGGCCGGGGGCTGGCACAGCACTAGGTTAATGTGTTAGCTGTGCACGGCCGGGATCCAGGGGACAGGGGAGTGTGGATGACCAGTGCCCAGGCAGGGTGTCAGGGCTCAGGTCCTGCTCATTCTCTGGGGAAGCAGCAATTCTCAGTGGTGAGGGCTGGCATGGGGCTCCTGAGATGCAGAGAAGTGTGGCCAAGGACAGACGAGGAATACAGGGCTCCTGCCATTGTCAGCCTCCATGGTTTCCCATATAAACTCCCTCCCAGGCAATAGGACCAGATCCCAGTTCTCCTTCCTCCCCAGATGCTCGGAAAGCATCTCCTGGGGTGGCTGCTGGAGATGCTGCTCTCGAGCTGTGCCACTGGATGTGGGTAGCACAGCCCTTGGGGACAAGGCTGCCAGGCCAGGAAGGGGAGGCCTTGGGGTCTGCCCAACCAGGGATTGACCCTGGCTTTGGGTCTGACCCTCCCAGTGCTGGAACCACACTGCCACGTCTCAAGCTGTACACTGCGGGTGTTTGTACAACCCCAGACTGGCTTGGGTTGGGAGGGACCTTAAAAGCCCATCCAGTGCCACCCCTGCCATGGGCAGGGACACCTCCCACTGTCCCAGGCTGCTCCAAGCCCCATCCAACCTGGCCTTGGCCACTGCCAGGGATCCAGGGGCAGCCCCAGCTGCTCTGGACACCCTGTGCCAGGGTCACTCGATCACTGTGTTGTGACACACTGTATGGCTGATGAGTAACCCCTATTACTGCTCTGGGCTGCATTTTGAGCCAGGGATCTGGTCCCTGCTGGCATCTTTGGTGCTCCCAAACACCACCCACCAGTGATGGAATCATAGAATCATAAAATCGTGGAATATCCCGAGTGGAAAAACACTAACAAGGATCATTGAGTCCAGCTTGTGTCCCTGCACAGACACCCCAACAATCCCACCCTGCGCATCCCTGAGAGCGCTGTCCAAACGCTCCTGCAACTCTGGCAGCCTCGGGGCCGGGCCCATTCCCTGGGGAGCCTGGGCAGTGCCCAGCAGCCTCGGGGGGAAGAACCTTTCCCTGAGCTCCATGCCCAGCCCTGACCCAGCTCCAGCCGTTCCCTGGGCTCCTGTCCCTGTCCCAGAGCAGAGCTCAGCCCCTGCCCCTCCGCCTCCCCTCGGGAGGAGCTGCAGCCCCCAGGAGCCTCCCCTCAGTCTCCTCTGCTGCAGCTGAACAAACCGAGTGTCAGGGATGGTGTAATTCGGAGCTGTGTTACTCGGACATCCATCCTGCAAGAGCGTAAGGAGCCGTAGGGCGAGTGCCCGGCTGGCAGCCTGGGAGAGCCCTGAGGCGCAGCAGGGTCGGAGCCAGTCCCCGCGCCTTGGGGCAGCGGGAAGAAGGAGGGAGAAGGAGGGATGGGCACACGGGGAGAAAACATTTTAGACGACCTGAGGAGGAGATATGAGCTAAGTTCCCGCAGCTCCAGCCCCTCGTCGGGCGAGAGCCGCGGGCAGTGCTTTGCCAGCCGTCCGCAGCGCCCTCCACCCTCCCTGGGCTCAGCGAGAGGCAGATGGAGGCACATCTTGGCTGCACGGAGAACGAGGCAGTGAAGCGGGCTGGGGAGATTAACTCCACGGGGAAAACAAGCTCAGCAGACGCCGCGGAGCTCAGGACCCCTGCGCGTCTGTGTGTGAGCACACGCGTGTGCTCCGAGCACACTCGGGCACACACGTAGGGAGGCATTGGATGTGTTTGTGTGCTTGTGTGTGTTTGACAGAGCTGGTGAGCCCGCGCCTCGCCTCGGAGGGGCAGCCGGCTACTGGCGATCTTGGGTTTGTCATCCTTTAATTGCTCTGCTTTGATAACAGTGATAATTGGCTGGAAATCGATACTGTTTTGCTCCTGTTTCTCCCATCCTGTTTCACCCAGCCTCCCCTCCCTTCCCGGACGCCGTCGTGCTCTTTAGTGGGTGACATTTAAAGGCTCTGCCACAGCCATTAAATAACCCAGGCGGAGAAGATGCTGTGGAGAGGGCTGATGCCGGCAGGGATGGAGGCAGCTCCCCTCTCCTCTCCCCTCCTCTCCTCTCCCACGACTCAAGGACAGATGGAGATCATGCTCCAGCAACATGTCCTGGTGCTGTGAGAGTCACAGGGGTGGGGGACCGGCGGATCTGGGGGTGAGGGGAGAGCGGAGTGGGGAAGGGACAAACCCTGGCTGTGTCGGCCAGGAACTCCCTCCGGCTTTGGCTCTGAAAATTGTGCCAGAGCATCACGGGAAGATGTGTATTAATATCCCACTGCCCGGCCTGCCCTGCTCTGCGTGCCCCCCGCCTCCCCAGCACGGTGTCCCCAGCTCCTGCCATGCTGCCCTGGCCACGGGTGGGATCTCAGAGTCCCCAAGGTCAGGGACCTCCCAGTCCCCTTGTAACTGCTCTCACAGAGCAGCCCTTGTGCTCCACCTACCCAGCCGGGCTGCTGGGGCTTTGTCCCCCCAAAAGGTGCCCTGACCCCCAAAGCTGAAGGGCCTGGGGAGAGGGACAGCAGCACCAGAGGGTGCATGGGGAGCCCCAAGAGCCAGGGGCACTTTGTGCTGGAGCTGGCAGCCCCAGGACCCCTGGTCTGCAATAGCCAAGGGACCCTCATTAGCCAAGGGAGCCTTGTTAGCTGAACGGCCCTCATTAACAAAGTAGGGTCCAGGGACCCCCTCTGTAGGGCTGGCTGGAGCATGGGGCTGGCAGTGAGCGAGGGATGCCTGGGAGGCTGCAGGTGAGGGTGCGTGAGTTACCTGTGCCCTCACCTTTCATGGGCACCTCTACGCCCACCCCCTCCGTTACCAGGGCACACACCTTCCCTGGTTACTCACGCACAAACCTTCCCTGTGCATTCACCATCCCCAGGTAACTGTGTGCCCACCTCTATGGGAACCCGTGTGCCCACCCTGGGTGGGTACCTGTGCACTCACCATCCCGGGTATCTGTACTTTCACCTTCCCCTGGTACTCGTGCACCCACCATCTCTATGTACCTGTGTGCCCACCTCTATGGGTACCTGTGCACCCACCATCTCTATGTACCTGTGTGCCCACCTCTATGGGTACCTGTGTGCCCACCTTCCCCCGGTACCTGTGTGCCCACCCTCTGCGGGTCCCTGCGCCCACGTCCGTGGCTTCCTGGTGCCACCTGGTGGCCGCGCGGCCCCGGTCCGGGGGTGCCCGGGTGGGAAATGCCCCAACATGTCCCGGCAAGGACCTTTGTGCTGCCCCGAAGGTTCCCGCAAGGGCACCCCGAGAGCGGAGCCCGGCCCGCGCCTCTCCTCAAACCAAAACCGAGCCGAACCCCGCGCCCAGCCCGCCGAAGCTCAGGGTAAAGCTCTTTGTAGTCCCCCTGGGCAGGGAGGTGCTGGGGAGACTCCCGAGCAGGGCTTGGCCGTGGCTTTCCGGGGGTTTTGCTCCTCGGTGTTCCCCAGCCCCAGCTCAGCTGGCAGCAGGCGTTTTCTCCTGCGGGGTCATCCCCGGGGAACCCCATCGCGATGGCCGTGGCGAGGACTGGACCCGTGGCACGGGCTCGGAGGAGAGTCCTGGACCCCCGGCACAGACACGCGGGCTCGGAGGAGAGTCCTGGATTCAGGGCTGGGCACACAAGCTCAGAAGTGAATGGGCTCCGTGACCAGCTGGGCCACCTGAGCAAAGCTTTGATTGAATAAACCCTCACATCATCCAGTGCTTGGTGAAGAGCGACAGGAACGGTTTGTAGCCGGGAATTCTTTCCAGCTGGAGACCCCTGAAGCATCCCACCCATCCACATTATGGACGGTGTATGGCCCCAGACCCAGAGCTGGGGGTCCCAGCCCCGCTCCTACCGCTGGGGTAGAGCCGGCTGCATCCCGCCCCTGTGGATGGGGGGGAGCAGAGTGCTGTCCCCCCAGAAGCTACAGCCATGTCCCCAGTCCTCTGCCCTACAGCTGAAGCCCAGCAGTGTCCCAGGCTCTACAGTCATGGAATATCTGGGGCCCAGCCCCAATAGCTTGAGGAACAAGGGTCTCGCCCCCTTCCTACAGCCTGGGTCTGATTGTGACCCAGCCCCTCCAGCAGGGGCTCCCAGATCCCTCTCTCTGCAGGCGAGTCTGGCTGTGTCCCACCCGACATACTCACAGGAGGGTCTCAACCTCCTCAGCTGTAGATGGGGCACACCTATAACCCCGCCCGATAGCCAAGGGGGTCAGAGCTCCCTCCCTTATAGCCAGGGCACACCTATACCCCAGTCCCTATAACCAGGGGGTCACAGCCATCTCCCCTGTTGCTGAAGCACACCAATACCCCAGCTCCCTCCCCTATGCCCCAGTCCCTATAGCCGGGGGAGGGAGGTGTCACAGCCCTCTCCGCTATTCCCAGAGCACACCTTTACTCTTGTCCTTACAGCCGGCGGTTCACAGCCCCCTCCCCTATTGCTGGAGCACACCCACACTCCAGCCCCCTCCCCTACACCCCCGCCCCTGTACCGGGGGGTGTCGCAGCCTATCGCCCCCCGTCCCCGGGGCACACCTCCACCCCCGGCGCCGTCCCAGGCCTCGCGTCCCCCCCGTCCCGTCCCCCCCGTCCCGGGCCCTCCCCGGGGGAGGCGCTCGGGGCCCGCGCCCGCCATGTTTCCCGGCAGCGCTCCCTGCCCGCCGCCCGCCTGAGCCTCCCGGGGCCGGCCCGGCCCGGCCCGGGGCCGCCCGCCCTCCTCCGCCGCCGGTGAGTGGGGCCCGGCGAGCGGGGCCCGGCCCGGGGCTCCCGCTCCGCGCAGGCCGCGGAGCCTCGGCCTCGATTAGCGCCGCGGGCCGGGAGCGGGGCGCGGGGCCCGGCCGCGGGGGGGGTGGCGGGCCGCGGCCAGCCGCGGGAGGGGGCGGGCGGGGATCTATCCCCGGCCGGGAGGGGGGTCCCGGCCACCCCGGGCCGCCCGGGCACGGCGGGGGCCGCGGCTCGGGCCGGCCGGCCGGCTGGGCCGTGCGGCGCTCGGGGAGGGCTGAGCCCGCGGCCCCGTCTTTCTGCAGGGACGCTCGATCGACAGCAGCTCCCGAAGGTTTGTCCGTGTGGCAGCGGGCGCCAGCCGGGACCCCCGAGGGATCCACTGCTACCGGGGCTGCCCTCGCTGCGAGTGCCCGAGGAGAGGCCGGTTCGGGCCGGGAGGATCCCGGTGCGGTGATGGGAGCGCTGGTCTGAGCTCTGCGAGGGACCCCCGGGTGCGGAGCCGAAACCCGCATCCCCCAGCTGAGGACGAGGAGGAATAAACCAGAGGTGATCCGGTTCCGTCCCACGGGAGCGCTCCTTGGCAGGGTAATGGTTTCGTGTTCCTCTTGTTTATTCCTTTGGTGAAGCAAGTTTTGTAGGAGCAGGAAGCGAAGCGGCAGAGCTGGCTGGGATGTGGTGGGTACTTTGTGTATCCCACAAAGGCAGCACTGCTGGGAGCTCCTGGTACCAACGCCGTGGCTTTGTGCCCGAGCTGGAGCCACCCGCACCCACCATGGTCCTGCACACATCCTCTCCCCTTGTTCTGTGTCAGAGCTAGACCGGCTGCAGCCACGTTGTCCACACACATTGGAATTGTGTGTGGTTTTTGTTTGTGCCTCATGGTTCTCATTTGGAGCGCTGCGGTGGGTTTGGCCCTGTAAATGCTACACCGTGTGTGGCTGGAAGGGGCCGATTCCTGGGGTTGGAGGTAACTGCATGTGATCCAGAGAGAAATTATTAAGATTAAATTTAAAATCAGGTTCCACTGTGTCAGCTGTTTTTCCTGGGAAGGTGTTCTGGAATTGCATCTTGCTGCTGGAAAGAAAACTGTATCCTTAATTTCCAGCCTAACCATGTTAATGTTCCCCTTACCCACGTATGTCAGAACAGAGCGTCAGTGGGTTCTTTTTGCATCGCTTGCGTCATCTTCCTGAGAATTAAAAAACTAAACCAGGCTTGAAATGAAAACCAAAATGTGACTGACTGGGCCTGCACTGGGCGTTGGAGGTGTGGGTGTTCACAGGGGGCATCAGTAGTGCTGTGGGGGCTCATCTCGTACGGGTGGAGAGCAGATTGTTCGGGTCTGATGTGCTCGTCTGTCACCGGGAGTGTAGGGAGCCTCATGGTGCAGGAGGGAGAACCAGGAGCCAGTTCCTGTTGGCTTTCCAGTCTGGCTCTGGGCAACTCCTGGCCGCCGAGCTCTGGGGGTGGCTCAGGGCCCCAGGACACGGATTTTAGGAGCCCCGAGCGCTCGAGGGCCTGGGGTCGTGTTGTTGTGCACGTGCGGGAACCGGGCTCTCTTGGGATCCTTTGTGCTCCTTCCTGATCAGCTGCAGCACACAATGCCCGAGCGCTCCGGCCCTCACAGCTGTCCCGGGTTTATTTTTGCTTCCTGGTTGTAGCTCGGTGCCTCAGAGGAGCGAGGATGGCTCAGGAGACAAACCAGACGCAGGTGCCTCTGCTGTGTACCACGGGCTGCGGGTTCTATGGCAGCCCCCGCACCAACGGGATGTGCTCCGTGTGCTATAAGGAGTTCCTGCAGAGGCAGCAGAGCAGTGACCGGATAAGCCCTCCAGGTAGAGGATTTTTTTTTGGAAGTCTGTCTTAAATGGGTGTCTGGATACAAACTGTGTTCAGCAACTGCGACAGAGCACGGCACTGGTACCTGGCTGCCAGCAGATTTACTCCCTCCTGGTAAAAATCATCTTTCCCTTTCCATGCATACCCAAGGTTCTAGGTCAAGGACCCACGCCCTCGAGCATTTCTGTTCCCTGTCAGGTGGGGCAGTTGTTTTCTTCCCAGTCTCACCAGTTTATGAACCCAGCCAGCACCTTCCAGTAGACTGTAAAATTTCATGTGTGCTCATGGCGATCCCAGCTTTTAGCTATTTCCTGCTCCCTGAGGTAGGAGCTGACTGCTGGGAGCCATGACAAAGCCCCACAATGAACTTTTATTTGGCCTATCTGTATAATTTTCTTACCTTAACAGTGTGACATGACTTTTTTTGTTTCTTGCAGTTGGGATGGGAGCAGGGGAAGGATGCTCTCTGCAACGTGAGCAGGGATTTCTTTTGCTGGGGGTTTGTGCAGATGCCCCATGTACAGAGTGAGAAATGCCTCTGAGGGTTCTTCCACAGTTTATTCCTGAGGGTAATCATGGCTTTCCTCGAGTCACCCACACAAAATATGCTCGGGAACGTGACTTTTCTTGACAAAGAGTTTTTCTTAGGACCCCAACTTAGATCCTCAGCTGACGCAAACCCACACGTGTCTGCTGAAGCTGGTTCCTTTCAGCAGATGAGGATCTGGTTCTTAGACCTTGGAGAAGTTGCAAAGTGCCGTTGGGTTCAGGATCCAGACAGCCCTGGTCTGTTAACCCCACAGAGTCCCATGCACAAATTTGGAGGGGAGGGTGTAGGAACAGGGATATGGGAGTGATCCCAACAGGGGTGTGCTCTTCCAGCTCCAGTAGGGAACAGGAGCGTAAAACCTGCTGGAAGTGCTCATTCTGCTTTCTCCTTGGCTGTCAAGCACCTGAGGAACTTGCTGACACTTCTCAGAGACTTGACCAAGCCTGCCCTTGTGTTGTAGCACCCAGTGGTCCCAGCAGCAGCCCCATGGCTTCCGAGGCGATCGCAGGACAACGCGCGGAGGGAGACTCCACACCTGAGGATGCAAAAGCCAGGTAGGGGCAGAGTCTGGAGGGGAGGGGATCTAAACCCTGCTAAAATCCAGCTCTGGGATACAAGGGACAGGCTGTCATCCTTCATGTGGCCAGTCTGTAAACGAGCTGGGTAAGCTCTGCATTGTGACTCTGGTTTATTTGTAAGATTGAGATGTCCCTGCTGCTGTCTGATGTGTACCAGAGGGTTGGTAGTAGATTCAGTGGCATCTTGGATCTCCTGGAGCCAGTGCACCTTGTCTGTCCCTGGCTCTGTTCAGCTGTTCGACTTCTGCTCAGTCAGTCGCAAGCAGTGGGATTTTTGGGGTTTTCCTGTGCAGGGTCAAGAGTTGGACTTGAAAGGATCATGAGGATCATCAACTCAGGATATCATGTGATTCTAAGTGAAAGCACCTGCTGCTGACCCAGTCTGGAAGCTGTGACAGCAGGATTAGAGACCTTGGGTCTGTTTGATGGGAAGGAGGACAGAGCTGCCCTGAACTCTACCATCACATTACAGCCCTGACTCATAACTCTGTTTCCCTGCCCCTGGACTTGTTTGGATGGGCTTTGAGATATAATTGGGTGGAAAAGGAAACTGAGATCATCACAGATTCGTTCCATTTATGTCTATAAAGAACTTTGATCCCAGGTCTTCTGGGGAATTGACCCGCTGTACTCCTGACCTACTTTTGAATATAAGGAAATAAACTTTAAGGGCTGAAGGTCTCTCCCACATAACTGTCCATCAAATGAAGATACTTGTGTTTTCTCTTTTTGTTTGTCTGCTGCACATGCTCCCAGCGCTCAGACTCCTGTGACCCATCAGATGACGGCCATGAGCATATCCAGAGAGGAAACCAGCAATGAGACAGAGGAATTCAGCAAGACAGATGAAGCCTCATCAGCTTCTTCCTCATCAGGTAGGGTGGTTGTTTTGGCCTTTTCACAGGTCTGAGTGACACCGAGCTCAGGAGTCCACTGGAGCAGCAGGGACAGCTGCTGACCCCGGGGTGTGTCCCCTCCCGTGTAAAGGCACACCTAAGAGCTGAAGAGGAAACTCTTGTTTTGGTGACAGGGAGGAGAGCAAATGCTGTGCCTGAGGGCAGGCTGATAGAGATTTCTCTGTGGGCTGAGGGCTGAGTGGCTGCCAGCCCTCGAGTGGCTGGCAGGAGGATAATCTTCCATGACGCCTCTCCCAGGGAATGGCAGCGAGCCCGGAGCGTCCCACAGCCTGACGTGGCTGCTGCTGGCGGCACTCCCCTGCCAGCTCCCGAGGGGGAGGAAGGGAGACGGATCCACCCGAGTCTTGGAGAAGGGAGACTCGTTTGTGACAGTGCCTGGGGGTAGTGGAGGCCCATTGTTGTCACCCTGTGTGATGGGGGCACCTGTCCCTTGGGGGAGTGTTACACAGTGGGTGCCCTGACGTGATTGAGGCACACCAGAGTCGTTGCCCAGCGTGGCACATCCTCCAGCTGATGCCATAAGCCCGTGATCCTGCATGCAGACACCCTCCTTTGCTCAGCTGACAGCTTGCTTGCATTGAAAGCTAAAAAAACCCAGGAGCTGTTGGTTGCTAAAAAGCCAGGCTCTAGTCACCACACATGGCTGGGCATTTTGGGTTTGGTAATCCCTTGCCTGCAAGCCCAGGAGACAATTTACAACAGGCAGGTGAGAGACCGTAAAAAGAGGCTTGGGAGAGCCTGCCCCTTTCTTCTGCCTGTGTAGTTTTTAGGAGGCTGTTTAGGGTCAGCTCCACAAAGCTGTCTCTGTTTTGTCTCCTCAGAGCAGCCTGCACCACAGGTGCTCCAACGAGCAGTTGGAGCTACTCCCTCCTGTTGACTTCTCTAACCTGCTTAGGTGCTGGAGGAAATCCTGCTAAGCATCAGTGACCTTTAACAATCTGGCTTTGAGAGCTCAGTTTTCCCTTTGGTAGATTAGAGGCAGTGATGGATATCTGTGTAAAGCGTTCTAAGACCTACATATGGGGAACACTTACATAAGAGTCAGCAAAAATAATCAGTAGTACTTACAAGGGGTTAACTTTTTTCTTCTCCCTACGAAGATTAACTGTGGGCTCAGCTGACAGCTGTGTTGCTGTACAGCAGCTGAGCTGTAATGACTATCCAGTGTCCAGTGGCCACTCCAGCCTTGGATTTAAGGCATTTGAAACAGAGAGAAAGCTGTGAGGTGGGGATCTCTGTGGAACAAGGCAAATCTCACAGTTGGGGGTATGTCAGCCAGGGCAGTGTGCACATGGAGAGTCATTAGAGCCTCAAGCAGCTCCTGTAATAAAATGAACGTTTGGTTTATCAAGAAGGGTAGCAAAACTCTTGCCTCTGTTTCAGGTACCCTGCTTGAGATATCCCAGAACACGGCTGAGGGCAAGACGGCTTCGGAAAAACCGAAACCGAAGAAGAATCGCTGCTTCACCTGCCGGAAGAAGATTGGGCTGACTGGTAAGTGCCTGGCTCTGGGAAAGCTTCCCTGTGCCCTAAGCAGTCCAGAGTGAGAGCCCTGTGAGCACATCTGCTAGTGCTGCGGTGCTACTGGGTTTGGGGGGTCAGAGGTTGGAGGTTGCCCCCAAATCCATCAGGAGAGGAGGGAGGGGAGCTCCAACCTGTGACAGCACTGGCTGGGGCAACAGCCTGGAGAACATCCCACTCGCTGCCAGGGTCCTGGCAGCCCTTGAAAGGAGGATTGGATGCAGCAGCACCTCTTTGTTGTCTCTGCTTCTTGGCAAAAGCTGCTGTCGAGGAAGGCAGAGCTCGCTGTGGATCGGAATCTGCTCCCGGTCAGGTCTGCGGTAAAGCTTTCGTAACAGTGACATGAACTGAGTTAGACCCAAATGGAAAATCCATCTCCAAGGCTCATCCCATTTGTTAATGCTGCCTGATTTCCACTCTTAGCTTCCTGAGAGCAGGATGGCTCTCAGCATGCAGCCTGTAAAGCCAGAGAGAAGTGCTGGGAGGGTGTCAGGGCACTGCTATCAGTGGGAAAACTGCTCCTGGAAAGTGAAGCAATTAATTTGGCTGTGGTTTGTTAATAAAAACATAATTCTCCTAAATTATCTCTGGCATTTAGTGCTTCCCTGGAAAAAAGTTGACTCTGGAGCTGTGCAGGTCATGCTGTTCTGGCAGAGCACTTGCTTCTGTAGCCTCCTTGGTGCATCCAGCAGCCAGGGACTGGCTGTTTGCATGGATATAAGAGGCTTTGGCAAAGTCTGGACTGGGAAGTTTTAGCCTGAGCTTGCCTGGAAATCCACAGGCACTGTCCTAGAATAGGGGTGGGTTTATAAACCTGGAACTGGGCAGGGTACTCTGTGCCCAGCCTTCAGGTTGCAGAGAGGATTGTTTTTCTGGATGAGTGTTTCCTTAAGAGCTTTAAACTATGAGAAGTTCCCTTCTTTAGGATTCAGCTTGCAGAGAACTCCTGTGAATTCAGGGCATTTAGGATAAAATGAGTTCTCTCAAAGAGGAGTAAACTGGCACCTTGGAGCAAGGTGTTTGTGGGCTTTACAGCCTGCAGTTGGAAAGATGTGAAGGGACAGAGCATGATTCCCTGGCAGCAAGATTCCCTGCTGTCCTGCAGCACATCCCCTGCTCACTCCTGCCTTGGTTTCCCAGGGTGCTGTGTTAGTGTGCACTCTGAGCATTGCCCCTGGGTGAAGTGACTACATTGGGAGTTTTGAAGCCTAAGGAGCTCAAACATGATCCTGACGTGGTGACAGTTCCCCTGCTTGCTGCTGTTCAGTCCAGGTGCTGCTGTGTGACCCTGGGGAGCTGGGCTGGCTCGGAGGGCTCAGCTCCAGCTCAGGCTGCCTGGGGAGCCTGGTCTGGATTAGCAATCTGGCACTCTGCAGTGCCTGGCATGTCCCTTGTCCCCGGGGAACATGGACAGCAGCTGCTCTGGGAGCGTTTCCCACCATGTGACAGCTGGGGCTGCCCAAAGTATGCGGAGCTGCTGAGCCAGAGGAAAGCAAAGAGCCACCCATGGCCTTCCCCAAATGAAAAGTCCCTTTGGCCTGTGGGGAACAGCAGCCCCCCCCTCCTCTGCCCCTCTCTCTGCATGGGTGGCATTTCCTGGCGTGGCAGGAAGGAGCCAGGCCCTGCCGCCTTCCTGCCCAGCTGGATGGGGCCTGATGTGGCTTTGTCCCTGCTCTTCCTCCCCTCAGGCTTCGACTGCCGCTGCGGGAACCTGTTCTGTGCCATTCACCGGTACTCTGACATGCACGCCTGCCCCTACGACTACAAGGCAGAAGCTGCCGAGAAGATCCGCAAGGAAAACCCCATCGTTATTGCCGAGAAGATCCAGAAGTTGTGAAGGGGTCTGAGCAGCTCAAACTGCAGCCAGGCGGCCTGGTGCTCCTCCCCTTCCTCCCAGCCTTCCTCCTCCTCCTCCCAGCCCCTGCAGTGGTGCGAGGGTGACTCCGGCAGCGCATACGAACCGGCACCTGGACATGGGGACTCCTTGCACCTCTAGCAGTCAGTTGGTGTTCCTCCTCTCCCTTCCTGCCTGTCCGACAGCCACAGCTCAGCTGATGTGTTCTCAACCAGCTTCCCAAAGGAAAAGGGACCGTCCTGCCCCGCTGCTCCAGCGCTAAGACCTTCAGACTTGCCTCTTGCCGGGTGGCTTGCACGGCGTGAGCGGCCGGGCTCTGCCGGGCAGCCTCTCCCTTCCCGGCGGCTCCGAGTCCTGCAGACCACCCAGGGCTTGTGGCCGCAGTCCCTGAGCAGACGCTGGACTCTGTTCCCACTGCCTGTAAACCCGGGAGCTGGGGGATCCTGGCAGCCAGGCTGCCGTCTGCTCCCCGGGACGTGTTTGCTCTCAGATGCAGAAAAGTTGATTCCGTAGTTCCAACACCCCAGACCCCCCTCCCCACCCTCTGTGACGCTGTTGGAGAAGCACCAAGGGGGTTGAGCAGTGATGCTGGCACTGGGAAGTTATTTTGTGGCTTGAAGTGACGTGGGCAGGACCTTCCAGGAGGTTCCGCATGCTGCCTTGTGCCTCTCTCTGCAGGGAGGGAGCCAGGGACACCCCTGCTCCAGCCTCCTGCTTCAGCACCCCTGGTTCACCCCGGCTGCTTTCCCAGCAAGGTGTGTGTCCCTCAGCACTGTGTGTGCCTGCTCTCCTCTCTCCCGTCTTTCCTCTCCCCTTTCTCCTCTCCCTTCTCTCCTCTCTCCCTGCCTTCTGCCTTACACGAGTCACTCTCATCAGGGTTGTGCACAAAAGCTCAGGTCCCCACACCTCTGCTTCTGGACCTGCCCCTGCATCCAGGTGACAGTGGGGTCCCCTCCTCCCATGTGGGCCATGGGGAGAGCTCGGGGAGCCCACCCAGCTGCCCTCTCCTGCTTCCTCCCTCCCTGTGGGATGAGAGGCGGGGCCAGGTCCCCAGGAGATGCTCTGCAAGCCAGACAGAGGGAACTGGGGCACAGGGAAAGTCACAAGGAGGGTCCCAGGGTGCCCAGAAGTCCAGGTGGGGGCTCAGAAGCACCTGTGGAGAGCCCCAGGGAGCAGGAAGGGGTGCTTGGAGAGCTCTGGGCTCACTGAGAAACTCCTAGAATTCCCTGAGGTGCTGCAAGGCCCAGGGAGGGTTCCAGGGTGTAAGGGAAGGCAGAAGGAGAACTTTGGGGTACAGTGAACATACTCAGAGGCCTCAAGCACCCCAAAAGGCACTTGGAAGGCTCTGGGAGTGCACACACACACACACACACACACACACACGAAGGGAGGTGTAGGAAAAGGCAAATGCCATCTCAGTACCGCTCCAGAAAGAGCACCCAGAGGGCTCTGTTGGGAGGACCTGGAGCTCAGGCAGAGGCTCCTGGGGCACAGCCACAGCCTCTTCCATGCCCGGGGGATTCCTGGGAATACCAGGAGCGGGGCTGTGGCTACGGAGCTCTGGCTCTCACGAGCAGAGAAATCCGGATGCGTCCCGGGGGACAAGCAGCAGCCTCTGTCCCACTGCTGGCCATCCCACGCTTTGGAAGCATTTCCCTTGGTGTCGGAGAGCAGAGCTGCAGGCCCAGCCAGGGGAAATCTCAGCAGCTCCTTCCTTCCAAGGGCTGTTTTCCTGCCCTGCTTGTGGCAGTTCTGCCCCAGTGCTGGTGGGGGGACCCTTCCGAGTGTTTGGTTTTTCCAGTCTGCTCCAGCCAAAGCAGTGTGTGCTGTGCCAGCTGCCAGCCATCCTGTGGTGTTACCGGTAGCATCCGATCCTCCCAAACTGATGCAAACCCCCCCCCTCCAGCACAGAGAGCACAGAGAGGAGCAAGGCTGCCTCTCGCCAGCCTTTTCCTCAGGTTTTTCCTTCTGGATAACATTGACATTATGTCTGGAGCACGCAAGTGGCTGCACGTGTTACCCCTGGACACACCTGGGCCATCAGCACAGAGCTGATGCGTGGCCAGGCTGGGTTTGCCACTGAGCTTTTGGCTGAGGATGATCCCTCCCTCTCAAGGGAAGCAGGAATTGCAGCCACCAGCCCCGAGGAAGTGCAGCAGCTCCCATGGATCCGTTGGGAAAGCCCACAGCCGCCTGCTTCTCCAGCACCGCCCTTTTCTCTGTTCCTTCCTCCCTGTCCATGAGTGTAAATACAACACAGTCTAGTTTGCTTGGATGCTGTGGGTGCTCTGTTACAGGCAGGGATGTCTGTGGGGGCACCACTCAGCTCTGGGCTCTTTCAGGGGGGCTGTGGGGCTCCGTGCCTCAGTTTCCCTGTGGATCATCATTAACAGTACCTGGCGCTGGCCGGGGGTCAGAGCACCCTGGACCTGCACCCTCCGGATCTCAAATCCACCAGGGGTTGGACTGGATGATCTCCAGAGGTCACTTCAACCCTGACAATTCTCTAAGTCTGGGATTCTTCCCTTCTGGCTGAGTAGGAAGCTCCGGCTGGGGTTTGAGGGGCTCTGAGGTCCTCCCGGGTTCCTTCTTGGCTGCTGTCACCTCCCTGGGCTGCAGTGGGACCCCCGCGGGCCCCCAAAGCCTCCCCCCCCTCCCCATACCCATGTGGGGGCATTCGGGCGGTGTTTGGCACCAGGACTGACTCCAGCAAGGCTTTGGACACTGTCTCCCATGACATCTTCGTAGGTAGACTCAGGAAATGTGGGATAAATGGATTTGGGGGGAGGGCCTGGCTGAATGCAGAGCTCAGAGGGGCCTGATAAGCACAGCAGAGTCCACATGGAGACCTGTGGTCAGCCCCGTCCCCAGGGCTCTGTACTGGGTCTGGCCTCGTTGAGTTTGTTTAGAAACGACCTGCTGAAGGGATAGAAGGGATCCTGATCAGGTTTCATGATGATTCAGGCCGGGGGAGTGACTGATTCACCTGAAGGCTGTGCTGCCATTCAGAGGGACCTTGAGAGGCTGGGGGAGAGCTGGGTGGGGAGAAACCTGAGGAGGTTCAACAAGGGCGAGTGTAGGGTCCTGCACCCGGGGAGGGATAACCCCAAGTGCCAGCACAGGCTGGGGGTGACCCACTGGAGAGCAGCTCTGCAGAGAAGGACCTGGGGGTCCTGGTGGGTGACGAGCTGTCCCTGAGCCAGCAGCGTGTCCTGGGGCCAGGGGGGACAATGGGACCCTGGGGGGCATCGGGAAGAGTGGCCGGCGGGGCAGGGAGCAATGCTGCCCCTCTACTCGGCCGTAGTGAGGCACATCGGGGGTGCTGTGTCCAGTTCTGGGACAAGAAGGACAAGGAGCTACTGGAGAGGGTCCAGCAGAGGCCCCAAAGATGATTTGGGGTCTGGAGCATCTCTGTGATGAGGAGAGACCGTGGGAGCTGGGCCTGGTTAGTCCAAGGAAGACTGAGAGTGTTGGATGTTTGGTTTTAAAAAACAAGACTATAAAATAGGACAGGATAAAGTCATAAAAGCTCAGAAGATACATTAGACAAGATGGAGAACAGACAGATTTACACAGCAACCTTGCTTGATACAAACAGAACACGAGTCCAGCTCCAGAGCCGTGACAAGCAGCCCGGTCATTTGGTCCAGCTGACTTTGGGAATGTCGTAATGCTCACTCAGAGTATCCAAGTGCCTGTTGAAGTCCTCCACTCGCTGCTTGTGGGTTTTCGACGCTTTCTTCAGGATCCGCTCCATTTGCTGCAGGAGACACACAAGGGCCGCTTACTGCCGGCCCTCGCAGCCCCCTCAGCGGCCGCACCCGAGGGCTGGCGGGGGTTTTTAAAGCCTTACCCGCTTCTCCTGCATCTTCTCGAAGGCCACCTGCGCCGGGGTCCGCTTGTCCAGCCCGTGCTGCTTCTCCTCCTCCTGCTTCTTGCTGCTCACGATCTGAGCTTTGTCTTTCGCCTTCTTCTTCTTCTTCCTCCGCTTGCCGGCCCCCGGGGCGCCCCCGCTGCCCTTCAGCCGCAGGGGACCGCGCTCCATGAGCTCTACCAGTTTCTACTCTCTATTCTGACCCCGCTTTATGCAGTCCAAAACCCATGAAATCCATTGGTTTAACCTTCATTGGTCCCAAGCCGGACAGCTCTTAGTAGCTGGTTTCCTACTGGATACGGATTTCTTCGCCTCTGATGTTAATTAAGTCTTCACTCCTGGATTTCCTTATCAGCCTTTTCCGGACCAGGTGTCTCCAACCAGGGCAGCTCTGGAGTAGATGTTCGCTGATGTTTGCTGATGGTTCGTCAATGGCCCTTGATGGCCTTTATCTCTTGTGTATCTCTTGTGCTGTTCTCAGTCCCCTGAGATGCTAAACTCATCAGGCCTCACCTAGTGGGAAAATGCTTTGGAAAGAAACTTCCTTCCCCCGGGGCAAAGGCGAACAAATGTGACTAAAGTTATAAAATAAGAGTTTTAAACTTGGTATATTTTCCAACAGGAGGGGATCTTGAATCGCCCCAAACCGGGCCAGGAGACACTTCAGAGACAGAGTCAGAGAAGTGGGTGTTTGCTTTATTCGGCGCCGGGTGTGTGGGGATCGCTCCTCCAAACACACACACCTGGTGCTCTCTACAACACAGTATTATGGGCTAAATTATGAATATTCATCACATTCCTTGGGACAGGTGTGGTTATACAAATTACTTCTGGAAGTCATTAATATCATTAGCATACGGGTCACGCATGCGCTGTGTGTCCTGGTGGTCGCTCCTCTTCTTCCTCGGGGGTCTCTCTGATGAAGATCAGTAGTCATCCTCACAGTGCCCTTTTCACCTTTCTCCCTGGGCATGCGTAGTCCTTTGAGGAATGATTCAGCGGTCTCTGAGATGATCCTTGTCCCCTCTATCTTGACAAGATTAGGGTGAATTCAGCTTCTTAGGTTTTGTAATTAACATCTGCTGTCTGAACTAACATTTGCTGTCTCCCAATAGTTAACTGTGCTTACATGAGTTAGCTATTGACTGCCCTTTCCTCAAGTTATAAAATAAGAATTTTAAACTTGGTATATTTTCCAACAAGAGGGGATCTCACCAATCCATATAAATATCTCCCACGTGAGTGCCAGACTCCTTCCAGTGGTGCAATGGCCATACACTAAACCAGAAGAAGTCCCACCTCGAGACGAGGAAGAACTTTACACTGAGGGTGGCAGGGCACTGAACAGCTGCCCAGGGAGGCGGTGGAGTCTCCCTCTCTGGAGACATTCCAATCCCACCTGCTCCACGTGCCAAAGTTGGACTGGATGTTCTCCAGAGGTCCCTTCCAGCCCCATTCGGGACCCAGGGACTGAGGAAGGGCCACGCCGCGGCCCCGCCATGAGGCGCCGGGGCGGCCGCGCTGTTCCCATGGCAACGGGCGCGGGGCGATGGCGTCACTTCCGGTCGGGGCGGGGCAAGCGCCGCCCCCGCCTGGGAGGCCGCAGCGGCCGCGGGGCCTCGGGCAGCGCCGAACGGGGCCGGGGGCCCGGGGGGCCGGGAGAATGTGCAGGTACCGGGCAGGGAGGGGCACACGGGGTGGGCTTGCAGGGATCGGGGTCCCGCCGTCCAGCGGCGGCGGTGGCGGGGGGGCGGTCGGTGTGTGTTTGTGGGGGGGTCCCACAGCGCGGCCAGAGGGAGGGGAGGCCCAGGGCCGCCGGGGGAGGTCACGCTGGGCACTGTGGTGGGGACACAGTGGTCAGTGTGTGTTTGTGGGGGGCCGCGCGCGGGTCAGTGGAGGTGTGGGACCCTCCCAGTAGGCAGTGAGAGGTGAAAGGTCCACGCCGGTGAGTGGAAGGGGGGGCCGGTCAGTGTGGTCAGTGTGTGTGAGAACCACCCCCAGCAGTCGGGAGAGGCTTACGGTGGTCGGGGTGTCCCACGGCAGGCGGTGGGGGCAGGGGGAGACCCACGCGGGTCTGTGTGTGCCCGTGGGGGCTCCTCAGTGGTCGGGAGGAGGCTCGAGGAGGTCGGGGGGCCTGTACGGGTCCGGTGGGGCTGTGGGGGACACACCCCCGTGAGCGGGGAGGGGTCCCGCTGGCCAGTGTGTGTGTTTGGGGAGGGTCCCCCAGCGATCAGGGAGGAGATCGAGGCCCGCAGCAGTCGCGGGGGCCCCCACGGGCCAATGTGAGTGGGGTCGGGGGGTCTCCGTGCTTGTCAGCAAAGCGAGAGGGCCACCCTGGACAGTGAGGGGGAGAAGGTCAGTGGTGGGGGAGCCACACGGGTGGGTTGGTGGGGAGGGGTCAGTGGTGGGAGGGAGGCTAAAAGCAGGCAGTGGGGGGAAGGGCCACCCCGGTCAGTGTGTGTGGGGTGGGGGTCCCATGCCTATCAGGGGAGGGGGGAGCACCCAGCAGTCAGTGGGGGGGGGGTCGCACAGGGGTCAGTGGCTGGGTACGGTGTGGATGCCCCCTGTGTGGCTGTGGGGTGGCTGTGGGGTCAGTGTGTGTGTGGTGGATCGGGCCCCCACAGCAGGCGTGGGGAGAGGGCAGGGGCCGGGCAGGGCTGCCCACCCACGGCGGCTGGTCCCAGTGGCACATGGGGTGCCAAACCTGGGGCGCCACGTGCCAGGTGTGACACCAGCCCCGGCCCTGCTGTGGATGGTCACCAGCCCGAGGGGGTCCTGGCCTCCCCCGGGGCACGGGGCACCCTTCACTCCCAGTATTTTGCCATATTTTAGTGCCATATCTCAGCTTCAGTGCCATATCCCTCTTCCACCCCTTCCTCCCCTTTCCCAGCCCTTCGGAAGCAGATGGAGCGAATTCCTCGGGGTGTGGGCTGGTTTGACATTCCTCAGCTCAAGCCTGTGCCCAAACTTGCAGAAAATAGTTGCTTTTTTTTTCTTTCTTTCTTTCTTCTTTTTATTTTTTTTTTTTCTTCTCCGTCTTTCTCTCCCCTTTCCCCTTTTTCCTCGGGAGCTCGGCACTCCCGCACGCTTGTGCCGGCACCTAGGTGGCCCCGGGGGAGCCGTGTCCTTTGTCCCAGCAGCCGTGTGGCTGCTGTGGGGGTGGTGTGTGTGCGATCCTGCGCTTGTCCTCGCCCCCGCCGCGGGGGCTGGCGAATGTGGCAGGAGGTTTGATTGGGGGGGGGGGGGGGGGCTGCGTGGGCTCGGTGGGGGCTGCGAGCTGCGGGGGTGCTCGAGGCGGGGGACACTGGGGGGAGCACGTTTGTCCCCGGCCGTGGGTCACGGAGGGGACAGAGCCCTCAGAGCCCCCGCCCTGCCCGCAGGCCCCCGCAGCCGCCGGACGGACAGATGGACACCGCAGCCCCGCCGCACGCCCCGGCCCGCGCTGCACGGCCGGCGCCAGCCGTGCCCAGGGCCAGCTGAGGACGGGGTGTCTCCGGGCCGGCGTCGTTCCCGGCCTCTGTCCGATTCGGATCCTCCCTCGCTCCGGGCGCGGCCGCCTCCCGCCTCGCCGCCGTCATGAACGGGCTGTCGATCAGCCAACTCTGCTGCCTCTTCTGCTGCCCGCCCTGCCCCAGCCGCATCGCGGCCAAGCTCGCCTTCCTGCCCCCGGAGCCCACCTACGCCGTGGTGCCCGAGCCCGAGCCCGTGGGCAGCACCGGCTCCCTGCGAGGCGCCGCGGGCCGCTGGAAGCTGCACCTGAAGGACCGGGCGGATTTCCAGTACTCCCAGCGGGAGCTGGACAACATCGAGGTGTTCGTCACCAAGAGCAGCCGGGGGAACCGCGTCGGCTGCATGTACGTCCGCTGCGTGCCCGGCGCCAGGTGAGTCACCCGTGGGTGTGCCAGCTGCCGCTCTGCTGGGCTGGACTGGGCTGGCGCCACGCTGGGGGCTCCTGGCCCCTCTTGTCCCTCGGCTCAGTGTCATGGGAGGAGCTGGCCCTGCCGCAGGGCTTTGGAGGCGTCCGGTGCAACGGGCGAGCTGGGCTCCCAGGACCGGTCTGGCTTGTGGCCTCACTGGGAATGGGGTTAAAGCAGGAGCAGAGGCAAAGCCAGCGGCTACAGGGATGTGGGAATTCCCCAGGCTGTCTCACAGTCCCCCAGTGTCACGGCAGTGGTGCAACACTCCAGTTGTTTGCACAGAACTTGGTTCTCAGGGAGCACCGGGGTGGCTGCACCAGCTGCTCCTCCCTGTCCCCAGCCCTGTGGTGACCATGGGAATGGACAACTGCCTGTGCCAGCCAGGAGAGCCTGGTTTAGTCAAATTCACAGAGACATTTGATTCCTCAAGGAAAAGAGTGATGGGAGTGAAAGCCAGGAGGGGCTTGGTCACTCCCGTGGGTCTGTGAACTGGGAAGCTGGAGAGAGGCAGCCTGGAGTGTGAGATGGAGACCTCCTCCTGCTGCCAGTGGCTGGGCAGGAGGGGACTTGGCAGCTGCTCCCCAAGCAGTGGCACAGTTTGGGGGTTCAGGTGCAGAGGGAGGCCAGGTCACCCCAGCTGACCCCTTTCCCATATCCTACCAGGAGCAACAGGTCCTCAAGGACCAGCATCCCAGCTGCAGGGCTGGAGGGGAGAACCTGGGCTGGGAGGAACCAGACCTCCCAAACCCCGGGGTATCAGGTGCTGCTGGCTGTCTGACCTCCTGCAGCTCGTCCTGTCACTGACTTCCAGCTGGGGCTTCTTGGGCATCCAGGCTGGCATTGGAGGCTCAGCCTGGCCACAGACCCCTCGGACCAGCTGCAGGGGCTCAGCAGGGAGTGGGTCCTGCTCCCTCCCTCTGGCAGAAGGGAGCCAAGCTCCCATCAATCTGCTATTAGTGTTAATTTTTATGATTAACATTGTTTTCCCCCTTATGGTGGAAATTTCTTGTGCCTTGTCACTCCCACAATTCACTTCTCTCTCAGCATCTGGTGTCTTGCCAGGCTCAGGAGAGAAAAAAACCCGCTGTCAGAATTCTTACTTGAAATCCCCATTGGGCAAATGGCCCCAAATCCTGAGCTTTTTACCAAAAATAGACTCAAAAACTTGAACAGAATCATCATCCTGCCTTCAAGCTGCCTGTTCCCGCTGGGAGCGAGCCCCTGGCTCCGGCAGCAGAAGGGTCTGGGTGTCATGAGGACCTTCCTTGGTGGCCAGAGGGGTGTTGGCCCTTTATGTCCCGGGCTTTGGTTGTTGGTCTCCAAGGCAGACGTCCAGGGATATCCGTGCCTGAGCTGCGGCCCTGCGGCCCAGCCCGGGATTAACGTTCCGTCCCCGTGTCCCGGTGCCGCAGGTACACGGTGCTCTTCTCCCATGGCAACGCCGTGGACCTGGGGCAGATGAGCAGCTTCTACATCGGGCTGGGCACCCGCATCAACTGCAACATCTTCTCCTACGACTACTCGGGCTACGGCGTGAGCACGGGCAAGCCCTCGGAGCGCAACCTCTACTCCGACATCGACGCCGCGTGGCAGGCGCTGCGGACACGGTGAGCCGGGCAGGCCGGGGCAGGGAGCACGGCCCTGCTGCCCTCAGGAAAACCCTGTGCTCCAGCAGTCTGGAAAACAGGAAGTCTCCCAGAAAGGGAACCCTGGGCCACTTGCGACAGGAAGGGGTGGTTGGAAAGCTGTAGAGGGAGCAGCTGGCGAATCCAAGGGGTAGGGATGCTGCGGGGCATGACCTTGGCACAGCTGTGCTTCCTGTCTCGCTGTGCCAGGCTCAGCCCTGGTTCCCCTGCCGGGTTTGGGATGCAGCCCCATGCCAGGCTCTGCCTCCTCTTCCTCGGGCCTGGCTCGCAGTGTGACCCAGAGGTGGGGCTGCCCCACATGGCTGCAGTCCAGGGTCTGTGAATCCCCCCATAACCCTGACCTGGTGAGGGAAAGCCTTGAAAACCCCCAGAACTCACCTGGCAGCTCAGCCCTGGCTTCTCCCTGGTCCTTTGGGAGTGCGGGGAGCTGCACTGGGCCCAGCCATGGGGAACTGGGGGAAGGTCAGGGGGACAGACCCCAGACCCTCCCAGGAGCCTTGTGGGTGCTGTGGCCAGAGCGGAGTGACCCCTGAGCTGTATCTCCTGGCAATGTGCCTGGCCACTGACCTGCTCTGTCCTCTGCCAGGTACGGGATCAGCCCGGAGAACATCATTTTGTATGGACAGAGCATCGGCACAGTGCCCACGGTTGACCTGGCCTCCCGCTACGAGTGCGCGGCCATCGTGCTGCACTCCCCGCTCACCTCCGGCATGCGCGTCGCCTTCCCCGACACCAAGAAGACCTATTGGTTCGATGCCTTCCCCAAGTGAGTGCCCTGGGCAGAGGGAATGGGGGTTTTGGAGGGGCAGTGCCCAGACCAGCTCTGGTTACAGCCAGGGGACATGTGACACGTGGCCCCATTTTCGTCATAGGTTTAGGCATCCCCTTCGGCATCTTCTTGCCCTGTATTTGGTGCCCTCTGGGGGTCCTAGCCCTTCCTGGGGTCACTGTGCCCCTCCTGAGGCCCGTGCCATGTGTGTGCCCCAGTACCCTATGGCATCACCTCCTGGCCACCCTGTCCCAGTGCCTTTGCCCGCCAGCTTTGGGGCTGTGCCACTGGCTCCTTGTCAGGTGTCCTGGGTGTCCCTGGGACTCCTCTCTCCCCCAAGAGTAATTCCTTGGGGATTTTCCTGCTCTTCAGATGGCAGGAACAGTGCTGAGGGGACGAGCTCTTCTTTGCCTCTCCCTTGCAGCCCGGCCCGTGGGGCCCAGGGGACAGTCCCCGAGCCGGAAGCTGTGGCAGGGAGCCACCAGCCCACGCTCTGCATCCCGATGGCCTCGTGTGGCCTCTGGGACCGGGCTGGGAACAGCCGTGCTTCCCTTCCTTGGAGCCCGGCAGGGCTGATCCCGGCAGGGAAGGGCTGTCCTGGAGCAGTTCCCATCAGCCCTGCCGAGGTCCCACGGGGATGTTGTCACTGTTGTCTGCTCCTTGTCTGTCACACCGGGGCAGATCTTTCCCTTGGCAGAAACTCTGTGTCACTCCCTGTCCCTGTGCTCTGCCATGATCAAAGAGTGTTTCCTGGTCCCTCTCCCAGGGGATGTTTTGGGGGCAGGAGGAATGGGAATGTCTCATTCCCTGTGCTTACCCCCCCTCTCTCCTCTCTTCCCCATCCACCCTCTTGGCAGCATCGAAAAGATCTCCAAAATCACCTCTCCTGTCCTCATCATCCACGGTACGGAGGACGAAGTCATCGACTTCTCCCACGGCCTGGCGCTCTTCGAGCGCTGCCCCAAGGCCGTGGAGCCGCTGTGGGTGGACGGGGCCGGGCACAATGACATTGAACTCTACAGCCAGTACCTCGAGCGCCTTCGGAAATTCATCTCCCAGGAGCTGGCCAGCCAACGCAACTAGCCAGGGGAACAGGCAGGGGGGTTCTGCTTGTTTCTCCAGTTCTCCCGGTAGCTCTCCCTAGGCCCTGCTGCTGGAGCTGTAATGAGTTTGTTCAGCCTCGGCTCCAGGCTCAGCAGAGGGCAGGAGGCCCTGGAATGGACAGTGTTTGCTCTCGGACACGAGCACAGCTCTCCTCCCTGCCGGTGCCAGCCCCGGCGCTGCTGGCACCACCGGCCCGGCTGGCCAGAGACGGCAGCTCCCTCCTTCCCCCTTCCCAGAGACATGAGCCCACCCTCCGACGGTGGATCCTTGGCTTCAGACATGTCCTCATCTCCTCTCCCGAACCGGCGAAGCCCCGAGCCCCTCCCGGCCGCTCTGCTGCTCTGACCATAGCAATAAGGCGAGTTGGAGAGGGGCTGGGGCCCGGCCCCTCCCCGGCGTCCCTGTGGGCGGGACAGAGGAGGTGGCAGTTCCCGCTCTCCATGGAGCTTTCCCGGGACCAGCGCTGGTGGTGCCCGGTGTTCACCCCGCGGCTGGGGCAGAGCCGTGTCCCCAAGGGGACTATGGGGATGCATGGAGGAGGTGCCCCCCTGCCCCACACCTCCTCCAGTCTGGCGCTGCTCAGCCTTCCCAGAGCACTCCTGGTGTTCGGGTCACCCCTGGAAAACCTCCTCCGGACCACTCGCCCGGGGAAACGGGGTGAGGGAACCAGGCAGTGAATAAAGAGCAGAGGTTTAACGTTTCACCCGTGTGTGCCCTTTCCCTGGGTACCCCTGGGGGTTCCTGCCCATGACTCAGCCCCAGGGTGTCCGGCCTTTCGACTGTTCCCCCTGTTCAGCACCTTCCCTGCCCTTGGCCAGCTCCCCAGCGCTTGTCGCCCTCCTCTGGGGACTGGGTGGCCCCAAGGAGCCAGCAGGAGGGGGGAAGATGCCCTTGGCCCCTGAGACCAGGCTGCAAAGGTCTATGTGTCCAGTGGGACCTGGGGACAACAGGAACCCATTCCCCTGCCAGCCCCTGTCCCGTGTCATTAGGGGATCCCGTGGGATCACGGGTGCAGAGGTGGAGGATGGCCTCAGCCTTCCAGGAGTTGTGGGGGGCCGGGTGTGCCACAGGGGAAGGGGGACATCCCCATGGCCTGCTCTGTACCAGGCCAGCACAGCGAGGGACACAGGGTGGTCCTGGGGCACATGGGATGGTCCTGGGGGAGCAAACCTTATTTTTGACCTACTCTGTGCCCAGTTCTGCCCCCAGCTGTGTGGGGACCTCAGTGATTCTGGAGGTGCAGTGGCCATGGGGCAGGTGCAGGGTTGTCCCGTGGAGTCCTCCCAGGAGCACAGGGAATTTGCCCCAGGGAAAGGCAGAGGCTCAGGCTGGTGATTTTTGGGACAGTGCCTGCTCTTACAGCCCCGGGAAGGGCTGTGTGTGTGTGTTTTCCTTCCTCCGGGACATCCCTGGCCCCAACCCAAACAGCAAAACACTGCTCTGCCCCTTCCCCTTCCCCTCCCTGTCCCTGTTCTGGTGTCCCCTCCCCGACACGAGGCCCTGGGCCCCATCAGCCTCATGTGAGGAGGGATTTAATCTCCTTAGGGGCTCAGGGGCCGGGCGGGGGGGCCTTGCTGCACCCCCACGCTCCGAGCACTCCAATGCACCCATTGTTTGGGGCTGGGAGCTGGGGTGGGCCGAGGTGGGGGGCAAGGGACCCTGTGCTCCCCACACATCCCTCACCTCCCCCGGGACCACAGCTGCCTGTTCCAGAGGAGGAGGGATGACCCTTCCTTGCTGCTGAGGCTGTGCAGGAGCTGGAAGAGGATGCGAGTGGCTCTGGGGGGAGCCTCACTGCTTTTCCTGGGGGATTTAGGGATTTAGGAGCTGGGATATCTGGCTTCTCCCTGCACATCCCCCCAGTCCTTCCTTCCCCATCCCTCTGCCAGCAGTGGCCAGGTGGTTTGGGAGCCTTGGGCTCACACGTGTGCGGGAAGCCAAAGCCGCCCAGCCCGGCTCCCTCCGGCCGCGCTGTCCCAGGGCTCCCTAATCCCGGCACAGAGACGTTCTGTGTGCACCCAGGGTATTTTTATCCTCTTACTGCTGCCTGTTCCCTGTTGAGCTGCGGATGCTTCGGGGCGGCTCTGCCTCGCTGGCGGGACGTCTCAGAGCTCGTTGGGTTTGGGGGGATGTCGGGGTGGCTTGGGATAGTATTTCCTGTGCCTCAGTTTAAAACAAAGGCAAAAGGTCAGTAAAGTTCAGCCTGGTCTCCAAAGTTTAGAGCCAGCTTGGGAATATGGGAGTCCATGGAGATCGTCATTGCTGGGTGCCACCTCCATGGTGGGGAGCCTTGACTGGGATCAGGGCTTTGGATCTGGCTCTGTCACTTCTCCTGGCCCAGGATGGAGTGAGGAGAGGAACACTCACCCCTACAAGAGCTGCAGGGACCTCAAAGGGTGTGGGCTGGGGGTCCTGGGACTGAACTGGGCCAAGAGCCACTGGGACAGCACTTCTGTCCCTTCTGGGATGACACTTCCGTCCCCTCCGCTGGTGCTGTGGTTTGGGGCGAAGGAAGGGCACTGGGTGGGGGACAGGGCTGGACGGGTTTGGTGCCTGGAGGGGGACTCTGCAGTGTCCTTTCCCTGGAGGGGAAAGGCAGAGCCAGGCCTTGAGTGTCCCTGAAGTCCCTCCTGCAGCTGCAGCAGAGCTGGGTCAGGGCAGGTGTCCCCTTGACCGGTTTGAAGCCCTCAGCCAGGGGGGCACAGGAGCCCAGGCCAGGCATGGGGGATGTTGGGTGACCGGCCAAGAGGGGTTTAAGCCTCTTTTGGGGCATAAATGAGGCTTTTGATGGCCGGGGCCTGCGTGCCACAGTCATGAGACCTCGTTCAGAGGCCGAGCTCAGTCATGGGATCCAGGAAACTGAATTAAAGCATCTTAAGGAGCTTTTTTCCGAGCTCTGCTCTGGTTTTCCACGTGCTTGTCATATGAACAAAGATGGTATAAAAGGGCAGAGGGGAAGGATCCCGTTGGTGGTCGGGCTGGGAGAGGGGACGGCGTCAGAAAAGGGATGCCAGGGTGAGGGGCACAGCACGGTGCTGGCTGAGGTGGCGGGAAGGAGACAGGAAAGGACAAGGAGAGTGGAGAATTCGTTGGCTCTGCCCTGCCCGACGAGTGAGGCGGAGGCCTTGGAGACAGCAGGGACAGCAGGGACAGCAGGGATGGGGGCGGATGTGGGGGAGCAGAGCCCGTGTCCCCACTCCCCGAGCAGCACAGAGCTGTGAGAGCCCGACGCGCCCGCAGCTGCACCGCGACACCGGCGGCACCTCCCTGGCGAGACACGGTGAGGGGGCAGGGGCACGGGAGGCAGGGGCACCCACCACCCTGGGGACACCCACCACCCTGGGGGTACCCACAACCCTGAGGGGACACCCATAACTTTGGGGGGCACCCACACGTCATGAGCGGCACCCAGAACCAGGGGGGCACCTGGCCCTGCGCTGCTGGCTGGGACTGGGGACAGGGGTGGCAGGTGGTGGTCCCTGAGGGTCTCTGAGCTGGGCTGGGACCCTGGGCCTGGGTGGGAAACTATGGGATGGCCCCACCCTGCTGTGCCTGTGCAGATCCGTGTGCTCACAGCACACGTGTACCTGCACACGCGTGTGCACATGGATGGGTGAGCACACACAGCCCTGCACGCAGGGACCTTTGCACGCGTGTCCACACACACACACACACACACGTGTGTGCACAGCCCTGCAGAGACCTGCATGCACACACAGATGTGCACTCACACACACACGTGCACTCACACACACAGATGTGCACGCACACACAGATGTGCACAGACACACACAGATGTGCACTCACACTCAGATGTGCACTCACACTCAGATGTGCACTCACACACAGAGATGTGCACTCACACACAGATGTGCACTCACACACAGATGTGCACTCACACACACACAGATGTGCACTCACACAGATGTGCACTCACACACAGATGTGCACTCACATACACAGATGTGCACTCATACACAGATGTGCACTCACATACACAGATGTGCACTCACACACAGATGTGCACTCACACACACAGATGTGCACTCACAGATGTGCACTCACACACAGATGTGCACTCACACACACACAGATGTGCACTCACACAGATGTGCACTCACACACAGATGTGCACTCACATACACAGATGTGCACTCATACACAGATGTGCACTCATACACAGATGTGCACTCACAGATGTGCACTCACACACAGATATGCACTCACACACACAGATGTGCACTCACACAGATGTGCACTCACGCACAGATGTGCACTCACACACACACAGTTGTGCACTCACACAGATGTGCACTCACACACACAGATGTGCACTCACAGATGTGCACTCACACACAGATGTGCACTCACACACACAGATGTGCACTCACACAGATGTGCACTCACACACACAGATGTGCACTCACAGATGTGCACTCACACACAGATGTGCACTCACACACACACAGATGTGCACTCACACAGATGTGCACTCACACACACAGATGTGCACTCACACACACACAGATGTGCACTCACACACACACAGATGTGCACTCACACAGATGTGCACTCATACACAGATGTGCACTCACACACACACAGATGTGCACTCACCCCCTGAGCAGCCCCACACCCCCTCTGGCCCCTCTCCTCACCCGTCGGGTTCCACACGCAGTCCCTGCACCCACCGGCACCGCTGGGCACCTCACACCTGCCACGTCCCAAACCATCCCCAGGGACCGCAGCGCTGCCAGGGCTCTGGGTTGCACCGGGGAGACCCACGGGAAGGTTTTCACCTCCTGGAGATGTGGGGCAGGCTGAGAATCTCCAGCTCCCTCTGATCCCGTAGCTGCCCTGGCTCTACGGGATCCCCCAGGATGCCCCAGCTGCCATGGGATCCCTCAGCTCCCTGGGATTACCCAGGATCCCCGGGATCCCTCAGCTCCCCGGGATTCCCCAACTCCCCAGGATCCCCCAGCTCCCTCGGATCCCTCAGCTCCCCGGGATTCCCCAACTCCCCAGGATCCCTCAGCTCCCTCGGATCCCTCAGCTCCCCGGGATTCCCCAACTCCCCAGGATCCCCCAGCTCCCTCGGATCCCTCAGCTCCCCAGGCTCTTTGCTCTCCCCTCACGTCTCTCCTCTGTCCGCAGGAGCTCTCGGAGGAGTGCGGGGCCGGGCCCGCTGCCCCCTGTGAGCTTCCCTTTGTCATCCTATGCCTGAGCGATGCCTGGAGGCTGGGACGGCCAAGGGAGGCCCACGGGCTGCCACAGCCCCGCGGTGACAGCGCCTGGACAGCACACGTGGGACACGCACCGGGGCTGGGACAAGAGTCCTCGTGGGGCTGGGACCACCCTGCGGGACCGAAATGTCCCCTTGGAGGGCCAGAGCATCCCCGTGGGGGGCTGGGAGCAGCACCTCCGTGGTAAAAGCATTGCCTTGTAGGGGCCAGAGCATCCCCTTAGGACACCAGGAACATCCTGGGGGGATGAAAAATCCCACTGAGGGAGCGGAACATCCTGGAGGAGGGGCTGGGATGCATCCCCTTCATGTGCCAGGAGGCCTTGGGAAGACAAAGCATCCCCTTGGGGTGCCAGGAACATCCTGAGGGGCTGGAAACACCCGTGGGGAGCTGGAGCATCCCCCAGGGTGACTGGTACCCCGCTGGGCAAGGTGGGATGCAGCAGCCAGGCCATAGATCCAGGATGTGGAGGGGATTATGGGGTGTCACAGAGACCCCCTGTCTGGTGAGCAACTCCCATGGGGGACATGGACCGTGGGGGGTTACGTGTAGGGTGGTACCTGGATGGGGTGCTGGGGGTACTGGCAGTACTGGGAGCGATGTCACCATCCTGATCAGCCCATCCCTGTGAAGAGATGGCCCCGTGTGAGGATGTTCTGGGAGCTCCAGGGAAGGCCCTGTTCTCCCAACTCTGTTTCCTTCTCCAACTTCACAAACCCCACCTGGCACCTCACGCTGAGACTGTGCTGGGACAGTGGAAAAGTTCCCACGTGGATGGAGAGAAAATCCCCCCCACGGGGAGCAGAAACTCGCCCTGGGGTGCTCGGATGCGGTGATGCAGAACAAGGAGCAGGGAGCGGGGCTCTGTGGGGGAAGGCTCTGGTCACCCCAGCATCTCCAGCTGGTTTCCATTGTTTTGGACTCTTCTCCCAAAACTCGAGCCCGTTCACCCAGCTGGGGGTTCACAGCAGGGCAGGGAGCAGCTGGGGGGGCAGGGCTGGAAGGTGGGGATGAGATTCCAGGGAAGCCCTCGAGCCCCAGGGCTGGATGTGAGCTCTGCTCTGGGGAGTGAACCAGGAGCATCCCCGTGGCAGCCCTGGAGCCACGTTCCTGGGCCACATCCTCGTGTGGTCCCAGATGTGTGGGGGACACCCAGCAGGGCGTGAGGTCACCCTGGCACCAGGGCAGGTGCCTGTGTCAACCAGCACAGCACAGTGTGGTGTCTCTCTGTCACAGGGGACAGGTCCTGTGTCGTTGTCACCCAGCACACTGCGGTGTCTCCCTGTCATGGGGGCGAGTCCCTGTGTCACCCAGCAGCAGTAACAGTGTGGTGTCTCCCTGTCACCCCGTGTCACCCAGCACAGCGTGGTGTCTCCCTGTCACAGGGGACAGGTCACAGGTCCCTGTGTCACCCAGCACAGCGTGGTGTCTCCCTGTCACAGGGGACAGGTCCCTGTGTCCCCCAGCAGCAGGAAGGGCTGTGGCAGCGGTGGCTCCAGCCCCGACGCAGTGACATCACCCTGCCTGGCTCTCCTGGGGAGGCAAGGGCCAAACCCCCATCCCCCTTGTCCCTGCAGGGATCGAGGTTGGTGACAGCCCCACCCTGTGCCCACCCCTGCCCCAGCTTGTCCCCCTCCTGAGCTGAAATCAGGGGCTTTGGCTGTGAGACAGGGGGGCAGGAGGGTTGGGGACCCCTCATTTCCCTGCAGAGGGTCAGGAGCTTTGAGGGGTTGAGGTCAGTTTTGGGGGTCCCATGCTCAGTCAAGGAGGCTGGGGGGGGGTTTTAGGTCCTGAGCAGGGTTGGAGGGATTCCTGTGGAGTGCTGAGCAGGATGGGGGAACTTGGGGGTTGTTGCTTTCAGAGGAGCTGCCTCAGTGTGCAGAGGGACCCTCGGGACCTTTCCCAGTGCTGTTGACTGGGAGCTGAGTGGGCATCCCAGTTAACTGAGCTTAGGTGGGGAGGCAAAAGCATAGCCAAGACCAGCCTTGAGTTTGGGAAGCTTTTCCATGTGGGGTCCTCCAGGTCTGGGCAGAAACAAGTATTTTATTTTATGACTTATTTTATTGTTTATTTTATTTAGTTTAATTTTGCTGGTTTGTCAGCTGAGGAAGCACAGGATGAGAATTATAAGGCGGTGAAGTACCCCGTGTGTCTGTGCTTTTGTTTATGTGTGTGTCTTTCTTGAGGCTTCTCTGTTACAGCTGAAGTTTTATAAAATAGATTTATCCATACCATAAAAATAAAACCACTCTGTTTTTGTGGGGGAAAGATGAGCTTGCTCTCCCAAGACTGGTGGGAGAAGGCAACTGGCTGGGGAGGTGTGGGTGGGATCTCAGCACAGCCCTCCTCCAGTACCTGTAAAGAACCTTGTGCCAGGGCCAGGTTTCTGCCAGAGGGAAGGCAGCTCATCTCCTGGAGTTTCCTGCTTTTTAGAAGCTTTTTATGGATTATTCAGGTTTCCCAGGGTCAGCAGCTGCTGGTTCTGCTCAGTGTTGGGTTCCCCTCCTGGCATCCTCCTCTCCTGGACTCTGCTGGGATGCCGTGGGAGCAGCATGTGCCAAATTTGGAGAACAAAGCAGATTTTTTTCACTTAAGACTATTACAAGCCACAACTTTAGCAATCTTTCCCTTGTCCCTCCCTTTGGCCAAGGCTGACTCCTCCTTGTGCACCTTTCCCTGCATCACCCAACTGTTCCTGGAACTGCCCTTAGCTTCCCATCTCATCCTTGCACAAGTGATGAGGCTCTCCTGGATCATCCCATCTCTCCAGGCTGGGGTGTCCAGCTCCATTCCCTGGGATTTCTCCTTGGAGGGCTCGCTCCTTGGAGGGATATCCTTGCTGATATCCCAGAAGGGCCTCACCTGCTGGAGGTGGAGTCTCCCTGCTCTGAACACCCAAGGCAGCAGCAGTGCCAGGTGATTCCCAGGAGCTGTGGATGGCCCGTCTCTGTTTGATCCCCACAGGGCTGGCTCTGAATCCCAGCTCTGAGTCCCTGCTCTGGCACAGGCTCAGCTCAGCCAAAGTGCTGCCAGTGCGAGCCTCAGTTCACTGCGTGCCTCAGTTTCCCCACCGGTAAATGCAGGTGTGGTGACTACCTGAGGCAAGGAGCAGGCTGGGCCCTCATGGGGTGTGGAACCAGTTCTTGCTCTGGCCTCGGCCTTGGGGCCACTGCCCAAACCTGTCCAGTGTGTCCTGCTGCTCTCCAGGAGGCCCAAGCTGTGTTTGAGGTGATCCATGCTGGGGCAGATGGGCTGTACTGGGGCTGGAGGTCCATGGCAGTCCATGCTGGGACATGCTGAGGCAGTGGGGTATACTGAGACCAGGGCAGCGGTCCTTGCTGGGGAGGTGGTTCACGGTGGTCCATCCCTAGGGATGATCCTTGCTGGGGAGGTGGTTCACGGTGGTCCATCCCTAGGGATGATCCTTGCTGGGGAGGTGGTTCACGGTGGTCCATGCTGGAGGCAGCAGGCTGTACTGGAGCTGGGGCAGCGGCCCATGCTGGGGCCAGTGATCCATGGCGGTCCATGCTGGGAATACTGGAACGTGCTAGGGCCAGTGGTCCATGCTGGGATCTGCAGGCTGTGCTGGTGTGGTGGTCAGTGGTGCTCCACCGTGGTCTGTGCTGAGGATGCTGGGCTGACAGGCCACAGAGCAGGGAACCCATGACCATCACTGTGCCCACAGCCGGGGGACTCGTTCTGGGGCTGCCGGGGACTCTGGGGCTGCTCGGCAGCAGGATGAGGTGGCTGCAGCCCCGGGCTGTACCCGCAACCCCTGTGGCTCCCCTCGCTACGGAGATGTGCTAAACCCGGCCGAGCTTGGATTACAGAATCCTGGAATATCCTGAGCTGCGAGGGACCCACAGGGATCAACGATCCCAACTCCCGGCCCTGCACAGACACCCCAACAATCCCACCCTGGGCATCCCTGAGAGCGGTGATTCTGGATGGCGGCTCCAGCTGCCCGGCCATGCCCCGAGGGAACGGGAACGCCGGGATTCAGCTGGAGCAGAGGAGACTGAGGGGAGGCTCCTGGGGGCTGCAGCTCCTCCCGAGGGGAGGCGGAGGGGCAGGGGCTGAGCTCTGCTCTGGGACAGGGACAGGAGCCCAGGGAACGGCTGGAGCTGGGTCAGGGCTGGGCATGGAGCTCAGGGAAAGGTTCTTCCCCCCGAGGCTGCTGGGCACTGCCCGGGCTTCCCAGGGAATGGGCCCGGCCCCGAGGCTGCCAGAGCTGCAGGAGCGTTTGGACAGCGCTCTCAGGGATGCCCAGGCTGGGGTTGTTGGGATTTCTGTGCAGGGGCAGGGGCTGGATCCACGATCGCTGTAGGATCCAGCTCAGGACATTCCAGGATGCCGTCCCAGTTCCCGGCCCTCCCTCAGCCCCGCCCCAGCCCCGCCCCGCCCCGCTCTCAGGCGCGCCGTGGGCAGCCCTGTGCGGGCAGTGGCGTCGCGGGGTCCTCGCTGCCGCGCCCGGCGCTCCCAAGATGGCGGCGGGGCCGGTACCGCTCGTGTGAGGCAGGAGCCCGTCCCGGCCGCCCGCGGCTCCTCCGCCCGCCCGGCCCCGCTCCCGCCCGGCCCCGCTCCCGCCCCGCAGCCGGCGGGATGCTCAGATCCACCGGCTACTTCCGCGGCATCGACTGCCCGTTCCTCAACGCCGGGGGGTCGGGGCCGGGCCGGGGATGCCGCAGGCCCTACTGCCACTTCCGGCACCCCCCGGTGGCCCCGGCGCCGTGCGGAGCCTCCGGAGCCTCGGGCGACCCCAGCGTGGGGCTCTCGCTCGGACACGGTGCAGGTACAGCCCGGCCCGGCCGGGCCGCGGTACCCCCTCACCTTCCCCCTCACCCCTTCCCCGGGCTGCGGCTGTTCTCGTCCCTGCCGCCCCCGGCCCGGTCGCGCTTTCGCCCCGTGCCCCGGGTGTTTTCCCCCCGGCAAGGGCAGGCCGTGCCTGGCCTCCTCCTCTCCCCACCCTTCAGGGCCCGAATGTGCCTCCGGCTCCCCTGAGCCCTCGCAGCGCCGCGGGATCGCTCCCCGTAGCCCCTTCCCAGTGCGGTGACCCCCGGGGCTCTGTCGGTATCACCCGGTGCGGCCCCCCCGTGCCGCGGCTCTGTGGCTGCGTGTGCCCAGCCCTGTCCGGGCCGTGCGCTGTCACCTCGTCCTTCGTCCGAGGGAGGGTTTGAAGGAGCTTTGCAGCCGCACCGGGTGAGAGAGCGATGGGGGTCGGTGGGATCCTGTTGGACACAGGGTGGAGGGGAGCAGCTTCCCAGCGTGTCCGGGGACAGCCCCAGCTGCAGCAGGGCAGCGCTGCCCTGGTCCCGTTCTTTGGCGCTCCAGGCACTCGGCTCACGTGGCGCTGAGGTGTCAGCGCCGATTTCCAAACCTGCTGACAGCTCCCGGGCCGTTAGATCCCTTCAGGAGCTGCTGGATCGGGGAGGCTGGGCCCGTACTGGGGGGCTGTGGTCAGCCAGACACCCCCCCGTGAGGGGTTTGTGGGGCACAGAGCACTGCCAGGCTTAGCAAAGGCAGCCTGGCACAAAAAACCAGTGAATCAGATAGTCATGGAGTATCCTGAGTTGGAAGAGACCCACAAGGATCAATAGTGAGCTATTGTTGTCCATTCTTCCAGCAGCTCTTGTCTTTTTATTTATACACATTATTTGCTGTTCTCCTGATTTATTGGGAGAAAAAAGCCTTCATTCTTCTCCCTAGAAGGACCCTGCTGGCTTTTTGTCAAAGCTTTGTTGTTTCTGTTAGGTATAATGGCATAATAATCCTGGTGTGGACGGTCTCTAATAATATGAAGCAAAAATTGCCAAAACAAAGCCCAGCTTGTGTTTTTTGTGTGCTTGCTTAACTTTGGGTTGCTCTCAAGTTTGGAAGGGGATTAATTCTTGATGCCTCCTGGTTACCAGGCCAATTTACCACCACTACTAGTTTAATTTAAAATAAAAGAAGCATTCTCAGGGCTGTCACAGGCAGATAATCGTTAGAAAGACAAAAATTTTTTGCTATTTTCAGTGCTCTTTTGAATTTTAAAAGCTCCCTAGGATGCTTTAGGATGGTTCTTTAGATTATAATTATCTTTCAGTGTGCTGTTCCTGCATGTCTTTAAATATCTGTGGAGTGTCAGTTTTGGAGCTGGAATTGCTCATTTTGGCCTGCACCAGGTGCTGCTGTGCTTGATAACAGCTGGGGCTGGGTTTGGGGTTTGAAGTGGGGAAGGGAAAACCTCTGGGTGCCCCTGGAAAGTGTGTGAGGCTCCCAGAGCTGGCTGGAAGTGTTGATGTAAGCTGAGTGTGAAGGGCAACAAAAATACCCCAATGCCTTGCTAGGCTTGGCCTGGGCGTGTCAGAGGCGTGGGAGAAGCAGACTGAGTTTTGGGGAGTAGGAGTTTATGTAGTCATGGAATTGTTAAGGTTGGAAAAGCCTTCCAAGTTCATCAGCTCCAACCTTCAGCCAGCCCCATCGTGGTCACCACTAACCCGTGTCCTCAAGAGCCACATCCACAGGTTGTTCCAACACTTCCAGGGATGGGGCTCCACCACTGCCCCAGGCAGCCCCTTCCAACGCTGGACAACTTCTTCTATGAAGGAATTTTTCCTGATAGCCAACCTAATCTACAGCACTTAGAGAAGAGTTTTTTTAGCAAATAGAACCCATAATGTGGGCCTGGTTTGCCAAGGGGAAGTTTCTGCCACTTGTGAAAGAAGCAGGATCACAAGGCTGAGCTCCAGCCACTGCCTCCTGCTCCCTGCAGCCGGCTCAGAGCCTGTTCCTGCCTCTTTCCCAAACTCTTGGCACGTTAGCACATGGCACGGCTGGCATAACAGGGATCTGTGAGTTCTGTCTCAGCTCAGGCTTGGCCTCCAGCCACTTTTTAATGTTGATTCTGTGTAGACGCCGACCTGCAGAGCTGCCTCCAGGCAGCTCTGAACATGAGAAGGATGGGGAGCTGTTGGAGCAAGTCCAGAGAGGGCTATGGAGCAGCTCTCCTGGAGCCCCTCTGCTCTGGAGCCAGGCTGGGAGAGCTGGGGGTGCTCACCTGGAGAGGAGAAGGCTCCAGGGAGAGCTCCGAGCCCCTTGCAGGGCCTAAAGGGGCTCCAGGAGAGCTGCAGAGGGACTGGGGACAAGGCACGGAGGGCCAGGACCCAGGGAATGGCTTCCCAGTGCCAGAGGGCAGGGCTGGATGGGAGATTGGGCAGGAATTGTTCCCTGGGAGGGTGGTGAGGCCCTGGCCCAGGGTGCCCAGAGCAGCTGGGGCTGCCCCTGGATCCCTGGCAGTGGCCAAGGCCAGGCTGGACATTGGGGCTTGGAGCAGGCTGGGATAGTGGGAGGTGTCCCTGCCCATGGCAGGTGTGGCACTGGATGGGCTTTGAGGTCCTTTCCAACCGGAACGAGTCTGGGATTCTGTGATTCCAATTGAGAAATGGGAGATGAGCGATGGACCTGCTGCAATCTCAGGCTTTTAGAACCGACTCCAGCGGGTCACAAAATGTTCCTGATTCCTGTAGGAGCAGGAGACACTTCTGCAGTTAATTTTGCAGGCAGTGCTTGGCTCAGCTTCCTGGGAACGATTCCGATTCCGGTTGAAGTGCTCCTGTCACTTCCCTGCCTGCCTGAGGCTCTTGCCGCCTGGAAGGATCTGTAGGATTTACACTAGAGGGTGTAGTAGCTCAGCCAGAACCAGGGAACCATCTTCTGGGAGCAGGTTCTCCATCCCCCAGGACTTGCTCCCTGCCGGGGGAACTGCCTGTCTTGTTTTGAAGTAGCCTCCTGACCGTGCACTTGGGCAGATCTGACCTATTTAATCACATCACTCGATAAAGAAGCTTTAAAAGCGTCATTTTTTTGCCAAGGCAGGTGGGTTTCTACACCAAGAGCTACAGCACAGATTGGTGTTTTCTGGGATGGTGCCTAGAAAAAAAGGATAACATCTAAAGGAGCGGCCTGCTAAGCATATTGATTCGAGGTTGGGGCTGGCTTTGATGTTTGAGGATCACCGGAGGATTGGCAGGAACCCCAAAACTCTTGGTGCAATTTCGTAGCTTTGAAAGGAGCTTTTGAAAACTGAGAGTGGAGCTGGCCCTGGCAGGCTGGGGGGGGGTGAGGAGGGCTGTGGGCATGTGCCAGATGGAGCAGAGAGGATGTGAAAAGATGAATTAGTGGGATGTAGCACTGTTCCCCTCCTTTTTTGCCCACCCTCACCGTTCCAGACTTCCCAAGGTTCAGGTGTTCATAACAGGATCTCTGTTTTTCATGCAGTGCTCCTGTGCTCCCAAGCACTGGGGGACAGTGGTGAAGTGCCCTCCATGCCCCTTGGAGATCTGCAGGAGCAGCAGGACTGAGTTTTCCCTGACTGCTGCTGTCTGGATGTGTCAGGCATTCTCTTTCCTTCCTGCCTGGAAGCAGCTCCATAAATACAAACATGCTGAGTGAGGGGCACGTTTGAACTGGGGTCTGAAACATGGAATGCTTGGTGTGGGAAATCCGTTCCTGTGTTTTACTGCTGGGATCTGCCTGTGTGGTAACAGAATGTGGCTGCCTTGGAGGTTTGGGAAAATTCTGTGCTGGCTGAGCACTGAGCAAAGGGCTGGGGCTGATGGGGTGTTTTCCATCCAGGACTGGGAATCTGGAGATTGCAAATTCTCATCCTGACTTGGCTGAAGTGCTCTTTCCATCTCTGAGACGACTAAAACCCACCTGCTTCAGAGCAGGATGAAAAGATTATTGAATGCGTGTGAAGTGCTTTGAAAGCATGCGCTGTAAGGAGGAGGGAAGAGCTGCCTTCAGTCCTAAAAGCGTCTTTTCAAGAGCTGTAGAGGGGAAAAATAGGTCTCTCTTTAAAGTCGAGGTCCTGAGTATGCTGAAAGACATAAAAGAGGCATAATACAGTTCTTCATAAATATCTTAAGGTAGGCAGCCCTGGTTTGCTGGTTTGATGCTGTCAGGGGGTGTTTCAGAGGTGGATGTTTTTGAACCCAGAGCAGAAAGCTGCTTCCAAGTCTGGGGCTCTGAGCTCTTTGGTCTGCTCTGATCACAGAATCCTGGAATATCCTGAGCTGGAAGGGACCCTCAGGGATCATCAGTGCAGCCCCTGGCCCTGCCCAGACACCCCAACAACCCCAGCCTGGGCATCCCTGAGAGCGCTGTCCAAACGCTCCTGCAGCTCTGGCAGCCTCGGGGCCGGGCCCATTCCCTGGGGAGCCTGGGCAGTGCCCAGCAGCCTCGGGGGGAAGAACCTTTCCCTGAGCTCCATGCCCAGCCCTGACCCAGCTCCAGCCGTTCCCTCAGGTCCTGATCCTTGTGTTCGTGTGAGATGGGAAGAGCCAGCCAGGCTTTCAGCACCCTGCCTGAAGTACTTTATTCAGCAGTGGGGTGTACTGAGCTGCTCAGCAGTTTTCTGATGTGGTCCAAAGCTTGTGGGGCAGGTTTTCTTGCTGTGTGGATTTTCTATCTGGACGTAGAAAGCTTTGCAGGTTAGACCTGGATCAAATCTGTGGAAGGTGTCAGGGACAGAGTTCTGCTCCTCTGTGTGATTGACACACAATGAGCTGCTGCAACACTGTTGGGCTCAGGTCAAGTGAGGAGAAATCCTTGGGCTTATCTCCCCAGTTTGATCTCCAGATCCTGTCACTGGTGCAGGAGGCACTTCACCTCTCCCTTCTTCTGCCCAAAAGCAGCCACATAGGATGGCTGTGACCAGATGATCCCCCCGAGGCTGCTGGGCACTGCCCAGGCTCCCCAGGGAATGGGCCCGGCCCCGAGGCTGCCAGAGCTGCAGGAGCGTTTGGACAGCGCTCTCAGGGATGCCCAGGCTGGGGTTGTTGGGGTGTCTGGGCAGGGCCAGGGGCTGCACTGATGATCCCTGAGGGTCCCTTCCAGCTCAGGACATTCTATGGTTCTGTGATACTTGGTAAAACCTAAAGAGTCTCTTTAATTAAAACCCAGCTTTAATCACCCCACATGTCCCCACAGGATCAGGGCTATTGTCAGGTTACTCACACAGGACTTTGCTGAGGGGCTGTGCCTGTTCGGTGGGAGCAGCCGTGGCACAGGCTGGGATTTAGAGCTTTGGCGTGACTCACATTGCAGGGCATGTTCACACCGTGCCTAAAAAGGATGAAAAAAAGGTCTTTCCCAGTGCATTTTCCTTCCTGGAATGGATGTTGTGCAAGATCATCTCAGCAAAGAGCTTTAATTACTGTATTTGCTATAGGAGAAGTAGAAGCCTATGAAGTGTTTTCAGTATCATTTCTCTAAGAGAGCAAAGCAGGTGTTCAGTGTTGGGTGCTCTAGTCCGTGAACTGGGAGGGGGCATCGATTCTGCTTTTTCCCCCCACATTTGTGTTTAGGACAGTAATTACCAAAAAGCCACCAGTGGATTTTATTTTTAACCAAGTTTTGAAATGAAGAGTGAAAAATCAATTGATGTTGAGGTCGGATGTATCTTCTCAGCCGTTTGGGATTAGTGGTGATTTCCCTGCGCTGTCAGTTGGGGCAGTTTCCTGGGGGTGGACAGTGCAGGTGCCCTTTGTGCCGGGATTTCAGTGTGGGCTCACAGGACACTTCCCATTTTTGATCTTTCTGTGACTGTGGGGAGATTCCGCCCCGAGTCCGAGTCTCCCCACGTGGGCCAATTCCAGATGTGTGAAAAGCAGGAGGCGGGAGCAGATCTCCATCAGGCCAGCAGGCTTTGGGGTTTGGCACAGCTGGAGTTGTGCCAGTGCTGGTGAGTACCCGGCTCCTCTCCACCTGCCCAGGAGCCCTTTGTCTGCGCTCCTGGGACCTCCCTCTCCCCTCTGGGATATCTTCCCTGACGTTTGAACACTTGCTCTGATTTATGTTTTTAATCTCTAGCCAAGCCCCGCCGCGCTAGTGGGAAGCACGACTCACTAATCCAGGGCTTCCCGGAGCGTGTTCCCTGTGCTGGGCGAGGCGGAGGCGCTGGGCTGGCTCACGTGGGCTTGGGCAGGCACCGACAGGCAGGGCCCGGCTGTGTCCCAGCCCTGCCACCTCCTCCCCTGCCGGCTGGAGAGCTGGGGGGGTGTTGGGGTCGGGCTGGGGGCACAGCACCACCGGGGGATGGATGTTTGGGGAACCACCGCACACACCAACGTGTGGAGCTCAAACCAAGCCAAAAGCAGCTGCAGTTGGCGAGCGGTGAGAGGAGGAGGAGGAGGAGGTCAGAAACTCCTCCAAGGTGAGAGGAGCAGCGCTAGGAGAGAGGAAAGGGGTCGGGAAGCCCCTGCAGACACTCCAAGCCCGACCGAGCTGGGAGCACACGAGGGTGAAGGCGGGACTCGGGCGGGTCCTGCCCCAGTTCCCACGAAGTGCTGTGTCAGCAGCCGGGCACCGCGTGCTGCCTGCAGCCCCTGCCGGGCTGTCTCAGCAGCACCGGGCAGCTCCAGCATGAACAAGTATCTGCAGTGTTTATTGACCCCGGGCAGCTCAGGTAACTCTCTGTGAAGTTTTTGGCTTCCTGCGGGGTGAGGTCGTGGTTTGGGGGGTGCGGCTGGGAAGGAGCAGCTGGAGAGAAGCGACTTCTCCAGGGAGGCTTCTCGCCATTCATTTCCCAGGAGACCTGAGTCCTTGGGCATCTGCCTCTGGAACATGTGGAGTGTGCAAAAAGCTCAGCTTGGCTTTGGAGGGTTTTCATTTTCCTGGGGATTTTGGGTTTTTATTGAAGTGAGGGTTGTGCTGGGGGCGTTGGGTTTTGTGGTTAAAAGTGGCCAAGGAGCTGCAGGTGTCTGAGTCCTAAAGGAGCTGCAGAGTTTTAATTCCAGCTTTTGAATTGTTTGAAGCCAGATAGGTTTTAAAAACAGCTTAGGTTTTGCTTTTAGCCTTTCATACATCGCAACTGAAGTGTTTTAATGTAATACAGCTTGAAAGGTGCTTTTCTTTAGCTTTTGACTTCGTTTTCCAAGTGTCCAGTTGTGACTGAGTTGAAGTAGTTGGGTTTTGGTTGGTTTTTTTTTTTCTTTTTTCTTGTCTTAAGTGGGAATTTTTCACCCACACTAGTTAAAGAAATGAGACAGGTGTGGAGAAGATAACTTATCTTGAGCACACTAGAAAAAGGCTGGAAAATTAAAGGACAGGTGGGTGTTGCTGCTTGTGACTCTGCTGGTTGAGGTAGGTTTTCAAGGTGGAGTTGAATAGAGGGAAAAGAAGACACCAGAATATTTGAAATATTTAAATACTTTTTTTTTCTTTGAAAAGAAGACTTGCTCTGCTAATTACATTTTGGAGTAGATCCTTAGTTTTATCCAACACTATCCACAGGAGATGTGGAAGTGTTTTTTGGTCTTTTTCTCAGAAACAGAAAAAAACAAATCTCTGTTAAGTTTGTTGGTTTTTTTCCCCCAAACAGAATTTCAACTTTTCTTGTATTTTGAGGAGTAACTTCAGAGCTAAACTGAGAGGGGGAATGGAAAGATCTCCAAAGAACCCAAACATTGAATATCCAGATTTTCAAACAGTGAGACTCCTTCCAGCCTGTGCATGACAGGCCATGGGGTCAGGGTGTATTTTGGGTGCCAGTCTTTGTCCTCTGCCTGTCCTGGCCAATCCACCAGTTGGGATTCTCACATCCTTTCCTAAGTTATGGGAGAAGTGTGCCAATGGTGTGATTTCCTCTTAGGAAAATGTGTCACAGAGCTCGATGCTCTTTGCTGTTTTCCACCAGCGTGGGTGGGACTGTCGGTGATTCTGGGGATAGAGGGATGGGAACGAGGGGTTTGTGTGGGCCAGGTCATCGTGTCCTGGCTTTGCATCCCTGGATTTAACTGGTGTTGCTGTGGGAGGCAGTGACAGTCCCAGGTGTCTCTGGGGGCTCTCTGTGAAGCCACCAGGAGGGTGAAGCTACCACGTTCAGTGGCTTGAGGACCCTTCAGATTCTTGTTTTGCTGCACCAGAGATAAAACTGCCCAAAACTGTGTTTTCTTGAATAAACTGAGGAGGTCAGTGCTGCATCCCGGGGCATTTCTGTCTGAGCTGCTTTGTGGGATGTGCTCTCATGAGTTTCCTACTGAGTGAGTCGTTCCCTGATAACACTTCCAGCTCGGGAAGGACACTCTGGAGCTGCTCCTGCTGCAATGAACCCACCTGGGCAGGCCCCTGTCTCAGGAGAGCAGGACTTCGGACAAGGACCTGGAGGGCCAGGACCCAGGGAATGGCTTCCCAGTGCCAGAGGGCAGGGCTGGATGGGATCTTGGGCAGGAATTGTTCCCTGGGAGGGTGGTGAGGCCCTGGCCCAGGGTGCCCAGAGCAGCTGGGGCTGCCCCTGGATCCCTGGCAGTGTCCAAGGCCAGGCTGGACATTGGGGCTTGGAGCAGCCTGGGACAGTGGGAGGGGTCCAGGAACAAGATGGGCTTCAAGGTCCTTTCCAGCCCAAACCATTCCATGATTTCTCCCTGGCCACTGCCTGCCCTCAGTCTGGGATGGCTGAGCTGAGGAAATGGCTCAGAGTACAATGCAGAGGTGGTGTCTGGCTGCTCTGGTCCTGCTCTGGTGTGACCCCCTCCCTGTGCTGTGTCACCCCTGGGGTTCAGCCCACGGGGACAGGTGGCCCATTGGCCACAACACCTGGAGAAACCAGCGCTGCCCAGGCTGGGTCCCAGCAGGGCTAAAAATACCTTGGAGTGAGAGATGACTGTTCAGGCTTTTTTTCAGCCTTGCTAATATCAGACTTTCTTTTCTCATATCTGCATCCGTTTTTCCACTAAAGAAATGACTGTGGAGGTTCATGGTGTACTTTGAGGCTGTGGCATGAAATAGCTCCCCTGGAGGAACAAATCCAAGGAGTGGGGTGCACAGGATTCCTCTGCCTCCAATACCTCTCAAACCTTGCTTCCTGATGTTCCTTGACCAGGACAAGGTTATCTCTGCTTTTAACACTTAATTTTATAATTAAATTTACTTCTCAAAAACACAAAAAAGGAGCAAAACAAATCCTTGGACTAGGGTTAAGTTTAAAGTTGAAGAAACATTTCTCTTAGCTCCCCTTCCCTGCCCTCCTAACCCATTTCCTCTGGATGATTATTTGAAATGTACTATTTTAAATCTCAGTGTTAATTATTTCCAAGCGGTTGCATATTCTTGTTAAATTAATTGTTGGAAATTTGCTTTGGGTCCCGGCAAATGAGCTCTGTGCCAAAACCTGCCATTTCTTGTGTGCTCTTTAATTCTGAAGAGCAGCAGAACTCAGGCTGCTGGTAAAGCCTCTCTGAAACATTTTGTTCTTGAGGAACTGCTGTCTCTTCTGTGAAGTGTTAAATGAAAAGCTCAGAATGATTTTCCAGCAGTGATAATTCTCCTGCAATCACAGAGGTTGTCCCTTTGCTGAGTGCTGGCACTGTAAACACAGCGAGCTCTTAAACCAACAAAGCTGTTCCGATGACGTGAAATAAAAATGCCTTTATTTTTTCCTTTTCCAGAGAGTCTCCAAACAGCTTTCACCTTGCCCACCTCGCCATGAATGCACCTTTTGTTGCCAGCTGCAGGTGACCCAAGGGAATGGGTGACTTCAGCAGCAGCAGGGCTTGAAAATCAAAAAGAGCTGTGAGATTGAGTCCAACAGTTGGCCACAGTCACCACTAAACCACATCCCCAGGTGTCACATGCCCACGATTTTTGAACACTTGCAGGGATGAGGACTCCATCACTGCCTGTGCCAGTGCCTGACAACCCTTTCTGGGAAGAAATTTTTCCAATATCCAGCCCAAACCTCCCCTGGCCCAGCCTGAGGCCGTTCCCTCTCCTCCTGTCCCTGTTCCCTGCGAGCAGAGCCCGACCCCCCCGGCTGCCCCCTCCTGTCAGGGACTTGTGCAGAGCCACAAGGTCTCCCCTGAGCCTCCTTTGCTCCAGGCTGAGCCCCTTTCCCAGCTCCCTCAGCCGCTCCTGGTGCTCCAGCCCCTTCCCCAGCTCCAGCCCCTCAGTGTCTCTCTTGTGGGTTCACTACAAGAAAGGTTCAGTGTCTTTTGACCTGTGCTGGTCCCTCTGCAGCTTGGCCAGCAAAGCCTTTCATTTTGAATTCCTAATTGCTGTAAATTTGGACGTTTTTCATTTTTGCTGCCTTTTTGTCTGGCAGCAGCTGAGCAGCTCTGTTGGATCTGGAAGAAGCAGTTGTCATCCAGTTGCTCAGAGCAGCTGTGGCTGCTGCATCCCTGGAAGTGTCCAAGGTTGGATGGGGCTTAGAACACCCTGGGACAGTGGAAGGTGTCTCTGCCCATGGCAGGGGTGGGACTGGAGGAGCTTTAAGGTCCCTCCTAACCCAAACCATCCTGGGATTCTGTTCCCTGCGTGCATTCAAGAGCTGGACTCCTTTTCCAAAACCTGCAGGTTTGCATTGGCCAGCACCTGTCACACATTTGGGCTTTTCTGTATTTAAAGCATCTCAGGTACATGCTGTGGCAGGGCTGGACAAAAAAAAGGAAAGACTTTTCTCTGGAATGATTCACTGTAAATTAAGTTTTACCTTCACCCAGGCGACCTTGTCCTCCCACTCTTCTTTAATGTCAGCTTTGTTTACTGCCCTTGCCTGTTGCCCAAACTAGAAGGACCAGTGAGGAGTCTCTGGCTCAGGGAAGCTTTGTAATAATCCAGCTCCACCTTGGAACTGAGGCCTCATGTCCCACAACCAGCGTGACAATAATCAGGGAAAAAACCCATCAGCCCGGTTTTTTTTTTAGGCAGAATCTTGTTTTATGCTTCCATGTTTTCTGTGCTGCAAATGGCTGATTTAAGCACAGCTCAGTTGGGTGTGTTCTAAAGCAGGTCTGGGTTAAGTAAAATGTTCACTGAGGTTCTGTGTAAAATATTAATAACTTGTTTTCTATAACATTGATGGTATCCTCACCTTTTGTGCCTCAGGAGAGTTATTTCATATGTCTGAGGTACATTAATTTATTAAAATAGTTTGTACTTTAAAAAGTGTTTAGTTCACAATCCTGCAAGGAGTTGGCATCTCAGGTCTCATTATCTCGTGATTCCTGAGGGACAGAGCAGACTCTGCTTTCCATCCCTCCAAAAAGAGTTATTTCACTCGGAGTGCCTCAGGAACTGCAGCCATTGGTACATCAGAGCAGCAACCCCAGTGTAGCTCCTCCTGTACACCCTGAGTAGCCAGGTTAGTGAAAGGAAGAGGAATAAAGGAAAAGGTGAAGCAGACTCCTTTGAGTGTCACATCCCAGTGGTAGGAAGATCCTTCTCTTTCCTGGTTCCTGGGAGTGTAGTTTGGCAGCTGAAAAGCTGCTCTGATTTCAAATAGCAGGTTGAAGATCTCTGATTTGGAGACTTGTGTGTTTATGCCTCATCATTTATATATGTATATATATTTGTGTGTGTGTTTTCATAGAAATAAACCCCCCTCCTTCTGTGTTTCTGCTGCATTATCAGCAGATGCCTCGTGGCCAGAGGGGATGGTGCTGATGGCCATCGTGGAGCCACTTACACAAGTCTTTCATGGCCAGGCAGCCTTTGATCAGCAGTGCTGGAGAATCCATCAGGCCTCCCCCACACTTCCACAAGAGCTCTTCCCCTGCCCTGCCTCAAAGCCTGGGGATTGTCCTGAGGTTACAATGTGTGTTTTCATCTGGCCATTCCAGCCACAGAAAATGTGCCAGGAGTTTTATGCTAGAGATGAACAGCAGAGACCCAGACACCAGATCCGTGCTGGGGTTGCCCTCTGCTTTCCCTGATCCTGATACATTTAAAATAGTTTGGTTTTCTGCATGGACAGGATGGCTTTTGTTTGGCTAGGGTTTGTTGCTTTATTTTGGCAAGTCTCTAGATCCAGACTCTGGGTTCTCTGTTTGCAGACCATCTCATATTTAGCCCTGCTTTCAGCAGTTCCCTTAAAATATTTGTGCCGAATTTTAGGTCTCAATTCTGATGTAGAGAGTAGTAGCTGACTCCTCCAGGCTTCAGTGCACCGGTCCTTTTGTCCAGTGTGGAGCTGATGTTTCACACCGTGGTCAGAGATGAGTGGTGGGCGTGGAGGGCTGCCTGCTCCTTACCACTTCTTAGGCTGATCTTACCCCTAATCATTTTGATAAGCTGTACATACCCTTGCCTTGATGCTGCTGCTGTTTGCATATGGCTTTGTTCGTGTTTCTTCCTTGTTGCCTGCTTTTCTTCAAGGTTTCTAACCAGGAATTGGCCTGTGCAGTGCCCACTGTCCTGGTTTGTCACCTGCTCGCTCCCTCTGTCCCTGGCTGTGCTGGCTGTCCAAGGGAGGAGCACACCCTGGGTTTGGAAATGCTCTTTGTGTCATCATTACAGCTCTCTGCAATAGCTGGAGGGGAACTGCTTATAGAAATAGCACCTTGTTCCTCTTCCCCCGTGTTTCTGACTCTGAACAGGGCTCAGACAGGCCTGTGGAAGGTGGTGACAGCACGCTGCCCAGAGTCCCCATTCAATCAGGAGCTAATTGGTTTGGAAAAAAACTTCACAAACCCAAAGGGTTAAAAAGCATTTTCTGAAACCGCTGCCTTTATTTTAACCCAGCCTCTTTCATTCTGCTCCCGTGGGGACCAGTTCTGCCAACTGCTAGACAGATCCTTTTCCTGTTGCCAAAGGAAGCTGGGCATTCATGCATCCTCTCTAAAAAACCCCAAACCTACCCCTGCCTCCCCCTCCAAAAAACCCCAAACCCCTCAGTCTTACGAGAATGGTAGAAACAGCTCTTTTAATACGGTTTGTTTCTGACTGTTACAAGAAATTCTCTCATCCCTCTTAGACCTGAGAGGTTTTTTATTTCCTGTCTTCTATCTCTTTGCTTATTGTTTGGGTCTTCTGCATACCCATGTTGGAGAGCCAGTTTTAGTACTGTCCTTGTAGCAGAGAACAAAAGTTCCTCTGGAATGTCAGCATCCAGAGATGCTGTGATAAAACAAGGGCTGAAAGCAGTTCAGAGTCAAAAAGCAGCCGTTAATGTTCCTGTAGCTTCTGTGGGTTTGCTAAATGCCACTGTCTTTGCTGGAGTCCTGGAATGGTGTGGGTTGGGAGGGACTTTAAAAATCATCTCATTCCACCCCTGCCACGGGCAGGGACACCTCCCACTGTCCCAGGCTGCTCCCAGCCCCAATGTCCAGCCTGGCCTTGGGCACTGCCAGGGATCCAGGGGCAGCCCCAGCTGCTCTGGGCACCCTGTGCCAGGGCCTGCCCACCCTCCCAGGGAACAATTCCTGCCCAAGATCCCATCCAGCCCTGCCCTCTGGCACTGGGAAGCCATTCCCTGGGTCCTGGCCCTCTAGCCCTTGTCCCCAGTCCCTCTGCAGCTCTCCTGGAGCCCCTTTAGGCCCTGCAAGGGGCTCGGAGCTCTCCCTGGAGCCTCCGCTCCTCCAGGCTGGATGTGGAAGAGAGGCCACTGAAGGGACTTTCCTGAAAAGGGAAATATTTTGGGTGTTCAGTGTTCTTGTCTTGGTGGTTGATCTGAATGGCTGAGTTGTGTTGCCTGTTGTAATTTTTCCTTCCCAGCAGCTCTCAGTTTATCAGTCCAGATCAGACTGGTTTTCCTGCAGCTGCCATGAGAAACACTGAGCCTTGAAGAATATTGGATGCTCTTGGTGGGCTTTAGGTGTTGGCAGTGAGAAGTGAGAATCTAATCCACATTTTCTTGCAGGAATCCTCTTTCCTCCTTGGTGGCTTCATTGAATTAAGCAGATAATTCTGTGCACAATCAGCTCCCCTTGGGCCTAATACAGTGATTATTCTTTGGTGCCCTGAAGAATATTTAATTTATAGAGCTTTTCCATGAGTATTAAAAGCACTTTGTTAGCAGATCTTTAGTCCTGGGAGTAGTTTGTACAATCTGGTCTAGTCTAGGCCAGAGAACATCACTGGTGGCTTTTGGTATCCAACATTTATTTATTCTGTGGTGCAAGACTGTGGCTTCTGGTTGTGTCATTCAGTGTTGGGGTTTGATCAGAGCAGACCTTGAAAAGACCTCTTTTAAATTGTACTTGAATTGCTGGCAGTAAATGATTTTCTTTCCTCTTTCCAGAGCGAGGCTATGATCCCTACAACCCAGAGCTTCCCAGGCCCTCACTGGAGGCGGAGGATGGCACCCTGGCTGACATTACAGATGTCACACCCGGAATTCTGGAGCTGGAGCTGGTCAACAAGGCCATTGAGGCGGTGAAGAACGAAGTGGAGAGGGAGCAGAAGAAGTACGAGGAGCTCCTGGAAACCACGAAGGAGTTGGGTGCTTCAGAGGGCTCCTCACTCATTTCAAACTCACCTGTGTCGGCTGCTGGGCCTCAGAATGATTCCTTTGCTTCCTTGGAGTATAATCCAGGGAGCTACAACTTCAGTAATAACTCAGACTACAACCCCACTCCTCTGGCTGCTGCTGGCCGGTCCAGTAAATACACTCTGGATTCCTCCCGCTCCAAAGGGAGCTCACTGGAATATGTCCCCAAGGCTGTAGTGCAGAATAAAAAATACAGCAGCACTGTCACTAACAATAAATATGTGATTGATGACTCCAAGCCCTCCACAGACTTGGAATACGACCCCCTTTCCAATTACTCTGCCAGGCTGTTGGGCAAAGCCACAACCAAGGGGTCCAAAAGGGAAAGGGCCTCTGATTATGAGGAGTCTTATTCTCCATCAAGGAAGAAGCTCTGTGAAGATCCTGATGACGATGAGGTGTTGGCCAGGTTCTCCTCCTCTGAAGATGAGGCTGAGGTGGAATATAAAACAGCTTCTGGTAGTTCACCCTCAAAAGGTGGTTCTGAGGGTGAGTCAAACAACTCGAGTGAGTCCAGCAAAGAGCAGAGCACCAAAGTGGATGGCTCTGCTTCCCAGGAGAGCAAAGAAGCAGCACAGCGCAGGGAGGACCTTCCAAATTCACAGAAAAACCTTGCCAAGAACTCACCAGACAAGAACCCAAAAGCAGTGAAGTTGTGTTCTGGTAAGAACAACAAGGAAATTGAAAATAAAAACAAAGACTCCAAAGACAAAACAAAAAGGAAGAAAACAGATGTTAGTAAAACACCAGGCCTCAGTGAGGCTGGGAAGAAGGAGAAAAATAAAAATACAGACAAAGACAAAGTGCTCAAGAAAGAAGAAAAATTAAAAATCAAGAATGAAGAGAAAAACTGCAAAGACAAAAGTGTCAAAGTGAAAGCAGATGGGAACTTGAAGAAACCTGAAAAACAGAAGTCAGAAAAGGTGGATGGGTGTAAGAAAGAAAAATCCAAGTCCACCACCAGCAGTTCAGGGAAAAGCAAGAGCGAAGGTGTTACCAAGGGCACAGAGAAAGTGGGGAGCAGCAAGAAGGACTTGCAGAGCAAAACAGCTGATGTGAAAAATGGCAAGGAAAGCTCTGGTCGTAAAAACAAAGAGAAAGGGACCAAGAGTTCCCTGGAGCAAAAGAAAGACAAGGTCAGTTCTGCTGGAAAAGGAGACCCGAAGAAGGGTCGGAAGCAGCAGAGTTTGAGTCACGTGGACCTGTTTGGAGATGAGAGTGGAGATGACGATGACAAAGGCCGGCCTTTGTCCTCCTCCTTACTTGATGTGAGCTCGGACTCGGATGGGGCCGACTCTGGCTCAGCCTCCGAGAGTGACAAGGACAGGACAAAGAAAGTGAAGCGCTCCAAGTTGTCCAAGTCGTCATCATCTTCCTCAACATCTGATGACATTGATTATTCCATCCTTGAGAAAGATGTGGACTTCGAGTCAGATCCCATGGAAGAGTGTCTGAGGATCTTTAATGAATCTAAAGATGTGAAAACTGAAGACAAGGGAAGGCTGGGGAAACAGGTAATGCTGGGTTGGGCTGGTTGTGTGTGTGCTCTCCCCTCCAAAAGTGGAAGGATTCTGGTTCGGTTTAGTGGTGTTGCTTATCTCAAGCAGCTGAAGAGGGAGATTCCGTGTGTTGGGAGAATCTCATCCTTGTCATGACTGAGTGCTTGGAAGTGTTTGCACCTGAGTTTACCTGCTGGGTTGAAAGCTGCTGTGAAATGTGAGAGTTCAGTTCCCTTTTGTGTGGAAGGCTTTCAGCTTTCAGGGTTATCAGTTACTGCTGTCTGGCCTGAGAACCTTGGGAGTGTGGATTGCTTGGCAACTTTGGGAGAAAAGGCTGCAGGGAATGAGTTTTGGGGGTTTCAAAGCCAATCTGAGATTGCCAGTCTGGGCACTGCCTTCTTGTTGCAGCAGAGTTTAAGGAACATAGGGACAGGTAGAACCTGGACAGGGTGTTGGTGCAAGTCCAGTATTTGTCACCGACACTTTGTCCCCAAATTCCTCTTTCCTATTCTAAATGCATGCTGCAGGTAGTTCCTGAGGATCTCTGGATAGCTTGTGGGTGGTGCAAGCAAGAAATGGAGGGTAGAATTTCTTCCAGTGGTACCAGGGGCTTCAGACTAAGGAGGTAAAAAGGCAGTATTTACATAAAAAGAGTTTTGGCAGTGACTGACTGGTCCCTGGAGGATGGAAACCTCTCGGTTTTGAAGATTAGAACAGAGTGGAGAACTCATGACGAGAAGGACATTGAGGGGCTGGAGCGTGTCCAGAGAAGGGAACAGAGCTGGGAAGGGGCTGGAGCCCCAGGAGAGGCTGAGGGAGCTGGGAAAGGGGCTGAGCCTGGAGCAAAGGAGGCTCAGGGGGGACCTTGTGGCTCTGCACAAGTCCCTGACAGGAGGGGGCAGCGGGGGGGGGGTCGGGCTCTGCTCGCAGGGAACAGGGACAGGAGGAGAGGGAACGGCCTCAGGCTGGGCCAGGGGAGGTTTGGGCTGGATATTGGGAAAATTTCTTCCCAGAAAGGGTTGTCAAGCACTGGAAGGGGCTGCCCAGGGCAGTGGTGGAGTCACCATCCCTGGAAGTGTTCAAAAAACAAGTGGATGTGGCACTTGGGACAGAGCTTAGTGGTGACCATGGTGGTGGTGCTGGTTGATTGTTGGACTTGATGATCTTAAAGGTCTTTTCCAGCCTTAACAATTCCATGTTTCTACATGTAAAAGGTTAGAAAGCAGCTTCTGGCAGTGATCCTCCCACAGCATCTGAAGCAGGGAAGTAGGAGCAGACAAAACTCATCCTTCATCTTCTGACATCCCAGTTTCACTGGGCAGCAAGACAAACCATCCAGCTGGGAGCAGCTCCTGGGCTCAGGCAGGGGTGTGTGACTTGCTGTCAGACCCAGCACCCTCAGCATCCCTGGCTGGGATGATTTTGCTGTACCAGGTGTTCAGGGAATGGGATTGGGAACAGCTTTACAGATGTAAAAGGTGACAAATTTGCCAACATTGAGAAAACATCCCAAACTTGTATCTGTGTTTTCCATCTGACTGCAGTGCAGGGGTGCCAGGTGAGGCAGCTCTCTTACCTGGGAGGCTTCATAGAATCCTGGAATGGGTTGGGTTGGAGGGATCTCAAAGCCCATCCAGTACCACGGGCAGGGACACCTCCCACTGTCCCAGGCTGCTCCCAGCCCCAATGTCCAGCCTGGCCTCGGGCACTGCCAGGGATCCAGGGGCAGCCCCAGCTGCTCTGGGCACCCTGTGCCAGGGCCTGCCCACCCTCCCAGGGAACAATTCCTTCCCAATCTCCCATCCAGCCCTGCCCTCTGGCACTGGGAAGCCATTCCCTGGGTCCTGGCCCTCTAGCCCTTGTCCCCAGTCCCTCTGCAGCTCTCCTGGACACCGGAAGGGGCTTAATGAAGTGAGGTGACAAAATCAGGTGCCTTCTGTGTGCTGGGGAAGAGGGGGTCCAGGGGAGGAGCCAGGAGTTTATCCAAGGAATTACTGAGTGACTTCAGCTGCAGCTCCCCTGCATCCCAAAATAATGGAGGTACTGGGGCACCCTCAGGGCATCCAGTGTGTCCCAGTTTAGACCCCTTCACCCACAGACAGCCTCCCTTAGGGATGATGGATGGGAAGGAGGTGCAAGCGAGTGCAGAAGGAGCCACACAACCACCCTGTGGCAGTTTCTCCTGCTGGAATTGATTGTTGACTTTGGCTCCAAAAGGCAGGAATTGGTGCTGCTCTCCAGGCTCGTGGAGCTGGGTGGGTGCAGTGGCCCAAGCAAACCCTTGCACTCAGGAGCATGGGTGTGAGGAGGGGGTGTGTGCTGCGTGTGGGGAGCAGAGCTCAGCTTTTGGAAAAGGAGCTGGGCTATTAAAGCTTTTTGCTGAACTCTCTGCTGCACTCACATCCCCAGTCTGGTCACAGGGAACTCTGTGTTGTTGACAATTAAAGACCTTTTTTACACTCACACAAAATGGGTGGAAGAAACTCTATATAAGGCTCAGTGTGATGGTTTTCTTCTCAGTTATTAAGCATTGCAGCTGTTCTTTCTTCAGGGTTTAGTTTAATTCTCAGCTAGGAAAGAACTCTTTATTTTTGGCCTTTTTTTTCCTCCAAGTTGCCCAGTTTAAGTGAAAAATAGTTGAAGGGCACATAATCTATAGCAGGAATTACTAATCACTGAATTCAGAAAGTGCTGAACCAGGGGCTGCCACTCACAGCAAACAGTTAATTGTGGCCTGGAGTGACAAAGCTCAGCAGCCACGTGTGGCTCCTTTGCATCCCTGCACTGAGGTTTGGTTTCCTGCTCCTTTGGGAAGGAGGCTCAGTGCAGCACAGGGATCCTTCTTTGGGACATGGGTGTGGGTGAGTAGGCACCCGCTGGGTGCGATTGGTCATGGGGCACTTTTTTTGTTTATGGAATAATTTTCTAGATGAACCCCTGTTGTGGTTAGACACTGGCCAAACACCAGGCACCCATGAAAGTCACTCACTCACCCTGCCCTGCTACAGCTGTGCAGAGGAGAGAAAAAATTTAAATGAAGGGTTCATGAGTTGAGATAAGGATGGGGAGGAAACACTCCAAGGGCAAAACAGGCTCAACTTAGAGGTACAAAGCGAGTTTGTTACTAAGAAAATCAGAGGAGGATAATGAGAAGTAAAATAAGCCCTTAAAACACTTTTTCTTCCCCCAACCCCTCCCTCCTTCCCACCGACAGTGCAGGCAGACAGGGGCTGGGGGGGTTTGGGTCAGTTTGTCACCCAAGATTTTCTTCTGCTGCTCAGGGAGAGGAGTCCTTCCCCTGTGAGGCCGTGGGGTCCCTCCCACAGGAGACAGCTCTCCTGAACTTCCCTGGCGTGGGTCCACTCAGGAGCAGCAGCCACATCGCCCCTGCTGCAGCGTGAGCCCCTCCCACGGGCACACAGCCCCCCAAAACTGCTGTGCCGGGGTCTGTCTGCCACGGGGTGCAGCGCTCCAAGGCCAGGCTGCTCCAGCCTGGAGCAGGGCCCCTCTGCACCGGGACTGCCACTGGATCCCAGCCTCCTGCAGGCATCTGCCCGCTCCGGCACGGGCACCTCCCGCAGGGCTGCGGGTGGATCTCTGCATCCCCTGTGGATCCCCAGGGCTGTGGGTGGATCTCTGCATCCCCCGGGGATCCCCAGGGGCTGCGGGTGGATCTCTGCATCCCCCGTCGATCCCCAGGGGCTGCGGGTGGATCTCTGCATTCCCCGTGGATCCCCAGGGCTGCGGGTGGATCTCTGCATCCCCCGTGGATCCCCAGGGGCTATGGGTGGATCTCTGCATCCCCCGTGGATCCCCAGGGCTGCGGGTGGATCTCTGCATCCCCCGTGGATCCCCAGGGGCTATGGGTGGATCTCTGCATCCCCCGTGGATCCCCAGGGCTGCGGGTGGATCTCTGCATCCCCCGGGGATCCCCAGGGGCTGCGGGTGGATCTCTGCATCCCCCGGGGATCCCCAGGGGCTGCGGGTGGATCTCTGCATCCCCCATGGATCCCCAGGGGCCGTGGATGGATCTCTGCATCCCCCATGGATCCCCAGGGGCTGCAGGGGCACAGCTGCTCCACCATGGTCTCACCACGGCCTGCAGAGGAATCTCGGCTCTGGCTCCTGGAGCACCTCCTCCCCCTCCTTCTCCACTGCCCTTGGTGTCTCCCTGTTGTTTCCCTCACATGTTCTCATCTCCTCCTCTTCTCTAGCTGGAATACAAATTACCCCCACTTTGTTTTGATTTTCTTCTTTCTTCTCTGTTATCACAGAGGCGTTACCAACTCTCTCATTGGCCCAGCCTTGGCCAGTGCCATGTCCATCTTCAGAGCCATCAGGGATTGGGTCTGCTGGACATGGTGGAAGCTTCCAGCAGCTTCTCACAGAAGCCACCTCTGTGGTCCCCCCGCTACCAAACACCAGCCTGTGCAAAACCAACACAGCCCCGTGTTGTTTGGCCTCAGTAATGTGTAGGGAGGATGGCATGGATCTCAGGGAAAGGTTCTTCCCGCCGAGGCTGCTGGGCACTGCCCAGGCTCCCCAGGGAATGGGCCCGGCCCCGAGGCTGCCAGAGCTGCAGGAGCGTTTGGACAGCGCTCTCAGGGATGCCCAGGCTGGGGTTGTTGGGGTGTCTGGGCAGGGCCAGGGGCTGGATCCATGATCGCTGTGAGTCCCTTCCAGCTCAGGATATTCCATGATCTGTGATTGCAGGAAGCTGTGTGTGGGCAGTGCGGTGCTTTTCCACCTGGGAGAATTGCACTGTGAGAGAGTTTATTAGGGATGTAACTGAATTAACAGGCTCTGGAGTTCTCAGGGAGCCAAGTGATTCAGGGTGCAGTGTTCATCCAGAGTGCCCCTGTGGTGATGAACGCAGGCTTATCTCAAGTGGTGCCTGACCTAAATCCCTAAATCCAGCCTTGGGCTCTGTTGCTGAGTTTCAGAGATTGTCAGGCTCATCTCAGAGTTTTGCCAGGAGTTGTTTTGAAAAACTGAAAAGAAGATTGTCTGGAGAGCAGCTGGAGTTCTGAAAAATAAACTTGTGAAGTGTGTTTTGTATCAATTAACAACTGAGTCGAATTTCAAGCAGATTTCCAAGTGGTTCTCCCTGTCCAGGAGCAGGTCTGAGGTGTCAGCTCGGAGCAGCTTTGGCTGGAGAGGTGCTTCTGCCTCCTGCTGAGTTTCTGGATGTGACCTGGGCTGTGTCACCAGAGTTTTCCTACAGTGACAGCTGTGGATTAACCTGCAGAGAAACGTTTCCCTAAATGTGGGGTGGGGGCACTGTGGTTTGGTGTTGAGCAGGTGTCAGCACCTGCCTGGGGCAGAAATGAGTCAGTTCCCAACTTCTTAAAAAATCCAAAGCACCCCAAACCCCCTGGACTGTAAGAATGCCATGAGAGGTGAGGTGTGTGAGTGGCTGGCAGGGGAGGGCTGCTCAAGGCTCCTGTGGCAGGTAAGGCTGATCCTGCCCCATGCCAGCTCATGGAGCTGCTGCTGGGGTGGGAACGTCCTGCTGCTGTTCCTTGGCTTCCTTGGTGGCTCCTGGGGTCTCAGCAAGGTTCTTGTCAGTGGCCCAGCAGCTGACCAGGTGTTCTCACCTGCCCCCTGCAAGGTTAACCCAAAAGGAGACTTTCCACATCTCCCTCTTGCGAGGGGTCTTCAAGTCTGTTCTCCTGTTCTTTTGTTTTCCAGCTGTCCAAAGAGGAAGCAAATGAAGAAAAGACAGAAGATAATTTAACTACCTTGTTTCCTGGCCAAAAAAGAAGGATCTCTCATCTTGTCAAACAAGGAAATGTAAGTGCAGATTTAGAAGCAGATGTTTAGATTGGTCCAAGTGAGGATTTTCTGTCCTGACCCTGGAAAAGGCTGCACTCCCAGGGCCAGGCAGCAGCGTGGGAGTTGTTTGTGCTGGAATTAGTCTGTGGCAGTTTTATTTCCTCTCTTTCTAGTTTCTCAAAAAGCTCCCATATTTAGGATCCAGTAAAAGTGGCAGCAAAACTCTAATAAACTTTCCTAAAACCAAGGGTAGGCTGGGAAGAGTGAATGGATTCTGCTCTTTGGGATAACCCTTTGGGATAGGTTGGGATGTTCGTTTTTCTCCAGTATAGCTTCATTCAGTGATTTCAATAAAAATCAGCTGGACACAAGGTCACTCTGCATCTGCTGGTATTTTTCTGTGCCTTGTGATCTCAAAGATACTGCAGGAATTTGGTCAGATGTTTAAAACCATTACCTGACATCTGTTCTGAATCAGCCAAGATCTCAGCAGTATTTGTTTGGATACTCTTCTTTCCCAGTTGGGAAAATACAGAGGAGAAGAATTAAAACAAAAAAAAAGCAAGGAAGACATTCTGATTTTTTTATTCCTTTCTCCCTGGGATTTTAATTCATGTTTTCTCTGAGGGTTTAATGTGTTTCCCTCCAGGTGCTGAGCACAGATTAGTTTTATGTTGCAGCAGGATAAGAGTGGAGGCTTGTGCACTAATTTGAGCTGGGTAGTCCAAATTAATTGTTCTGCCTTTCCTCTCTGCCTAGGAGAGGCTTTTTTGCCTTTAATAATTTGAAGCTCTGGGGTCAATACAATGGGTTTTATTTAACTGCATATCTCCAGCCAGTTCATGTGGTTTGATAAGGGCCCTTTCTTCCAAAGTGAAGAGATAAGAGACTGAAGCAAATGGCTTGGAAATTCATTAACTCAAATATTTATTGTAAAGAGGCGCCTTTTAGACATGTGCAGATCTTTAAATATATTTTCTTAATGTGACAGCTGATCCCAAAATGCTTTCCAAAGACAGGAGCCCCAGCACAGCCTTTGCTTGGGCAAACAGAGCCGATCTGGTGTGCTCAGCTGCCAGGGCAGCTCCAGGACCTGCATTCCCTGGAGTATGTCAGCTCAGAGCAGCTCCCAGCTCTGCCCAGGAGGTGCTGTAACACCTGAACTGCCACTTTTCACCTCAGAATTGAGGCCTGTGCTTTGCTGTGTCCCTCCAAGTGGAATATTTGCTCAAGTCTTGCTCATGATTTATAGCTCAAGGACCGAGCAAGAGAAGGGGAGGGAGCCGAATTCGGGGTTGGTTGCCAGGGGAAATGGGGGGGCCAAAGGAATTGCAGGTGAGGCAGAAAATGAGTGGCCTGTCCTGCTTGGAAGTCTGTAATTATAACTTAATGTCTGACTGCACTCAGTTTGGTATCCAGAAGCATCAGAGGCCGGGAATGCAGGAGGTGCCAGCTTGCCCCCAGGTGTTACACTGAGCCGCCCTCCTCCGAGATTTCAGGAGGGAAGGCCTGTTCCTCACATTTCAAAGGCTGTTAAGTAGAGTGAAGTTTGTACTACTGCTGCTTGTCTTGCACTTCTGCTGCTAGGAAACTTCTCTCTTTGCTGACATCATTTCTGGCACTTTTCCTGCAAACCTAAATTTGGCCATCAAAGGAAACGCGTGTGGACCCTGTGCTGTTAACGGCCGAGGCACTGAGGTGCCTCCAGAAGTGGGCAGGGACAGAGCCTGTTTGAAATTGAGAGCTCAGTTTATGTAATGCTCTCATCCCATAAATACATATCTGTGAGGCTTTTAAGCAGTTCCAGGGCTGCAGAGAGGTGGGAGCTGCTGTGGTGCAGAGGTGGATGCAGGGGGTCTTCAGGGAGAGAGCAGTGGAGCTCAGCATCGTGAGGCACAGGGAAGTGCAGAATTGTTGTCACTTTTCCACTGCAGCAGAAAGCAAAGTAGGCAGCACAGGGCTGCGTTTGTGTTCTAGGGCAAGGCTGAGAGTGTTGATAGAACCCAGGACTGGGCTGGGCACAGCCACGGGGAACATCACGCCTCTAAAAGCAGTTCATTAATACCACCTGCCAATTGAGGAATGTGCCAGTGAGCTGGGAGGCCTTCCCAGAGCGTGAATCATGAATGCCACGTCTGTCAAGGGATGATTCTTAATTACTTTGTTCTGGAAGACAGTTGGGATCTTCTCCTCTCCAAACCCTGTACTTGCTAACAGAGGGGTTGAGGAGAAGAGACCTTTCTGGGGTGAGTGGAAGGCAGAGGGTGTGGATGGAGCAGGGGAGCTGCTGGCCCTAAACGCTGTTTGTCTGTGCAGGCAGAGGCCCCGAGCAAGCCGGTAGTGCGGCCGTACCGTCCCCCCACGGCCCAGGAGGTGTGTTACCAGAGGATCCAGCTGGCTCAGCAGCAGGCAGCACAGCTGGCTGTGGCCGTTCAAAAGACCTCTCTCTGTTTGCCAGGAGAAAAGAGGAGGATTGCTCACGTGCCAAATGCAGCCCTCACCGCAGCAGCCAAGCAAAGTAAGCCAGCGGCGGGATTTGGGATCGCTGTCCTGTCTTCCCCCTGGTCAAAGGCACCACCGTGTGTTTACATTTCTCCTGAGCAGATGTGAAACTGTCAGGGGATGTGTAGGACTTGCCATGACTTGAATCTTTGCTGATAGTGTCCAGTGGGAAGGTCTTTCCCTGAGAAATTCCGCCCTGTTCTGAAAAGCAACAGGTCAGACGTGTGCAGCCTCATCTGTCTCACCTGGCCTCCCTCACTTCAGCCTTTCCTTTTTCTGTTTCTTCCTTGGATTGTGTTTGCTCTTCATTCCCTCTTCCATTTAAGCCTTTGGAGGTCGCAGGAGCAGGAGGGAAGTGCTAATTAACGCTCATTGCTGTCCCTTTGTAGTGGAAGGACTCAGAGCTGACGTGTGGGGTGTCAGTGCCTTGCAGCTGACAGAGTTACCTCTTTAAACTCTGCTGACTCAGTTACCCCAAAACAAACCCAAATGAGACGCGTTTCCTGGCAGAAGATTTCTTCATCCTTGCCTGCAAGGTGGTAAAATTGCCCAATTTGTATCCCTTTGGAGACCTGGATTTGAGAAAATCACAGCTTGCAGCGCTGGCCTTTGATAGTGAGTTCATTCTGGCAGCCTGAAGCCCAGTGCAGGATTTGCACCTGAGTGTTTTGTGTTCCCTGCAGGCCTCGGGAGCAGTAAGACGACTGTTGGTGGCAGGAGTGTCACACCTTCCAATGACTCTGAAGCCCCCACCCTTCCTCTGAAGCCTTGCACCTTGGCTGGGATGGCTTCCAAGACCACCAGCACCATCGTGCCCAAAAGGGTAGCACATGTTCCCTCCTTACAGGTAAGGGGAATTTGAATTCTTTCCTGTCATTCCCCGGGGAGGGTGGGATGTTTGATCCTGCTGTTCCAAACTTAGCACTCCCTGAAAGTGGTGTTTTGATTATGTTGATTAAGTGGGATTGTTTCTTCCTGTGGTTTTCCTAGATAGCATTGTATAAAAAATTAAACACTCGAGGGGTAGAAGTTTAAAAAGGTAGAAATACTTAAGTGCTGCTCTGATCTCTGTGAATATTGATCACTTGTCTCCAGTTTGAGCCTTCTCTTGTGCTGAGTGGCCTGGGTGTATTTGGGTCAGGGGCTTGGAACCTCCTGTGCTCAGAAGCCAGGGATGGATTAATGGCCTTCCCAGGCTTTGTGGGCCACACTGAGGCAGGTGGTTATGAATAAAGTCCCTCTGTGACCTAGATAGTAAAGTGTGATCACTGAACTTCATGCTGCTGCTGGTGTTTAAAGAAAAGACTGTTTTTCCTTCGTTAGTTGTTTTTTGATCTGTTTCTCTTTAGCCCCTGGGATCTCTGCCCAGCCTTTGGGTACCTTTGCTATGAGTTCCTTAGCAAAGTGACAGGACCCAGGGAATGGCTTCCACTGCCAGAGGGCAGGGCTAGATGGGATCTTGGGAAGGAATTGTTCCCTGGAAAGGTGGGCAGGCCCTGGCCCAGGGTGCCCAGAGCAGCTGGGGCTGCCCCTGGATCCCTGGCAGTGGCCAAGGCCAGGCTGGACATTGGAGCTTGGAGCAGCCTGGGACAGTGGGAGGTGTCCCTGCCCATGGCAGGGGTGGCACTGGATGAATTTTAAAGTCCCTTTCAGCCCAAAACTCCATGATTCTGTAAGTTCCTCTTTTCCCCATGAGCACTGGGAACCTGTTACTTGCTGAGACAATTCAGAGAAGAATTCCTCACAGAGCAGCCTGGGGATGGCATAAGGAGCTGTTTGCTGGAGTGGATGGCAGAACGTGGTTCGTGCCAGGACTTGATTAAAGATCCCTTTATTGATGATGTCTGTGTCAAGATCTGTCATAACTTGCTCTGATTATTTCTAGAAGAGTGAAAGTCATTTTTTTTCCTTTCCCACCCAAACTGCCACCATAGTAACATAGAACTTGAAGCTGATTAAAAAGAAGAGAAATAACTGAAAGGATAAAATATGTAGCAGAGTTACAGAGGTGCTTAAGGGTATCATATTAGACTGAGAATTTATTTATTTAATGAAAAGGGTGTTGTTCAAATCCCCTTGAACAGGGCATCAAAGTGAGAGTCTCCTGGGGAAAAGGAGTCCTTTCCCCACTGAGATAGGACCAGTTGCTCCCATTGGAACAAGCTGACATCTTCCCCAGAGCCGTTTCTATTCCAGATTGCAGCAGATGGTTTGGTTTATGGATATCTCTTGGGTGGGATGGAGAACAACTGACAAAACAATTGGGTGCGTTAGAGATGAATGTACATTTTCCTCTCTGAAAAAGAGGCAAGTGCTGTGATTTGGGGAATAAACTGGTGGTAAATGGAAAACTGCAGTGGTGGCTCGTAGCTCAGTCCAACATGCAGGTTTTGAAGAACATGCCGTTAAATTGAAGGGGGAAATCCTTTTAGGAACATCATGATTGGCATTAAAAAAGAAAGAAAACCCCCAATTCAGCGAATTTGCAGGAATGCCCCAGGAAGTGGGATGGTTTAGGTGGCTGCCAGCCCGGCACGAGGGGCCTCCTGTTCTCTCTTTACAGCCAGAGAACCAAACCTGGCTTTGGTGTCCATAACTTGCGGTGTTGTGTGTTCATGGCTCCAGTTCAGCCTGTGGTGCTTGGTGCCATCCTAACCTTGGATGTCTTGCTGGAAATGTCGGCATTCCCTGCTCTGGAATGCCTGTGTGTGCAGGCAGTGCTGTGACTAATGCCACTGGAGCCCTTGGCTCCTGGCTGACTTCAGAATGAAACACACTTGTTTTCTAAAGGAGTCAAAGCACTGAAGGTGGTGAAGCCTCAAGTGGTATTTTTAGTACCAAAAGTGCTGCGTGTTAAGTTTGGCTTTGGGCAGATTTTCAGAAAGGAAGTCACCCCATGATTAATAGCAGCAGGAAGTGGGAGAGCCTCAGAGCAACCTCCTAGAGCCTGACCAGCCTCTTTGTCTCTCTCTGTCTCACCTCCAGAGCACCACTTTACAGAGGCCTGTTATTCCCACAGAATTTGGTGCTAAAGTCCCAACCAACATTCGTCAGAGGTATCTCAATCTCTTCATTGATGAGTGCCTGAAATTCTGCTCCTCCTCCCAGGAAGCCTTCGACAAGGTCTGTACAGATCCCTGCTTCTCAGGAATAAAGTTTGCAGCAGGGAATGACATCCTCTGTTTGGCCAAGACCTTCTAAAATGGTAGCAAATCCAGAAAACTGGATTGGATTTATGCTTGCAGAAACTTGGGGGTGGGAACTAGATGGTCTTTAAGGTCCCTTCCAAGCCAAACCATTCCCTGATTCCATGAAAACTCCTCTATCCACAAACAGTTCTGTTGAGGAAACTGGTATTAAATATTACCAGAAGGTGTCATTCCAGTGGGGCCTTCCAGTAGGAAATCCCATCTTTCCCTTCATTTGGAAAGCTTGCCTGATCCCTTTAATAACCCTGGGAGAGGAGTGCAGGGGAATGTGCATTATGGTCAAAGACCTTTTGCTCTGGAACAGCCAGAAACACCTCCTGGAATGAAAGGGTTGAGCACAGGGAAGTGTTTGGGATAGATGTGATTGGTTGGGAGTTGGTTCCTTGCTGCATCTGAAGGCTTTTAAGGAGACTTCTAAGGAGCCTTCTAGCAGTAGGATTTCCAAAAGCAGAGTTGAGAAAGTAATGTATTTTATTGAGAAACCCTGGCCATTAGTGGGGTAAGTGCAGGACATGGTGTGGTTCTTCTGAAACAAAGCAGACAGCGCGAGGATTTCTTTTGTGGGATTCCACCTTCCCAACTTCTTGTGACATCCAAGGAGTCACCATTTGCCAAACTTCCTTTTCTTACCAGTTAAGATCTTGCACTGCACCAAAGTGGGGAAAGCAGCCTTCCCCAGGCAGTTCCAAGAACAAGAATCAAGAATTACTTGGTGAAAACATGGCCAGGTCAGATCTTCCTGGTAGCAAGAACAGCTCTGGAATGCTTAAGCCAAGGAGGCAGCAGACTTTATATTGGGGAAAAGAGAAGGGATGATATGACACCAAATTAAAATATGTTAAAGTTTGAAGAAAGTAATTTTTTGCTAATTAGGAAATTTTTATTAATCTCCTGGAGAAAGTTGCACATGAAGGTGCTTTTTCCAGCACTTTGTTTAAAATGAAATTACTTTTTTTCTCTTACTTACCTGAGCAAGACCCCGCACCAGTACATATTGGTGCCATGTTCCACTTTATTACTCATTTGTCAGGCAGTTTTTTGTTTGCTGTCCTACTTGGTGTCTGTATTTTGAGAGCCAAACATTTCTTTTCTCCAATCGCAGTGGAAGCTGTGGCTGCCCCATCCCTGGGGGTGTTCGAGGCCGGGTTGGATGGGGTTTGGAGCAACCTGGGATAGTGGAAGGTGGAGAAAAAAGATCTTTGAGGTTCCTCCCAACCCAAACCATTCTGGGGTTCTGTGAACAGTGGGAAGAGAGTGTGTGGTGATGACTTGTGCTGTTCACAGGCCCTGGCAGAGGAGAAGGTGGCCTATGAGCGCAGCACCAGCCGCAACATCTACCTGAACGTGGCTGTGAACACCCTGAAGAAGCTCCGCAGCCTCGTGCCCAACTCCCCAGCCAGCACCAACAGTAGGTACCTTGTAGTTTAATAACTGGAGCCCTGCTGGGATTACAAACCACAGAGAGAAACTTGTTGAAAAGCCAGAACCCATTTCTCAGCAGCATTATGCTGAAAGGCAAACAGCTCCAGTTTAGCTTTTTATAGCCTGGCAAGCTTTAATGGGCCTTCAAGAGGCAGGTCCTGCAATGCTTTGTTGGCTCTCTCAGCCTAAATGGAGATAATGCCACACGGGTGGGGTTTTTTTTTAGCACAAGTTCTTTCAAATGAAAAGCCCTGCTAATGGAGTAACTTTCACATGATGCCTTCAAAGTGATAGACTCGTCCATCACCACAGAAATCTGTTACACACATTAAGCTTCAAGAGAGAAATGAAGAGGGTTAAGACATTTCATTATTGGCTCTCGAGAGGGTACATTAAACAATCAATTTGTGCTGTTCTTGTGAATTTTTTTCCCCTGGTCTCTTCCCTTTTCTCCCCTCTGTCTTCATTACGTTCCTGGCCATTAGGCAGAGCAGCTGAACTTGGAGGCTGGCCTTTAGGAGAGGGCTGCCAGTTAATGATTAGTAAAAAGCCCCTCTCTGCCATTATGTGATGTGCTGAGCATATTCTAGAGTTCTGAAGCTCCATTCTGAAAGAAGTTGAAAGATCCTGCGTGGGAGGTTGGTCGGCAGAGCCCCAGAATCAAAGCTGCTCCCTGGGGGTGGCTGATGCCCCCACACAGCACATGAAGGGGTCAAGTTGTTTCTGTGCTGGCTCCTCTCTTGCTTTTGGTCATTTGGAGAGCTCACTGTGCAGAGTGAGCAGGGAGAGCCACAGGTTTCTAGCAGAGCTGTAAAAGTGTCCTTGCTGCCCTTAAAATTACTGTGGGCTGACAGTGTGAACTGAAAACCCTCTGTGGTGCTGGAATGGAAATGCTGGGCCAGCACGTGGCACAAAGAATCCATTTCTGGAGCAAAACAAGAGTCCAAGAGGATAAACACAGTCCTCCTCTTGCCCACGTGTAGTGTCCCAAACTAGGACTGAAGTCACCCACTGGGTACCTGATCTCTGTCCCCTTTTGCTGTTCCCTTCTCCTTGCAGAGACGAGTAACAAGAAGGTGGTGTCCCACGAAGCTGTGCTGGGTGGGAAGCTTGCTGCCAAGACAAGCTTTACTCTGAACCGCTCAGGGAGCCTGAGAGCCGAGGATCTGACAGGTCAGACCCTGCTCCTGCTGGGCTGTCACTTGTGAGGGTGGAGCTGAGGTGTAACACTGACTGGGGGGAGCAGAATAGGGCTGGTGCATTCACCTCCAGTGCTGGGGGCACTCTGGGCACCACAAGATCAGAAGGGTCCAAAGCTGTTGGAGAGTGTCCAAAGGAGGGACACGGAGCTGGGGAAGGTCTGAGGAGCGGCTGAGGGCACTTGGCTCGTTCAGCTGCAGCAGAGGAGACTGAGGGGAGGCTCCTGGGGGCTGCAGCTCCTCCCGAGGGGAGGCGGAGGGGCAGGGGCTGAGCTCTGCTCTGGGACAGGGACAGGAGCCCAGGGAACGGCTGGAGCTGGGTCAGGGCTGGGCATGGAGCTCAGGGAAAGGTTCTTCCCCCCGAGGCTGCTGGGCACTGCCCGGGCTCCCCAGGGAATGGGCCCGGCCCCGAGGCTGCCAGAGCTGCAGGAGCGTTTGGACAGCGCTCTCAGGGATGCCCAGGCTGGGGTTGTTGGGGTGTCTGTGCAGGGCCAGGGGCTGCACTGATGATCTCTGAGGGTCCTTCCCAGTCAGGATATTCCAGGATTTTATGATCTGAAGTGCTGGGATTTCTCTGTTAGAAGTTATTACCTGGCTGCAGCACAGAGCTGCAGAGTCCCTTGGTGGATGGTGACACTCCTGACCAGTGTCCTCCTTCTCTCCTTGCTGGGGCTGTGAGGTCACTGCTGCAGCCTGGCTGGCTTTGATGGAGCATCAATAACCATTCAGAGCTGCCTCTTTTGCTTTGGGCATTATTTTACTTTAACTTTCTTGCCCTGAAGCAGTTCTTTACAATGTGCCTGTCATATTAAAAGGCAAACTTAAAAATCTCCATCTCTGCAGGGTTCAGTTTCACTTTCACCAATGTCACAGTAAGGTCGTATCGTAGCCAAAGGGTTGTGCCACGAGCGTTTTTCATGTGGGCTCAAATCAGTTATGGGTATTTTGGTTGCCAAGAGATGTAGGCAAATTGTGGAGGAGATCAGAGGAGAGACAGGGAGGCCACGGAGCAGAAGGAATTGACATTGAGAAAGCTTAAAAGGGCCAGTATAGCTCAGCTAAGCAACATCAAAGGGCACCCAGCAATATTGGAAGGGTTTAACGCAGCAGCCAAAGGAGATATTGAGCAGAGTGCAAGAAGTTATAATTATTCTGTGAAATGAAACGAGCAGCCTGAAATCAGTAGCAGGAAGAAACTTCTGATAATGAAATTTTCAGGGAGCTGTGGGTGGCCTTAGAGGGGTGTTTGAGGGCTGTGTTACCAATTATCAGCTGTAGCATTTAAACATTAGTATGGGAGAAGTCTCACATTTACTGACAGGACCCAGGGAATGGCTTCCACTGCCAGAGGGCAGGGCTGGATGGGATCTTGGGCAGGAATTGTTCCCTGGGAGGGTGGGCAGGCCCTGGCCCAGGGTGCCCAGAGCAGCTGGGGCTGCCCCTGGATCCCTGGCAGTGGCCAAGGCCAGGCTGGACATTGGGGCTTGGATCAGCCTGGGACAGTGGAAGGTGTCCCTGCCATGGCAGGGGTGGAATGGGATGATCTCCAAGGTCCCTTCCAACCCAAATTGGGTTGCTTCTGTCAGTAACAGAAAGGCTGAAGATGGGCCTTTTGGAGGAATTCTATTCCAGCTGTGCTCTCCAGACTTAACGCTGCTTGTTCAGGGAGTTTAAAAATCAGCTTGTGCACTAATGACCAGATTTTAAAAACTACCACCCAACACCTATCCCCCTGTCCATCCTGAGCTGAGGCAGTGGAAGCAAGTTCACAGTGTTGGGGGCAGTTTATCAAGCTTTACCAAGACTTGGTAAAGCCAGAGAGCCAGGCTCTGCTTTAGTGGTGTGACCTCAGCACTGTGTCTGTGTGCAGGAGCTGCCCTGTACCGGCGCCTCAAGGAGTACCTGATGACCGAGGAGCAGCTCAAGGAGAACGGGTACCCAATGCCTCACCCCGAGAAGGCTGGACGTGCTGTGCTCTTCACTGCAGAGGAGAAGAAAGTGATTGACTGTAAGCTCTGCTGGCTCTTTCCATCTGCAGGATTTGCTGGGTACAGCTGGAGCTGCCCGTTTCTGGCTTGTGTGAAGGTCTCAGTGTGGAGCCTTTGCTCCTCTTGTGACGGGGAGTGTGACTGCAGAGTTCTGCTGCATTCCTGCACAGAGAGTGTCTTCAGCTTTCACATCCTGAGAATGCTATTTTTGACCCAAAGTTTATAGTCTGTGGGGCTGTGAAGCTGAGGGAGCTTTCTAATTTCTAATTGCCAGGTAACAAGTGACAGGAAGAAAAGAAACAGCCTCATGTTGCACCAGGGGAGGTTTAGATTGCATATAAGAGAAAATTTCTTTGTGTAAAAGGTTGTGAAGCATTGAACAGGCTGCCCAGGACAGTGGTGGAGTCATCATCCCTGTAAATGTTCAAAAAATGTGGGGATGTGGCACTTGGGGACATGGTTTAGTGGTGACCATGGTGGTGGTGCTGATGGTTGGAGTTGATCCTAAAGGTCTTTTCCAGCCTTAGCAATTCCATGATTCTGTGCTGCCAAAGAACAGCAATTGGGCAGGTTGGAAGGAGGCTCCTGTTCTGCACTTGATGACCCTCCCCTCTCCCAGGGAAGGATTTTTTTTCTCTCTCTATCCATGTGAGCTGCTGTTACGGTGGGATAAGGACTGACCCTGGGCCAGGCTGGCTTTGCAGTGGGGTCCTGCTGTGCTGCTCTGGATTGCAGAGTTTTCTGTTTGATCTCGTGGCAGTCCTGGGCCAAAAAGTTCCCCAAAGCCTTTTTTGCAGCTGGACAAAATGATCATAAAATCACAAAATAGTTTGGATTGGAAGGGATTTTAAAGCCCATCTCATTCCACCCCCTGCAACACCCTCCACCAGACCAGGTTGCTCCAAGACCCGTCCAACCTGGCCTTGATCCCATAGGTTTCCTCAGAATGGGATGGGGTCCTCCTTTGAGTTTTCTGAACTCCTGGCAAGATTTCTGCCCCTCAGACCCTGACTGAAGCAGGCTGTGCTGCAGCAGGGATAAAACCCAGACTGGGGATTTCTTTGGAGGTGCTTTGCCATGCTCCCCTGAGCATCTGTGTGGAGAGACCTCACTAAAGTGTGTTAAGTGCTCATCCATGTTAACACCTTGTGTCTACATTTGTCCTGTGGTTGCTGAAGCAACCTGGGCAAAAGCTCTCTTGCATTAACACTGTCATGTGCTGTATTTGTGAGAGCCCTTTTTTCCAGGGAACCAGCCAGTTCCTTTATATGATCCTGAGCTCACGTTCCTGGTTTTGTTCCTGCAGTTTCCTGCAGATGCTGTGGGATCTTTGGATTTCTCCTTGTTTAACTAAAGCTGCTGCTGCTGCTGTGACCAGTGGGCTGGTGTTGGGCAGAGCTGGGAATGTGCTAACAGCTTTAATGCTCACACCAAAGCTCGTGGAGTTGCATGGAGATCAGAAGAATGATAGCTTCTTCCCAGTGGCTTTTTGCATCTCCCTTCCCCAAATTTTGGGCAGTAAAAGCACAGGTGGCTGAGCCAGGCCCTGCCCTAAGTGCTCCTGGGTTTAGCTGCTGGAAAATCCTTACAAAAAAGCTGTGCCCTGGAAGAGCTAAAATGTCATTTGGAAGTGACAAGGCACAGATCCCCTGGAAACCAGGCTTCATTAGCTCTGGTGTCCAAAGAATGACTTATTTATCCTGTTTCTTAAAATAACTGTGTTAGACTCCAATGTAATTTGCAGTGCGTGGAGAAACAATGCAGCAAACCGTGATGGAGCTGGGGGGCAGCTGCTGTGGACCAAAACCACTGGAGAGTCGTTGTGTTTGCCTCTGGGAAGTGTCTGGGGGGCAGATTTCAGAGGGATTGCTGTGCCTTTAGAGGAGTTTGGAACAACGTTTGGAATCCCTTTTAACAGAAGACGTCGTTTAACAGCGTTCGGGCCTTGAGTGACTGTGATTTGCTTTGCTTTGGCCAGGTTAAGCAGGTGAGGGGTTTCCAGTGACCTGGCTGTTGTTTCTCTCCTGTCCCCAAGCCTCCTGCAGGATCTGCTGTCGCTGTGGCACCGAGTACATGGTCTCAGCCTCGGGGAACTGCATCCGGAAAGAGGAGTGCGTCCATCACTGGGGGCGGCTGCGCAAGCAGAGAGGTACAGCCCTGCCAGGGGGATGGGCCCGTGCTGGCTGTGCTCCAGCTCCAAACACAGAGTCTTCCTCAGGTTTCAGCTTGATTTTGGGGCTTGTCACGCTGCCAGGTGGTGACAGTTCCTGGGCCTGTCACTGAAATGGCCTCGCAAAGAGCTGCTGGGCTTGGTGGTCCCCAGAATGTGACCCTGGGGCTGCAGCAGAGGTGCTCAGTCTTTGTTCAAAAAAGTGAAGGAAAAAACCTTCCTGTGCTTTTGGAAAAAGACCAGCCTTTTAAGAGGCTGTCTGGGAGCACTAGAGGTCTGTCACTCCCAGGAGAGTTTACTGATCTTGGTTGAATTCATTTGCAGCAAGGCACTAACCTAGTTTGAGCTCTGCTCTGGTTTTCCATCAGAGCATCTGAGTGGCTTCTGGAGTTTGTCTGGCTGAGTACCAGAGACTTAAACTCTTCAGATTGCTGCCTGTGAACCCACAGTTATTTTTCCCCTGTGTTTGACACGTTATTGTTGTGCTCATCCAGGGGATCTGCATGTGAAAGCTGAAGTTCAGGTCTCTTGTTAACAAGACTCTTCTCCTTGACCCTTCATCTCTTGCTCTTTCAGTGCCAGGTGGGTGGGAAACTCACTACAGCTGCTGCTCCGGAGCTGTGGGGTCACCAGGCTGCCAGGTTGCTAAAGTAAGTGATGGAACAACACCTTTTTATTCTCTGTGACACTTGTGCTCTGTTCACAGTGGCAGTGGCTGGGAAGTCCTTGCTTAAGCCTTTAGAAGAACAGTGGCTTCCCTTAATGGGGTAAAACAATTGCAACTTAAATTTTGTTTTGCTCTGCAAAGGTAGGAAAATCCAGTATTTGACACTCAGCTGTCTGGGGTGAGTTGGGTTCATTTATCCCGAGCTGCCCAGCTCATCTACTTGAGGGACATAGAAAAGCTCATGTTCTTTAGTGAATCACAGAGGAAATGGGAAATAAGGGATTTCCTTTTAAGGAGCAGTCTCAGAGCCTTGGCAACAGAGTGCCAAACCCCTTTTCCCATCTTTTCCTTTCCCGGATTCCCATGCTGAGGTAACTTTCTCCTGGTGGACAAATCTTTTCTTACCAGCTTTCTGTTTGTTGCCTGCCCTTGGTTGTAATGAGGGGAGGAACCTTCCCAAGGAGCCTGTTGTAACTCCAAAATACCACAAAACTTCTTTTGAGGGAGCTTAGCATTAGAAAAAAGAATGAAAAACCTGCTCAGATGTGGAGTTTGGTAGAGCAGAGCTCTCTTTGGGATACCTTTGCACAGCTGCTTTTTTCTTTCCTGAGGCAGCAGGAGAGTCGTGTCCCAGCCTGGCACCCCCAGTCTGTCTCAGGTCTCTGGGCATGCTCCTTGTCACTTGTTTTAGTGGCATTTTTATATTTGGCAGCTGCCACACAGGGGAGAACCAAAAGCTAAAGGTGAATTCTGGGCAAAATTCAAGGTTTGTTACAATAGGAAGAGCTGTCTGGGCACCATGAAAGTCTGCCCTACACCTTTAGATTGGATGGGATCAAGTTGTTACTTTTCCTTCTTTTCCACATGAATTTAGGAATTTTTTTAAATCCCCTTCTCTGGGCCTCCCCACCCTCCCAGGGAACAATTCCTTCCCAATTTCCCATCTCTCTCTGCCCTCTGGCAGGGGGAAGCCATTCCCTGTGTCCTGTCACTCCATACCAATATTAAAAGCCCCACTCCCTCCTTTTTATAAGCCCCCAGTTTTCACAGCACCCTTTGGCAGATTTGGATCCACAGCCTGCTCAGCATCAGAGCACGCAGGGAAATTTTGGGATGTTGGGACACTGGGGAGCACAGAGCCCTTCAGCTCTGAAGAAGGGTGTTGAAAGCAGAAAATATTCGTAGTAAGCCACCATTCTCAGTGACTGGGCCCGGAGCTGGTTAGAAAAGCTCGTGTGTGTCTTTCCAAGCCCAGGGATGCCCCTGCCTGGTGCTGCAGTGAGGCAGGGAGGCAGGAGATGGCAGGATGGAGCCGTGCTGCTCCGGGAGCCTGGAGCAGCTGCTCTTTGTGGTACCCGAGGCTGCTGCTTCTCCGAGTCTCAAAAACAGGAGCGACTTCCCTGCCCTCCTCCCAGCCAGGAAGAACTGGGCAGTTTCAGAACAACAGCTGATGGAGAAAAATACCTCAAAGGGGACTTTTTTTCACTTCAGTGCTCAGTTCTGTTGGATTACACAGGGAGGGAAGGGCTGAAGCTGTGAGGGAGGAGTGTTTGCTGTCTCCTGGCTGCTGAGCTGCTCTCCCCATTCCCTCAGCAGAGCAGGGTCCATGCCATAGGTGCAGAGTGGACAAGTGTGGCCCCTTCCTCCTGGGAAGCAGTGATCCCTGAGGCCTTTGAGCAGTGCTGGCTGTGGATACAGGGAGAGATCGTGTCGGCCTCAGTGTCGGCCCAGCTGCCTCATTAACTTCAAATGATGCAGTTCCTGTGCTCTGGCTGCACCTGCAGTAGTGACCTGTGCAGGAAAATATGCAAATCCTGCTCTGGTTTTCTCTCTGCCCACACATGCCAGCTTTACAAGAGCCTCAGTTCCTCATCTCTCCAGCCTTTAGTCCTGAGACAAACCGGAACAGTTTCTTTCATTCCTTGTAGGGTGAGACCTGTGGGAAGCCCTGTACTGTGCTGGGCACTGCTGAGGCCCCACCTCAAATCCTGGGGCCACTTTTGGGCCCCTCTTGACAAGAAGGACATTGAGGGGCTGGAGCGTGTCCAGAGAAGGGAATGGAGCTGGGGAAGGGGCTGGAGCACCAGGAGCAACTGGGGAAGCTGGGAAAGGGGCTCAGCCTGGAGCAAAGGAGGCTCAGGGGGGACCTTGTGGCTCTGCACAAGTCCCTGACAGGAGGGGGCAGCCGGGGGGGTCGGGCTCTGCTCGCAGGGAACAGGGACAGGAGGAGAGGGAGCGGCCTCAGGCTGGGCCAGGGGAGGTTTGGGCTGGATATTGGGAAAATTTCTCCACAGAAGGGGTTGTCAAGCACTGGAAGGGGCTGCCCAGGGCAGTGGTGGAGTCACCACCCCTGGAAGTGTTCAAAAAACAAGTGGATGTGGCACCTGGGGATGTGGTTTAGTGGTGACCATGATGGGGCTGCTGGGCTGACCTGATGATCCTGGGGGTCCTCTCCAACCTCAAGGATTCAGTGGTTCTGTGGTTCTGAGCATGACGAAGGAGGCTGTGCCCAGGCTGCTGAGGTTGTGCACAAATACGTGGAGATGTAGGGACAGACAAAACTTAAACACAACAAAAAACCCCACCGGGTCATAAGGGAGGGAGAGCATCACCTCTGGGTGTGGTTTTACCTAAAACCATGTCAGCAGGCAAAAGGGCAGGCACGGCTCCGCTTTGCCCTCGGTTACCTGTTCCTGCTTCCCCTTTAAACTTCATCCAGCTTGCAACTCCTGCTGCCAAGAGTAGGTGTCAGGATAACCAGTGGGATCTGTGCTGTGGAGGAGTGTGGGAGTACCTGTGTTGCAACAGCAGCTCAGTCATGCAGTGGCTTAAGCCACTTGTGAAATCACTCCCTGAGTTTTCCTGCTGGATCTTGTTAACCCTGGAGCCTTAGCTGGGAGCAATGCTCGGAAATGCTCTCTGTTGCCTCAAGTGCTGGTGGGCTGTAGCTCCTGTTCGTGTGGGCTGCCTGGGTCTGGAATGCAGTGGCTTTGAGTGGGTGCACACACAGACACGCTCTGGAGCTGGGTGTCACAGGGGTGTCTGGGGTTAGGATCCTGCCCCTGGGCATGTCTTGGCCACAGGAACCAGGAGCTGGAGTTACATCAGTGTCAGGCCTCAGCCCTTCCTGACTAATTCTGCTCCACATTGAAAGCTCCTTCTCCCCAAGCACCTGATGTCCAGCTCCTCCATGTGCTGTCAGTGGATGCCACCAGCCCTGATCTGCCTTTGGAATTAGGGTTGCCCATGGCTGCGTTTGCTGTGGTTGTGAACTTCTCAGGCTCACTGCAGGCAAAACTTACTCCTCGTTAAGAAATTATGAAAAACCCACTTTTGTTAAGTGCAGGTTTGTTGGAGTGGGCTCTTTGGCTTCTTGTTCTTCTCATCACCAGCTGTCCCTTTCCTTTCAGCAACACGTGCACGACGGGCGCAAGGAGAGCCTGGATGGCTTTGTGAAGACTTTTGAGAAGCTGCCCACGACTGATGGCTACCCTGGGATCTACGCCTTAGACTGTGAAATGGTGGGTCCAGAGCCAAAACAAAGCTTTTTGGGCATGGCTGAGGTGTGACACAAGCAGCTGAAGGGAAGCTGTTTCCTAACCTCCTTCTTTCTGTTCTGAATATTGGTGCTGGAGGTGTAAATGAGCTCTTATTGATTGGTGTGTTTGACTTGAGGGCTGTGCAGCCCTGGCAGGCTCTGGCTGGCCCACGCTGGGCAGTGCTGCTGCCTGGTCCTGCCTGCACCAGCTGTGCTGCGTTTTGGGAGCTGCAGCACTTGGGTGAGGGGCTCCACAGATCCCACACTCTGGTTGGGCTGTGCCTCTCTTCACATCTGCCCTGTTCCTCGCAGTGCTACACTAAGCAAGGACTGGAGCTGACGAGAGTAACTGTGATCAACTCGGAGCTGAAAGTGGTCTATGACACCTTCGTCAAGCCAGACTCCAAGGTGGTGGATTACAACACCAGGTGAGGATGGTCTGCCTTGGGACAGAGCTCTGTGCTCTCTCAGGAGCTTGGCGTGGCTGGGAGCACTTGTTGAAGCTCCACTGGCCACCACTCCCTAAGGGCTGAGGGGCTTTGGGCCCTGAGGTCCTTCTTCAAGTGAAGGAACCCCACCTGTCTCCTGTTGCTCTGCAGATTCTCAGGTGTGACAGAAGAGGACCTGGAGAACACGAGCATCACCCTGCGGGATGTCCAAGCCGTCCTACTGAACATGTTTAGTGCAGACACCATATTGATAGGGCACAGCTTGGAAAGCGACTTATTTGCACTAAAGGTAACTTGGGCTCTTGCCTTCACATCTCCCTGTGGTGCTTTCCCACCCTGGGGGCTGTCAGGTGTCTCCTTTAAGTTGAGGAACTGTTTATTTCCAAGGACCAGGAGTTCACAGTAGTGAGGCGGCCTCACCTCAGGTCCTGTGTGCAGTTTTGGGCACCACAATATAAAAAAGCCATGCAGCCATTAGAGGGTGTCCAGAGGAGCTGTGAGGATGGGGAAGGGTCTGGAGAGGGCTCATGGGGAGCAGCTAAGGGTACTTGGTTTGTTCAGCCTGGAAGAGACTGAGGGGGGACTCATTGTGGCCTTCAATGTCCTCGTGGGGGAAGAGGAGGGGCAGGTACCGAACTTTTCACTCTCATGACCGGGGACAGGAGCCCAGGGAACGGCTGGAGCTGGGTCAGGGCTGGGCATGGAGCTCAGGGAAAGGTTCTTCCCCCCGAGGCTGCTGGGCACTGCCCGGGCTCCCCAGGGAATGGGCCCGGCCCCGAGGCTGCCAGAGCTGCAGGAGCGTTTGGACAGCGCTCTCAGGGATGCCCAGGCTGGGGTTGTTGGGGTGTCTGTGCAGGGCCAGGGGCTGCACTGATGATCCCTGAGGGTCCCTTCCAGCTCAGGATATTCCAGGATTCCATGGTCTGTCCAGTCTCTGAGCCTGTGTGAAGTTGGTTGTGGTGGAAGAGTAAGCAAGTTGGGGTCATGTGTGTCACTCATGGTGTCACCCCAGTTTTTAGTGGCTGCTGCTGCCCAGGGGGACAGACCTGTCCAAAGATGACTGGGCTGGACAGGGCTCTGAGCAGCGTGGTCTAGTGGAAGGTAGAACAAGATGGTCGCTAAGGTGTCTTCCAGCCCAAACTACTCCATGATTCTATGACTGATCCCAAATCATTTGCCTCTCACCCCTGCCAGATTTATTCTCTGTTCTGTGCCTCCTTTGGTAGGACTTGTGGTGTTACTTTGATGAAGTTATTTTGACCTTTTAGCTGTCCTGTTTCCTGCCTGGCCCTCACCAGCCCGGTGTGCCCATCCCTCAGCCACCTCTGCTGTCCTGCCAGGGAGTGTGTCCTGCACTGAGGCCCCAGGACTTTGTCCCGGGTCACCAGGAGAGCGTGTGGCAGGCAGGAGCCAAGTCTTTGTGCTCACATGCCAGAACTTCCCTCAGCCGTTCCTTGTCCCACAGTTCTCCTGCTGAAGCCTCTGTGGCTGCCAGCTCCCAGCGCTGGGTTGGAAACAGGAGCTTTTAGTGCCTGTAAAACACTTTACCTCTTCGTGGCACCCTTTATCCCAGCCTCGGAGAGGCTTCATCATCATCAGAAAAACATTACTCCCAGTTAGATCAGCTCGAGATGATTGCCTTGGCCTCTTAGAGGCTTGATTTTCTCTTAGCACCACAGCTACTGCCAAGAGGAGGAGCCCAGAGCAATCCTGCAGGGCCGTGGGGTGTCACGGCGGAATGGCCGAGGGCTGTGGCAGTGAAGCCATATCTCACTAATGGCTGTGGCAAGTTCCAAGTGCTGATGGCATTTCAAGTTTTATTTAAAGCTTTATTATCCTGTTTCCTCAGTCTTCCTGATCTACATAAGTAATTACCAGTGTGTCTGGGAGGGTGCCAAAGCTGAGTGCAGGCCAGGGGAGATTATCCATAATGTTGGCAGTTTTATACTCCAAGGAGAGGAGCAGGTTGTTTCTGTTACAGTGCAGCTGTTCTGGGAGCTGTAACTGGTGGAGTTAGGGGTTGTCCTGCAACATGAGCTGGTGCCTGGAGGCAGAGAGGAGAGGGGATTATCAGGGTCCTGTCAGAGTCATCTGTGTTAGGGCTTGCAGAGCCATCCCTTGGTCAGGACGCAGGTTTATCTCTTAGGCCCTGCATTTCACTCCTGTGCTCAGAATATGGGATCGCCTTCATCCACATTCCTTTAGCTCCCACTGAATGCAGTTCATGACAGCAAAGGATTAATCTTGTCTTAGCCTGAGAGGAAGAAATCAGTGTTAAAAAAAGCCAGCCTGCCCTATGATTATGGACTGTCAGGTGGGGCGTCTTGGCTGTCCCCAGGCCCCTTGGTGCAGGGCAGGGAGCACTTGGACCTGTTCAGCATCCTCAGTTCCTCCAGCGTGGGGACAATTCATAGCTGAGGTGTTGGATTAGAGGGCTGGAGCCCCTCTGCTCCAGAGCCAGGCTGGGAGAGCTGGGGGTGCTCACCTGGAGAGGAGAAGGCTCCAGGGAGAGCTCCGAGCCCCTTGCAGGGCCTAAAGGGGCTCCAGGGGAGCTGCAGAGGGACTGGGGACAAGGCACGGAGGGCCAGGACCCAGGGAATGGCTTCCCAGTGCCAGAGGGCAGGGCTGGATGGGAGATTGGGCAGGAATTGTTCCCTGGGAGGGTGGGCAGGCCCTGGCACAGGGTGCCCAGAGCAGCTGGGGCTGCCCCTGGATCCCTGGCAGTGGCCAAGGCCAGGCTGGACATTGGGGCTTGGATCAGCCTGGGACAGTGGGAGGTGTCCCTGCCCATGGCAGGGGATGGAGTAGAAGCCCTTTAAAAAGTCCCAACTCAAAACACTCTCTGATATGAATCAGTGATAGGATTTCCTTGTTCCATTCCATCCTTGCTGAGCTGGTGCTGGATAAAAACTTCCTGTTGAGTCACTGCTGACGGATGGGAGGATTTGGGGTTGGTTTGCACCCCAAAGGCCAGGCCTGTTGTGTAGCAGCAGTGTGATGTCCATCCTGCTTTGTCGTGCACATCCTGCCCACTTCTGTCCCTGTCTTGGAATCCCAGAATGGTTTGGTTGGAAGGGACCATTAAGATCACCCAGTTGCAATCCTCTGCCATGGGTGGGGATGCCACTCACTGGACTGAGCTGCTCCATCTTGAGAAGCAGTTGAAAGGTTGCTACAACTTACACAGAGGCTGTTGTGAAGTCAGCTGTTTCTTCAGTTTAGTTTTCAATTGGGAAATACTCCAGAGCTATTCCAGCTTCTCCAGGCCGGGGGATCAAGGACTGACCTGTCCTGCTTGAGTTACATGAACTGGATCAGCCCCAAACCTCTGCTGCCCTGAACGTGAGGTTTCGGGGCTCTGGGGGCAGGCGTTTGGCTGGCACAGCAGTGGGAATCCTGTGTGCACACACCCTGCAAGGGGAGTCATCCTGCCTCCAGCCAGCGCCTCCTGCCAGACTGGTTGGGTCGGAAGCTGCCGAGAGCATTGCACAGAGCCCCAGAGGTTACCGGAAGGGTGCTGCGGCACGGCTAATCCCGAGGAGTGCCTGTCCCTTTGGGAGAGGGGAAATAACCCTGTTCCTCTGCTGCTCCCTCAGCTGATCCACGGCACCGTGGTGGACACAGCCATCGTGTTCCCCCACCGCCTGGGGCTGCCCTACAAGCGGGCCCTGCGCACGCTGATGGCCGACTACCTCAAACGCATCATCCAGGACAATGGTGAGACCTCTCAGGGTGGACCTCCACCCCAGTTCCTCCTGGGTGCAGCCCTGCCTTCCTCTGCTGTCCCCAAGCCCATCCTCCTGCTCCTGGTGTTTTCTCCCCTGCATGTGTGTGGTGGCTGGGAACGTGCTGGCATAAGGAGCCTCTGCCCCGGCGCAGTGTGCCCCGTTCCGAGGGCAGAGCTCCCGCTGCTTCCCTCCCTGTGCTGAGTGGGACAAAGGAAGTGGTGTGACAAGGCTGAGGGTGACTCTGCCAAGGCCAGGCTCTGCCCTCCCTTCTCTCTCTGGCCAGCTGAGGTGGACCCTTCTGTTGGAAGTGTGGCCTGTTCTTCCCACCTTCCCTGAGCACCTTGCAAACGCTGCTGGGGAAGCTCCCGGCCGTGGTACATGGCAGCAGCAGTATTGTATCCACACCTGGCTGTTCCACAGCTGATGGTGTCAGGCTGCAGCCCAGCAAAAAGTGTGGGGTTAGTGGGAAAAAAGTGTGTTTAAAGTTGGGGTGGTTCAACCTGGAGAAGAGAAGGCTTTGGGGACTCCTTAAATCTGCTTCCAGTGCCTAAAGGGGCTCCAGGAGAGCTGCAGAGGGACTGAGGCCAAGGGCTGGAGGCACAGGACACGGGGAATGGCTCCCCAGTGCCAGAGGGCAGGGCTGGATGGGATCTTGGGAAGGAATTGTTCCCTGGGAGGGTGATGAGGCCCTGGCCCAGGGTGCCCAGAGCAGCTGGGGCTGCCCCTGGATCCCTGGCAGTGCCCAAGGCCAGGTTGGCCAGGGCTTGGAGCAGCCTGGGACAGTGGGAGGTGTCCCTGCCCATGGCAGGGGTGGCACTGGATGAGCTTGAACAAACCACAAACCATTCTGGGATTCTGTGGAATTCTTCTCCTTTAAATCCCTGGCCGTGGCTCAGGGTGCTCCCAGGTGTGGCTGTGGCTGCAGGGGCCAGGGAGCAGCTGGCTCTGTCTGGGGAACTCGCTGTGCTGTGCTGTGCTGTGCTGTGCTGTGCTGTGCTGTGCTGTGCTGAGCTGAGCAGGCAGCAGAGGGGTCACTGCCAGGCCTGTGTTTGTGTCCCCAGTGGAAGGACACGACTCCAGCGAGGACGCCAGAGCCTGCATGGAGCTGATGGTGTGGAAGATCAAAGAGGATGCGAAAGTGAAGCGATGACCTGTGCGTGTCTCTCTGCTGTTCCTCCTGCACCTCTGTGAAGAAGCAGTGCAATAAATGCCCGCAGCCACTCTGTCCCCCCATGCCAGCAGCATGTTCCTGCTCCCCAGCCATCCCAGCAGGACTCCTGCACTCACACCCGCAGTCCCCATATCCAGGTGGTGGCTCTCGGATCCTCAGACTCCACCTGAGGGATTCTCTGTGGTCCAAGCCCTGCCTTGTGGGCCTGGCAAGGTGGTTTTGAGTAGCACAAGCAGAACTTCTTGGTTCCTAGGAGAAGCTTGTTAGAGGTAGGTTGGAGATGTGCAGAAGGATCTTTCTGGTTCAGTTAAAGGTAGATCGTTTACTTTTTTTTTTTTCCCCCCAAATGTAACTTAAACTGGCTCTGTACTCCAAAGCAGTGTTTGGAGAGGGGGAGATGGAAGGTTGGGCAGGAAGCTGTGAGGGGATTGTGTGGGAAACAAGACCTGAGGATCGAGCACTTGGGAAGAGATCCTGGTGCAATCCCACTGCAGAGCTGCAAAAGAGGGAGGCTGGCTCTGAGCAGCTGGAGGGCGAGGAATGAGCTGGGATCTGGGAATTGGCACCTGCTGTGCCCCAGGTGATCTCCTTGCTGAGGGCTGGCTGGCACCTGGTTCTGCAGTCACTGCAAAGGGGGAAACCACGAGTGTCACACCTGGCCCAGACCTCAGGGAGCCACGTGGCAGGGCAGGGACAGCAGGGTGGGCACAAACAGCTCCCAGAGCCAGGGAGAACCTGCATCCCATCACTGCAGGGTAGGACAAGCTGTCCTTCCCCCACCCTGAGCTTCCAGCAGGGCCCCAGTGAGCTTGTGTTCAGGGAACAAGGCTTTTGGGGGTACAGGTAAGGGCGGCCTCAGCAGCGTGCAGGACGCCCCACCAGCCTGTCCCTGATGCAGGGACGTGGTGCAGGCAGAAGCAATAGGGAAAAATCCTTCGTTTCAACTCCTTCACAAGTTCTGCAGAGAGCAAAGGACCCCGTTGCGTGTCTGGCACCTGGGCAAAAGCAGCTGCTGAGTGTGACTGTCACACTGGGGTGACGGGGGCAGAGCCCAGGCAGACTGGATGGCACTGGTGGGTCCCTCTGCCTAGACCCTGCTGCTGTCTGGGGACAGCAGAGCTGAGGGAGACAATCCCTGTGGACAGGCTCTCTCAGCTGGGTCAGGCAGCACCTTCAGGCAGTGACCCCTCGCCCTCCCTGGCAGCACTGGAATTGTGGCCCTTGGTGGCTGCTGTGGTCCCTGTGTCCCTGGCATGAGCTGGCTGTATCAGGCTGGGGGCAGGGGGCAGAGGAGCTGCTGGGGTTTGGTTCCTGTCAGAGCCGGGTCCCACTCACTGCTTTGTAGCCTGCTGGGCTCAGGGTTTGGGGACAGCTGTGTGTCCCCTGCATGTCCCGCTGAGCTGTCCCAGCCTGTGGGCAGGGGCGTGGGCTGGGCTGTGTTCCCGGACAGGGATGTCCTGCCCCGAACTGTCCCCATGCCACTGCTGCCCTCGCAGGCAGGGGGGTGGCTTCTCTGGGAGCCACCAGGAGCGGTGGGGCTGTAAAGGCTCCTGTCACTGCTGAGCCTGTGCTTCCTCTGGCAGCCTGTTCCTTACCCCAGCTGTTGGGGATGCAGCTCCCTGCCCTCCCCTAGTGCTCCAAATCCAGCTCTGCTCCTTCCCTGCCTCGGGGCTTCCACCCCAAGCAGCCTTGGGACACCTCGGCCTGTCCCCCTCTCCCACAGCCTGCAGGGAACGGGGCTGTTCCTGCCCAGGCCGTGGGAGGGACAGGGTTCAGTGCTTCCTGACTGGGGAGGGAAGGTTTGTTCCTGCTTCTGCCTCTTTCCCATGTTTATCCACCATTTATCTTCACCCTTGGCTGCAGCGATGGAATGTCCCTGGAGCAGCCACATCAGGTGTCAGATGTGGCTCCTGCCTCTTGCCTGTTCCTCGACAGGCAGCCCCTGCTCCAGCCTTCCCACAGCAGCTCCTTCCCTGGAAAAGGCAGGATGTTCTAACACGGACACGCTGTGCTGGTGTCCTGCTCGTGGAGCTGCTTGGCTCCATCCCATCTCCTGGGACTGGGGCAGGCAGGACATTCCTCCAGGCAGGAATCCTGCCAGGCCACGGGCCCTCCGTCATTTCCCCTTCCTTTCCCCATGGTGCAGCCTAAACTGAGGCTTTTGGGGTGGGGCTCTAGGGGGGTTGCCTGTGTCAAGGGATGTCCCTGGGAAAGTGGAACCGTGTCCAGCCACAACATCGGTGTGGTCAGAGCCAGTCCTGGCCCAGGGCTGCCATCGCCTCCCCAGGCACCAGAGGTTTGGTTGGGTTGTACAGAACGATTGTAACCTGTAACTTTTGTAATTGTTTTTAATAAAAGAGTGTTGACTAGATGCACATTCCTGAGTCTGGGACTGCTCTGCCTGTGGATGGGTTGTGGAGGGGAGTTGCTGGAGCCGTCCTGGAGCTGGGGCGGGGGGGGGGGAGGCTGGGCAGGCTTCCCAGGAGCATCCTTTCCCCAGCTGGAGAAGGGGGTCCAACATGTCCAAGGTCCTGCATCTGGTTCTGGGCAATCCCAGCCCTGAGCACAGCCTGGGGGATGAACTCAGGGAGAGCAGGCCTGGGGAGAAGGGGGTGTTGGTGGTGAGAGGCTCAACCTGCCCCGGCCATGGGCACTGACCCCAGAAACCCCCCCTGTGCTGGGCTGAGCCCCAGCGTGGGCAGCAGGGGAGGGGGGATTCTGCCCCTCTGCCCCGCTCAGCTGAGACCCCACCTGCAGAGCTGCCCCAGCCCTGGGGAACAACATCAGGAGCACGGGGAGCTGCTGGAGCCACTCCAGAGGAGGCCACGGAGATGCCCCAAGGGCTGGAGCCCCTCTGCTCTGGAGCCAGGCTGGGAGAGCTGCGGGTGCTCACCTGGAGAGGAGAAGGCTCCAGGGAGAGCTCCGAGCCCCTTGCAGGGCCTAAAGGGGCTCCAGGAGAGCTGCAGAGGGACTGGGGACAAGGCACGGAGGGCCAGGACCCAGGGAATGGCTTCCCAGTGCCAGAGGGCAGGGCTGGATGGGATCTTGGGCAGGAATTGTTCCCTGGGAGGGTGGGCAGGCCCTGGCCCAGGGTGCCCAGAGCAGCTGGGGCTGCCCCTGGATCCCTGGCAGTGTCCAAGGCCAGGCTGGACATTGGGGCTTGGAGCAGCCTGGGACAGTGGGAGGTGTCCCTGCCATGGCAGGGGTGGCACTGGATGGGCTTTGAGGTCCCTCCCAATCCAAACCATTCTGGGATTCTGTGAGAGCGGTGGGGACAAGACCCCGCTCTGCTGCTTGAGGCTGGGGCTGGCCCCGTGGGGTCCCGGTGGGGCCCCTCAGGTGTGTCCCCCCCACCACTCTGGCCCCGGGTGGCGCCGGCGCCTCCCGGGCACGGGCTGAGGGGTGAGGGGGGTCCCAGCCCATTCCCCCTTTGCCATTTTGGAACCCGGGTGCTGCCCGATCCCAACCATTCCCTGATCCCACGATCCCTTCCATTTGCAGCCTCCGTTCGTTCCTCCGGGTGCCCCCAGCTCTCGCCTCTCCGTGCCCCTCCAGGACACTCCCGCCCGCCGGGATCAGCCGAGGAGCCCGAGGGGAAGGGGTGAAACTGGTGCCGCTCCTTTTGGAGAGAACCCCGATCCCAACCCCCTGCACTGAACGAGGAGAGGGGGCCGTGGCCGGACCCTCGCTCTGTGCGAACCCCCCACACCCCGAGGGGTGCCCGAGCCCCTCGGGCACATCCCGGCTCCTCCTGCCTCATCCCGGAGCTGCGATGGAGCCTCGGCATCCCCCCAGCCCTGCCCAGGCTCCCCCCGGAGCCCGTGTCTATCTCCCAAATGGGGCAGGAATTAAAGTGCCAAGCCGAGGAGCTGATTCAGCACGGAGGAAGAGGTGAAGGTAAAAAGTTCAAATAAAAAAATAATGGGCCATTAGATGACCTCACTGGCAATGTGTTTTATTTAACGCGCGGCTGATGGCTCGGTGATGGCAGCGGCTGCTCCGGAGGCTGTAAAAGTCACGCCTGGCGCGTGTTCTCAGCCACCTCCCCGGGCTTTTGTGGCGCTGGGTGCTCCGGCAGTGACCTCCAGTGCCATCCCAGCCCCGAGGGTCCCGCTGTGTCCCCCCGCTTGCAGCTCACCTGGCAGCCCGAGGTGACATCAGGGAACCCCTGCAGTGACAAAAGCATTTTGCTTTGTCGCCCTTGTGGAGCCTGGAGGGTGACAGGGACCCTTGGAGTCTCCTCCAGGTCGAGGCTGGAGGCAGGTAGGATTTTTAGGATTGTAACAGCCCTGGTGCCAAGGGAGCAGCACTCACCCCGCCCCCCCCCCCCCCCCCAGGCATGTGGAGGGACAGAGGACACAAGGCCAGGCTGGACATTGGGGCTTGGAGCAGCCTGGGATGGTGGGAGGTGTCCCTGCCCATGGCAGGGGTGGGACTGGGTGGGCTTTGAGGTCCCTTCCAACACAAACTGCTCTGGGATTCGACGACACCAAAGCACGTTCAGGATCTGCCTCTGGGGTCTGTCCCTCCTGTTTTTCCCTGGAAGATCTCGTCTCCCAGGGCACTGCTGGAGTTGGGGCATCACCAGCAGAAAGGGTTTTCTCTCTCTCTGAAAGTTTGCCCCTTCTGGGTGGCTTTGCCTCTGGCTCTGAGTGTGACACCAGGGCTCTGCTGCAGCTGAATTGGGGGAAGCAAAGGAGCAGAGAGAACCCCAGAACCCCCTTCCTTCCCCTTCCCAAAACCCTCTGGGATGAGCTGAAACCTGGGAGATGAAAGGAAGTAGCTTGCTGGGGAAAAGGCTCCATTCCCACCCCAGCAAGAGGAGAGGGGCTCAGAGGTGCTGGGGGATCACAAATCCCCCACTCTGCCCCGCCTCACTGGGGTGCAGCCCCTGATTCCACACCGTGTCCATATCCATGGAGTTGCCTCTGGCCCCTGTCCCAGTCTGAACTCTACCAGTGAACTGGTGCTGCTGGTCTGGTCCTGGGAGCTGTCAGGGATCCAGTGCCCCGCAGGGTCTCTGCCAGGGCTGTCAGAGTGTCCCAGCCCTGGAGGGGGGCCCTGCCTGGCTTTCCCTGCTCCCTGACCCCACCCTTTCCTTCCCAAGGATGGAGGGATATGCCAAACCTGAATCCAAGCAGCCTCGGCGCCAAAGCTGCCCCGTCACAGGGGGAGGGAGGTTTTGGGCAGCCCGGGGCCCGTCGGGGGCTCAGAGCCATTCCATGTCCCTCCTTCAGCCGAGACCAGGCAGCTCAGCACGCCCAGCCCTGCGTTTGCAGATGCTCCAGGATTTGCAACAGGATCTGCCTTGTCCTGCGGCTTCTCCCCCCAGCAAGGGACATCCACAGGTGTCTGTGTCACTGCCTGCCCCTGAGCCACCTGGCACAGGTCAGAGGTGACCACGGTCATCGATCCTCTTTATAAAAAGCTTTTTACCACATTTTATCCAGACCCTCCAGGAGGGGAGGGCTGGCGCCAGGGCAGGCGGGGAGTGTCCATCCCATGCTGGGGTCCCATGGCTCGTGTGTGCAGGCAGGAGAGCTCCTCACGTGGTGACATCAATGCCACAGCCGGTGGGGACAAGGACCTCACAGCAGCCCCTGCTGCCTCCACACTCCTCCAGACTTTTGCTCGGCTGGGCCCGGGGATGGTCCTTGGCCGTGGTGCTGAGCCCGGGGACCTCGGTCACTCTGCTCCGTGCTTTGGATTCTCCTGGGTGGCAGCACGGGATGCTCCCACCAGGGCCTGTGCCCCTGCCATGGCCCTGTGTCCCCACCAGGGATGTCCCTGTGCCCCAAAGTGCAGTGCAGGGGGGCTGTGATGCTCCCCAGACATTGGGGTCCCTGTTGCCAGCCCTAAACCTGCAGCAGGGTGAGCTGAGTGACACCTGTGTCACCACAGGGACTGGGGTCCTTCTGCACCCTCCAGCCACCAGTGAGAGGTGAACTGGCCAGACTGGGGAGCTGGGGCTGCTGGTGGGCAAGGAACAGGGTCAGCACCAGTGACCCCCACCCTAGAGCTGTCCCCTGGCCTGTGGTGGCTGGGGGGGGGGCTGGAGACAGAGGAGGAGGAGGGTGGAAGGAGGGCAGCAGCCACGGATTGTGCAGATTTTGAGAGGGGAGTGAGGGGAGTTTTGGGGTATTGAAGGCAAGTTCTGGGTGCTGAGGGCCACCACCTTCGGACCAAATGGGAGCCCAGGAGGTACCGGCTGGAGGTTGGGGGATGCTCATGGGGCTGCTCCCAGGCTGGGAAACAACCCCCGTCCCGCAGGGAAAAGCTCCTAAATTATTATTATTATTATTTTTCTCCGAACAAACGGGGCTTTGTAGCTGCTCGGCCGCTCGGAACGGGGCACCTGGAGCCTCTCGGTCCTCGAGGAGAGGGAAAAACCTGGCTCAGAGGTTTAACTCTTCCCTGTGAGCACGGAGGCGGCCAGGGGGCAGCTCCCGGAGAGGGGACACGCCAGGACAGCCACTGCAGAGCCCGGAGAGGGGACACACCAGGACAACCCCCGCGGTGCCGGGGGAGGGGACACACCAGGACAGCCCCTCGGCGCCCCAGGGACACCCTCTGCCCCGGCCTCCTGGCGCTCACTTAATTACACGGGAAGGGGGGGCGGTGTCAGCTAATTGCAGAGGGCGATTGATTGGGAAAATGTCATCTTCACTGGCCTCTGTTGCCAGGGTGACCTCGGCCGTTCTCGTTCCCGGGTGCCCAAAGCCACCCGCTATGCGGCCTGCGGGGGAGACACGGGGGTGGGGTGTGGAAATCCCTTTCCTTCCTCCGAATCCAGCCCCGATGCTCCGGAAGCGGCGAGAGGTTGCGACAGCCGGGGCACGCCGCGGTTCGGGACCCCGCTGTGCCCGAGGGGCCACTGGCCCTTCCTGCGGTGCCGGTGCCGCCTTCGCGGAGGGGGTTGGCAGGCGGGGAGGGGGCAGCGGGCGGGACACGGCAGGTGAGGGCTGAGATGCTGCAATTCCGTGCGGATGCTGCTCAGCCCTGCGGGATCGCCGCGGAAGCGACAGGCGGGTGATGGGCTCAGGGAGAGGCTGGAGCACCCTGGTTTCGTGGGAGGTGCCCACGGCAGGGGATGGAAGGAATTGGGCTTTAAGTCCCTTCCGACCCCAAGCAGTCTCCGGTTCCGTGACTCCCCAGCCCCGCTGTGGCCTCCGCCCTCTGTCACCGCTGGGCCCTGCTCAGACCTCCCAACCCAAACCTCCCTCCCTGCCCGCTGTGCCCGGAGCTCTCCGCTCGGGCTGGACCCCCCCGGCAGCCCCCGAGCTTTGTTTCAAACCTGTGCCACCGTCACCAGCCCCGCGGGACAAAGAGCAGCAGCCCCGGGGCAAGGCTTGGCAGAGGCTTCTCCCTCTTTGTCAGGATGGGAATGTGCCCAAATCTGCCCCCACTGCAGGGCAGATGTCAATGTCAGCCGCAGACGGAGCACGGGGACATACAAGGGAACGTGGGGAGTGTATGGGGACATGGGGACACACGTGGGGACACCGGGACATGTCCAGGGACATGGGGACAGGGGGATGTGAGGACATGTAAGGGGACACAGGCACATGAGGATGTGTAGGGACACAGGGACGTGTACGGGGACGTGGGCACACTCAGGAGAACACAAAGACACATACGTGGACTGGGGACATGTGTAGGGACATGGGGACACGTATGGGGACATGGGGACACAGGGACGCAGCAGGCACCGCTCATGGAGCTCGCAGGAGCCGCTCCCGGCTGCGCAGTAAATGCTTTATGGACTGTAGGGCCGGCGCTGGGCGATCGCCTCCGGCTCTCTGCGGTTAATTGCGGGCAGTAATTAACGTAATGACGGCCATCGCAGGACCACTGCGGGTGTGCAGGATGAGTGCGGGGTGGACACCAGGCTCTGGCCTCATTAGCTGCCGTCACTAACGAGGTGGCCTCTGTTCCCAGCTGGGTCCGCAGTCCCGGTGCTGGCACCGCCCGGAGGTGCCGGGGCTCCTTTGTGCCTTCGGCCTCCTCTTCCTCGCTGTCCCCTCCTCCCGCCTTCCTCGGTCCCCAGGGCCCGGCCCAAAGCCCCCGAGCCACACCCCGGGGGGCTCTGGGGGGGCCTGGTGATCCCCAGTGGCACCAGTCCAGCCCCGGGGCTGCCCAAATCTGCCCCGGGAATGGATGTTCGTGCCCACCCTGCCCTGGCATCCAGTCTGGGACCACCTGCATCTCCTCTGGGATGGTGGCAGGGACACCCTGACCGTGTCACCGTGTGCCGGAGCCCGGACAGATCGCACGGGAACGGCTCCTGCAGCAGCAGCCGGGCAAATCCGAGCAGGGGAGCGGAGCGGGGGCGCCCGGCCGCGGGCAGGGCCGGGCAGGAGGGGAGGCGGGCAGGTCCCCGCGGAGGTGTGGCATGGGCTGTCCCCGCGGTCCCGCGTGGGGCAGGACGGGTGGCAGCAGTCCCGCTCGCGGCGGAGGTGGCAGGAGCTCGGCGCTGCCCGGGGCTGTCGCTGGGCATCGGTGCAAGGTACGGGGACCCCGAGCGGAGCGTGGCACGGTGACAGCCACCCACCCCGGCTGGAACAGCGGGGGCTGCGGGGGGACATGGCTGGCGGGTCCCGTGGGGTGTCCGGGGAGCTGCATCTCCCCCCGGGAGGAGCGGGGTGCCAGGGCAGCCCCTCGGCCGATGGTGCCCCGGGGATGCCGGGCACGGAGGGGCGCTTGGGGATGGCGGAGCCGCCTTTTCACCTGCAACCGCATCAAAGCAGCTGGAAAATAGGGCGAGGGGAGGGAAACTCATAGCTCGGGCACGTCCTGGGAGCTGGGGAAATAACCCTGGAGAGGCTTTAAGGATCCACCCGGCCGGAGCGCGGGGGCGTTTCCGGCGTGCCGGGGACGGGAGGTGACACCCACCCACCCGCTCAGCCCGTCCTGGGCCGCTGGCACTGTCGCCTGTCGTGATGGGTGACGCGGGCTGGCCCGGGGGCGATGCCGCAGCGGGGTTGGCGCTGGAGGCGTCGCCGGGGTGGCTCTGGCTGGGGTCCCACTGGGACACTGGGATCAGGGAAACAACAGCAGCACTCACGGGGAGGGTGACAGGACCCAGTGCCAGCCCCGGGAGGGGGACAAGGGTCAGGCTGGTCCTGTCCCCGCCAGTTTTCGCCCGGGAAGGAGCAGGAGGGCACAGAGGTGACCGGGAACCCCCAGCTGTGGGCACTGCCTGTGCCGGACCTGCCGGGCGCTCCCAGGGAACGCGGCACTCCCGCACCGACTCCTGCTCTGAGCAGGAGCTCGGCGCTGATCCGGTGATTTCAGGAACAAAACCTCCACAGAATTCCCGTGGCAGCGGTCGGATCAGCCAGGGACATAAATCTCCGCGTGTTTCACCACCCTGGGCCAAATCCTCGTGGCGCCGTGCCCGGTCCTCCTTAAACCTGACTTTTGTTCAGCCATGCAAACCTCCAATAGCCCAGAACGGCATTTTTGGGGTGAGAAAGCCCTGCTTTGGGGCTTCTCAGCAGCCGGCAGCACCACGGAGATGCTTTACAGCTGGAGACCTCAGGGGTGGGACGTTCCCTGCGGGGCAGGGCAGGGACCAGCTGGCTCATCCCAGGTGTTGATTTGGGGACATCCCATGAGTTAAGAACTCACTGCTGAGGTTTGGGGCCGTGGTCACAGGATGTCCTGTGCCTTTGGCCTTCGCTAGCCTTCCCTGGCCCCCCAGGGAGCTCCGGGCTCGGGCTGGAACAGGGTTTGGCTGTCCAGGCTGTCCACCCGTGTGGCTGGGGCTGGCAGGGAGCCCTGGCACCCACTCCCAGCCTGTTCCCGCCTCCCCAAAGTGCACTTTTTATCTCTAATTACTGAGGCGATGAGTGAGCCTCGTTGAGAGCTTTCTTGGAACTGAGGTTTCTTGGATACGTCCTTGAAAATATTTTTCCAGTGCTTTGAATCACCTTTTTTCCCCCCTTTCCCCCTGCTCCAGGCCCTGGCAAGAGGCAGCATTCCTGGCTGCCTTTGCAGGGCGCTGAGCCCCGTGGAGTGTCCTGCCTGTGCCAGCTGCAGGTGCTTGATGAGCTGTGCTTTTGTTTGGCACCGACTGGGAGCAGGGATGCTCTGGAGCTGCCGAGGGGAGCACGGCTGGGGGGAGCGGTGATCCTGACTGGGCACAGGATGGATCAGCAGCTTCAGGCCTGATCCTGAGCGTGGTGGGGACCAGGATAACCACAAATAAAGGCAGGAATTCCAGCGTGTTGGTGAGGCTCAGGGCAGGGTCCAGCCCCGATGTTGCAGGTCTGGAAGCAGCAAGCCTGGGAAAGCACCTTGGCATTTCTCAGTGCCAGCCTCGCCTCAAATATCAGTGTCCTGGAGAGAGGAGCCAGGGCAGAAGATGCTTTGAGCCCCTGATCAGGGCCCTGAGGGCACAACCGGAGCTTACTGGCCCTGAGCAGCCGCACTGGGACCCCCCCACCCATCGCCCTGGGCTTGGGGAGCTCAGCCAGGGCTCAGTTCTAGACCGAGCCCCCTAAGGTGGGTCTGGCTCTGGCTTGGCCGCAATCCTGGGCCTTGCTGTGGGTCCTTGGCCTTGGAGGTGTCTTGTCCCAATGGATGGGCTGTGCCTCACCTCGGCCTTTGTCCCCTTTAGAATCCTGACGCTGGACTCCCAAGCCTGAATCGGGACCCCTGGAGCTTGACTGAGGCTGAGGCTCAGGGCTCATCCCGGCTGCCACCCTGGCCCTGCCCTGACCGCCCTCAGTTGGGGCCTTAGAAGGGGTTGGGAGGGACTTTAGAGCTCATCCCATCCACCTTCCACTGTCCCAAGCCCCGTCCAGCCTGGCCTTGGACACTGCCGGGGATGGGATCAGGGCAGGGATTGTCACCTCCAGCAGTCAAAGCAAGGGGCACTGCCTGGCTTCAAGGGCTGTGAGCAGGTGACTCAGTTTCCTCCATTCTGGGTTCCCTGAGGTCTCCTCTTGGATGTTCCCTATGGAGCAGCTGCCTCCACAGAGCCTGTATCCCTTGGCCTGTTCATGGTCTCTGAGGGATACCCCACATCCCTATCCCAGGGGAGCCCATCCCTCTGTTAGGAGGAGAGAGGGCGACGTGCCTGGCAGGAGCAGGAGATGGAGGGGTTTGGTGTCCCCCCTTTGTCCCTCTGCAATCAGATCCAGCCCTGTCTGTCTGCAGGGAGAGGTGTCCCCAGCTGGCAGCACCCTGGGGCAAGGACACAGGTGGGGGCACAGCAGGGAGGGAGGTGGGAGATTTGCATCTCTCTGAGTCAAATCCTATTTTGCCTAAATTAAGTGGGGGCAGCCAGTCTTGGCACCGTGGGCTTTCTGTATGGAAGAGATCTCATCCCTCCAGGGATCCACCTGCTCTTCCTGCTCCCTCCTACCTGTGGGACAGATGGTAGCAGGAGCTTTGGGATGTAGCACGAGCATCCCACCACCCCCAGCAGCTCCCTGAAACCCTTCCTTCCTCCTCAGCCGTGCTGTGAAAACAAAGAAAGCAACATTTGGAGCCCAAATTTGCCCAGAGCAGCTGGGGCTGCCCCTGGATCCCTGGCAGTGTCCAAGGCCAGGCTGGACATTGGGGCTTGGAGCAGCCTGGGACAGTGGGAGGTGTCCCTGCTCATGGGAGGGGGTGGAATGGGATGAGCTTTAAGGTCCCTTCCAACCCAAACCATTCCATTCTGGGATTGTGTGCTGAGCTCTTTTAGGATCCAAGCACAGTGACAGCACCAAGTCCTTGGTGGTAAAGAAGGATTTTGTGGATCAAAGCTTTTTTCAAGCTCTTGGCTGCAGGGGCTGAGGTGCTGTTGGTGTTTGGGGTCTCTTTCACCTGGAATGAGGATGGATGCCCAGCCAGTGGCATCCATGGTGAGTTGGGACAAACCAATACCCACGAGGAGCAAGAGAGAAGTTGAGACTTTGGGTTAAAGAATGGAAAAAGTGATCAAAGAAGTGAGATAAGAAATAACGGCAGGGGCTGACTTCTGGTGGGATTATTTAATAATAAGGTAATTAATACTTTATCCCTCACTGGCTCCTTTCATGTGAGGATCACAAAGCACTTCACAAACATTAATTAATCTTCCCCACCATCCCTGCAGGAAGGTCACGGAGCCACCGAGCGTGAGGGAAATCTTGTCATTGATGGAGCTGGCTGCTCTCCCGGCACGATGCGAGCTCGGGTGGGACGGCAGGACAGGGAGAGCTCCAATTCCTCACCAATGACTGAAAATGATTTCCCATAACTTCCCCAGAGGGCAAAAATTGTCACAGGCAGCCGGAATGGGCGAAGGCTGCTTGGGAGAATGTCCCTCCCACGGGGTGTCCTGCCCTGGAGCCTTGGGAAGCTGGAGCATCCCAGTGGGATCACGCTGTCACTGCTCAGTGTTTCAAATGTCTGTGGTTGTCCTTGTCCCCAGGTCCTGGCAGTGGTGCCAGCATGGCTGAGCAGGACCCAGCCACAGGCTGCCCACGTGGGAAGCAGCAGCTGCCAGGTCAGTGTGCAGCAGGTGTGGTTTGGGGAATTTCCCTGGTTTCAGACAGCTCATGAGGAAGCCGAATGTGGGGCATGGTTGTGAGGGGGAAGAAGAAGATCTGGGGTGAGGATGGGCTGTCAGCTGGGGGCAGGTGTTGGGAACAGCGCTGGGATGTTCCCAGCTCGGCAGGGTCTGCACTGGGACGGCACAAACGGAACTGGGAGAGGAATGACCGTGACCAGAACAGGCTGGGGGCTCATCCTGCACGTGGCCTGAGCCCAAGGAGTGACCCTGAGGCTCGGGGGGTGCGGGCAGCGCTCCTGCAGCTCTGGAATGTTCTGGTCTCCTGCTCTCTCTGTCCCCTGTCACTGACCCTGAGACCCAGCCCCGTCCCAGCTGTGCCTGCAGCTCTCAAGGTCCCCGTGCCCTTGGAAGGCCACCCCAGCAGTGACCAGGGCAAGTCCTTGTGCCCGGGGGGGCCAAGGGCAGGGCCTGGCTGCCACGGGAACTGCTGGATGCCCACTTGCTTTTCCAGCTTTCACCTGGGAGGTGAGGGCCAACGACCGCGGCTACCACAGGCAGTTCAAGAAGAAATTTGCCTTCTGCCTGAGCAAGAGGAAATATTCGGTGAGCCAGGAGGGGCCTGGGCTTCCCTTCCCCAGCCCCTCACCCCGGAGCCGGTGGTGGCTGCGGGGGCACGGCAGAGATGCTCCAGAGGGGTCTCCAGAGGGGTGGAGAGTCACACACACAATCCCCAGGGAGGAGAAGCACTGCTCCCTCCCTGCCTGGTGCCCCCCAGAGCTGTCAGAGAAGGAGCAGAGCTGTGGGAAGTGTTTTAGGCTGGTGGTCTAATCAAGAGAAAGATTTTTCAAAATGTGTTGAGGCAGCAAAACCAGATTTTTTTTTTTTTTTTTGCTGCTAAATACCATGGAGGTCAGTTAGCTGGGGTTCAGATCACAGAATCACTGAATATCCTGAGTTGGAATGCACCCACAAGGACCCAAGGGCCCAACTCTTGCTGAATGGCCCACATGGGGAGCAAACCCACAAGCGAATGATTTTGTTCTCAATTTTACACGGCCCTTGGACCCGATAAATCCATCTCTTCCCTTATGGCTTTGATAATTTTTTTGAGGCATCTCTTGTGCTGTGAAAAATCCTAAAACCACCAGAATGTTTTGGCACTTGCAGAGCAGGTCCCTGATTTCCCACAGCTGACCCTGGCAGTGGCTGTGACTCCCCTCTCCTCCGCAGGGCAATGCCATCAGGACAGCCAAGTACAACCTCCTCACCTTCCTGCCCCTCAACCTCTACGAGCAGTTCCACCGCATGGCCAACATCTACTTCGTCTTCGTCATCCTCCTCCAGGTGGGGTGGGCACCACGGGAACACCGAGTGTGAGCCAGGGGTTTGCCCAAGGAGGCTCCTCTGGAGTTCAGAGAAGTCAGGATAAAAGGTTTCCCAGGACGTGGCTTTTCCGTGGTGTTTGGGGTCTTTTGGGAGCTCGGAGGGGTTTAACCTGTGTTAGGTGTGGTTGCTTTAAATTAAAGTCTCCCAGCATCAGGAGCACGGGGAGCTGCTGGAGCCACTCCAGAGGAGGCCACGGAGATGCCCCAAGGGCTGGAGCCCCTCTGCTCTGGAGCCAGGCTGGGAGAGCTGCGGGTGCTCACCTGGAGAGGAGAAGGCTCCAGGGAGAGCTCCGAGCCCCTTGCAGGGCCTAAAGGGGCTCCAGGAGAGCTGCAGAGAGACTGGGGACAAGGCATGGAGGGCCAGGACCCAGGGAATGGCTTCCCAGTGCCAGAGGGCAGGGCTGGATGGGATCTTGGGCAGGAATTGTTCCCTGGGAGGGTGGGCAGGCCCTGGCCCAGGGTGCCCAGAGCAGCTGGGGCTGCCCCTGGATCCCTGGCAGTGTCCAAGGCCAGGCTGGACATTGGGGCTTGGAGTATCCTGGGACAGTGGGAGGTGTCCCTGCCCATGGCAGGGGTGGCACTGGATGGGCTTTGAGGTCCCTCCCAACCCAAACCATTCCATGATTCTATAAAATGGGTTTGGTTTGCCACGTAGGCGAAGCTCACACTGACCACACAAAACCAGAAATTCATCCCTCCAAATGCAGAGGCCCAGGAGCATTTCACACCTCAAGAAGAGGTGGAAGCCCAGCAGAACAGGCGTCTGTAGCAGAGGTGTTGATTTGATGATTCTGAGATGGGTTCCGGCCACCCTCGGGCGCTGGCTGGGGAGCGAGGGCATCACTCAGTCCCCTCAAGTGTCCCAAGGTGGGGTAGGACTTGTGTCAGTGGTGTAAAATTCTCCTTCTCTAGACCTTCCCTGAGATCTCCACGCTGCCCTGGTACACTCTGCTGTTCCCCCTGAGCTGCCTTCTCATCATCCGGGGGCTGCGAGACCTCATCGATGACATTGTGAGTGAGGGGGTGGCCCTGGGCGACACGGCAGGAAGGGGCCCTTTGCTGTGAGCTGAACTTTGGAGCTCAGGAGCTGCTGTCACCCATCAGCCCTGAGCTATCATCTCCACCACATCCACTTTTCTTTTAGTTTCCCTTGGGAAAGATGTGGCTGCTTTCCTTGGGGTCTAAACCCCCACTTCTGCCATCTTTAACACCTTGACCACTGGCTGTAGTGCCGAGTTGGTCCCCAGAAATACCTGGGGGGGAATTCAGCCTCTTTATTCATCAGAACACATCTCCCCGTGGCTCAGAACGCCGGTCTGGGGCTGAGGAGGGAGGTTGGTGCTGTTAAGGGGGTTGTTTTTGTGGGACAGGACAGCCTGGCATGGCCCATCCTTGGCCTCTCTGTCTCTCCTTCATGCAGGGTCGTCACCAGAGTGACAGGAACATCAACAGCAGGCCGTGTGAGATCCTGGCAGGGACGAGGTGAGGGGCTTTGGGAAGCTCTGGCCGTGTTTTCCACACCCGTGTGGAACAATGGAGCAGCTGAAGTGCTGAGAATCCTTGAGCAGCTGAGAAGGGGTTTGGTGGGACTGTCCCGGGCTCTGCAAACTCCCATCACCTCCCAAAATGTGCCACAGGTTCTCCTGTAGGATTGGTGACATTCCAGTCACGGGCAGCAGGATTACAAAAGGCCCAGTTTGCTGTGGTGTGCCGGGGGAGGCTTTCCTTGGCCACGGAATTCCTCTGGGGCATCAAATCCAGCCCATGGGGCCGTGTCCCCGCTCAGCACTGGGCCAGGGAAGGATGAGCTTTTCCCACCTGTGGCCAGGGTGCCGAAAGTCCCTGTCACCTGTAGGTACAGGGACATGGATGTGGCACACGGGTCCTGTGCCACCCTCGGTGCTCAGCCCTCTGGAGGTCACCACAGTGGCACAGCAATCTGGAGGCCCAAATCCTACAGGAATTTGGGACAGACACGGGCTGAAACACCCCCAGCCCCCACTCCCACTGCTCTGCAGGGACAAAAAGCTGTCCCCTGAATCCCCCTGCAGCTTCCGCTGGCAGAAGTGGCGCGACATCTGCGTCGGGGACATCGTCCGGCTGCACAAGGACAGCGTCGTCCCGGTGAGCGGTGCCCGGAGCTGGCTGTGCCCAGGGCTGGCTGTGCCCGGGGCTGGCTGTGCCCCAGGCAGGGCTTGGTGACCAGGGGCTCATGCAGGTGCTCTCTGCCCCCTTTTTTGCTCCTCAAGGCTGACCTGCTCCTGCTGCGCAGCTCCGAGCCCAGCAGCCTGTGCTATGTGGAGACTGCTGACATTGATGGGTGAGGACGGGGACAGGGACAGGGACAGGGACAGGGACCCCTCTGGCTGTGGGGGGACAGGGGCAGAGGCCGGAGACCCTGGTCTTGGGGGCCCCCCACCGCTGGGAGGGTTCAGCAGAAACCACAGGGTGTGGGAGATCCTCCAAAACCCCAAACCTGCAGACAGCCCAGAAATGGGGATTTGAGCCCCAGATTTTGAAAATGGGAGTCCAAAAGCTCTGGCGAGGCTTCCACAGAGCACCTGGCAACCTCCGGCCAGAGTCTCCATCTCCCAGCCCATCCTCCTGTGCAGGATGATTTAATGGCAGGGCCCTTGGGCCAGGGCTCTTCCTGTGCCAGTGCTCCGTGTGTGGCACCACAGGTCCCTCCCTGGTGTTCCACTGCCACCACTCGTGCGATCACCTGGTAATTCATGGCTATGAACAGCTCTGTCACCCCACGGGGTTGTTTTATTTCCCCTTCCCTGGCTGTTGCTCACAGGGAAACAAACCTGAAGTTCAGACAGGCCCTTCTGGTCACCCACCAGGAGCTGGGCAGCGAGGAGAGCATGGCTGCCTTCGATGGTGAGTCCGCTGGGTGGGGGGCATGTGGCCAATGCCACTGGGATGGGATGGATTCACTTTGGGAGTTCTCTGATCCCCTGTCGCCATCAGCCCAACAAGAGGCTGGCAGCCCAAGGCCTCGTGTGGAGGCACTTCCCATCTCTGCCACGATGGATCCACCGGGGTTGGGCACCTTCCCCCTGCCCTGGAGCTGGATTTTCCCACTGGAACCAAGCCCTGGTTCCCAAACCTGAGCTCAGCCCCTGCTGCTCCTGCACAGGGTGCGGAACTCCCTTCTCCAAAGCCTTGGGGATGAAGGGGGTTGTGTTTGTACCTTCTCTAGTGAGGTTCCTACACTGACCAACCTCCCAGTGCCTCCATGGCCCTCAACCCAAGCCACCCAAATCCCACCCTGAATCTCCCGAGAGGCCCCACTTTGGGGGGGACATGTGGGGCTGAGAGGGGGCGAGGAAGGTTCTCTCTCGCCCCTGCCCTTCCCCGTGCCAGGGCGAGTGACGTGCGAGGAGCCCAACAGCCGCATGCACACCTTCACGGGCACCCTGCGGTGGCGGGGCCGCACCCACGCCCTGGACATCGACCGGCTCCTGCTGCGGGGCTGCCGCGTCCGCAACACCGCGCTCTGCTACGGCCTGGTGCTCTACGCAGGCGAGTGTCCCTGCCCGGGCAGGAAGGGCAGGAATTACCTGGCATCACGGGGGTTTTAAGCTGCCCAAGCCGTTCCCAGCTGGCACAAGGTGGTGGAGGAGCTGCCGCGGTGTGTTCCTGATGGTGTTGGGGTTGCTGGTGGGAGGTGAGGTGGTGCCAAACCTCTCCTCAGCCCAGGGTATCTGCCAGCTGCACCTCGTCCCAGATCCAACCCACCCAGGGCAGCTCAGGGCTGGGCCGTGGGGAGCTGTGGGGAGAGGGAGGGTGAGATCTGATGTGAACATCATGTTTTGGAGCGTGCAGCCACGGCTCGATGGATGCTGATGGAGGGAGGGGCTCCTCTGGACTCTTCAGGGCAGGGGAGGTGTCATTATGGAGGGGAGCAGCCTCACTGAGCTGCAGCTGAGCCTTCTGGGGACTTGCATTTTTACTTTGGAAATGTTTCTTGCCCAGGGTTTGATTCCAAAATTATGAGGAACTGTGGAAAGATCAAGAGGAAGAAGACCAAGCTGGACCACATGATGGACCGGCTGGTGGTCGTGGTGGGTGTGGTGCAAACACCTCTGCCCAGCTCCTGGGGTGGCTCACAGGGCTCCTCATGAGAGGCCTCCTGCTTGGGTGGTGCTGATTTTCTTCATCCTGCAATATTTGGCCCAAAATACCTTGGGTTTAACATGTTCAGAGAATCAGAGAATCCCAGAGCAGTTTGGTTTGAAAGGGACTTTAAAGCCCATCCAGTGCCACCCCTGCCATGGGCAGGGACACCTTCCACTGTCCCAGGCTGCTCCCAGCCCCAATGTCCAGCCTGGCCTTGGCCACTGCCAGGGATCCAGGGGCAGCCCCAGCTGCTCTGGGCACCCTGTGCCAGGGCCTGCCCACCCTCCCAGGGAACAATTCCTGCCCAAGATCTCATCCAGCCCTGCCCTCTGGCACTGGGAAGCCATTCCCTGTGTCCTGTCCCTCCATGCCTTGTCCCCAGTCCCTCTGCAGCTCTCCTGGAGCCCCTTTAGGCACTGGAGGGGGCTCTAAAGTCTCTTTGGAGCCTTCTAGAGAAGAGTCTGGTGGGCTCTGTGATCCTGGGACTTTCTCATCTTGGGACCTTCTCATCCTGGCTTCCCACCCCAGATCTTTCTGGTGCTGTTATTGACGTCCCTGGGCCTCGCTGTCGCCTCTGGGTTCTGGGCCAGGACATTCCAGGAGAAGCACAGCTACCTGGCTGCCCTCTACAAGCACACAACCCCTGCCCAGCAGGCCTTCCTCAACTTCTGGGGCTTCACCATCCTCCTGAGCATCATCATTCCCATGTCCATGTACATAACGTAAGGACCACGGAGCTTGGAAGGGATCAGCGCTCAGCACCCGCCCCCTGCCCATGCCCCTCACCTGGAACTGGGGTCACGGCCCCAAAATGGGGCTGCACCGAAGGTCAGGGTGTGGCCAAGGTCATTCCCAGGTGCTCTCTTAGCTGGGAGAGGGGAGGGATGGATGGGGTGTGTATCCTACAAACACCAAGGACGTGCTCTGAGATCTTCCCAGGGGAAAAGCAGAGCAGGGATCCAAGCCCCGTGCTGGTGTTGGGCATTGTGGGCAGGCTGAGGGTGGCTCTGAGGAAGGTGCTGCTCCCCAGGAGCAGGATCTGGGATATTCCTGTGCTTCCTGTGGACAGCAGCAGGGTGGGGAGGAGAAAGACACAGCTGCTCTGTGCAGGCAACAATCACAATTTGTGTTGGAAAAAGCTGTTTCCAAACTTTGGACCCTTCACTGGACCTCCAGGTCTGTGAATTTGGTCACCAAGGGCCAGAATTCCAGAGGGGACCCAGTGGGTGATGAGCCTTTTGGAAGCCTGGCCACAAGCAATGAAAACCCTCTGGCCCCCCCCCAAGCCCAGAGCAGTAGGATCAAGGTGGGGAGCTCCTCCTGCCTCTCCTTCCTGTGCCAGGTGCCCAGTGCCCCTGGGCTGTGAGGAACACCACCTCCTTCTCCCTGTTTTCTCCTCGTGGACTCCTTAGGCTTGAATTCATCTACCTGCTGAACAGCTGTTTTATTAACTGGGATCTGGAGATGTATTACGGTGCCAAGGACATTCCAGCCGAGGCCAGGAGCACCAGCCTCAGTGACCAGCTGGGCCAGGTCGAGTACATCTTCTCGGACAAGACGGGCACCCTGACACAGAACATCATGAGCTTCAAGAAATGCTGCGTCAATGGGACCATCTATGGTAACCTGGGCTGGGATAAGTTTGTAGAGGATCAGGTGAACCTGGAGCTGGTTCTTTCCACTCCTCCTGGCTTGCCAGGGTGCTTGGGACAGGTGGATTGGTGTTGGGTTGGTGCTGTAGGAATTCTCCTTGTCCTCATCCCCCACGTTTTTGGGGCGTTGCCACCCCTGAGGTCCCTCTGGTCTGGTGTTCCCAGCACATGGAGCCAGGGCACGGTCCTGGCCTCCAGCATGGGAGAGGTTTGGTGGCCCAAGCTCAGCTGAGATCAGCAAAGTTTTCCCTGATAAAAAAGGGAGCCTGGGGCAGGACCCTGGGGCAGCTGCACCACGCGCGGTGTGGGTGAGCTGGATCCCGCCTGGAATCCTGAGCTGATGCTGGCCCAGGCAGGGGAGTAACGGGAGAGGGGCCAGGGGAGCCCGTGGATTTCTGTTTCCTCTTAAGGTCTTGTAGAGAAGGAGGAGCTGTTGCTTTTCTTCTTTGCGTCGTTTTCTGGGGAATCTCCAGCTCGGTTTCCAAATCTGGGAAACTTTGGGGCTTTCAGGCGACCTGTGGAGGAGGCGAGGAACTTATCATTGTCCTTAGGTTGTTTAATTAGAGTGAACATATGTAATTGCTCTTTGCTTTTTTGGGTTTGGGGTTTTTTTATTTGTCTGTTTGGGGTTTTTGGGGTTTTTTTTTACATTTTTTTTACATTTAAAAAACCTGTTATTTTTAATTATTCTGCTTGATTTTCCCCATAAAACCTTGAAAATTGCCAAGTCCTTCCTCTTCTCATTGCTGTACTTGCTCCAGCTCTTGGCTCACTTTGGGATTAGTCATGATGCTAAATTAGTGAAACTCAACATGCAGGGCAGGCCCAAGCTTTAGCATGGAGCTCTGTTTCCCTGAGATAAGCATCATGTGCTTGAGACAAATGGACAGTGGTAAAAGCAAAAAGGAGGGCCAAAAAAACCTCACAAAGCTTTTAAGCAGGAACAAACCAAATTTTCCCTGCCTGGTGCAGCACATTCCACCTCCGCGGAGCAGCCTCACCCTAATCCCAGCAAGTCTTTGGCCAAATGCAGAATCTCCCAGGAAATGCAGGTGAAAGTAGCCCTGAATTTTTAACATTAAAATCATGGTGAAAATCTGAACAAAAAGCCAAAAAAGTGAGGCCTGGATATCCCAGTGGGGTCTGACACTGAGGAGATGCTGAATTGGTGACTTTTGGCCATTTTTTTGGCCAGCAGGAGCACGAGTCCCTCCAGAGAAGCTGCTCCAAGCCCCCTGCCAGCCCTCTATTAACTGGGTTGTTTTTATTTTGGCAGGTCCAGGCACAGGCCACGAGAACAAACAGCCACCGGTACGTAACTCCCCCCTCCCACGTGCCACAGGGCTGTCACTGGTGGCCCAGCCTGGTGCTGAGGAGCTCAGCTGGCTCCCAGCGGGGTCCAGGCTCTCAGAGGGGCCTGCCGAGTTTGCCCCTCCTCAGCTGCCATTAAGGACAGGGGAACCAGGGTTATAAAATAATGCAGTTCTGATTTTTCTGGATTTTTCATTCCCACCCCCTTGGCGTGGGCAGTGCAGAGCTGGGCTCAGCCTCTGCCCTGGGTCCGTGCCAGCAGAGTGCCACTGTGTCCCATCCCCGCTGCTCCTGAGGACAGAGCCCCGTGCTCAGTCCCACCGGGCTCCTGCATCCTGCCTGTGCCTCTTGCAGGGCTCGGGGCTGAGCTGGGAGCACCCCGGCGAGCAGAAGTTGGATGTTTGCGATGTGGCGCTGCTGGAAGCCGCCCAGAGGGACGATGACCCGGTGCTGAGGGAGTTCCTGAGGCTGCTGGCCCTCTGCCACACCGTCATGGTGGAGGACAGGGGCGGTGGGTTGAGGTGCTGGGAGCGGGGCTGAGCTGCTCCTCAGGGCAGTGGGGCTGTGGTGGGGTTTGGCAGCGCCCAGCAAAGCTCAGCTGTGGGAAGCAGTGGGTGTGAGAGCCCAGGCGTGGCTCGTGCCACTGCCCCTGTGTCATGGATTTGTGTTTGGGGCTGTTTTAAAGCTCATGGGCGGCAATAGAAGCACAAGGGGGATAATCCTGTCTAGGACAAGGAGCAAAAGGGGTCATAGAATCCCAGAATAGTTTGGGCTTGAAGGCACCTCAAAGCCCATCCAGTGCCACCCCTGCCATGGGCAGGGACACCTCCCACTGTCCCAGGCTGCTCCAAGCCCCAGTGTCCAGCCTGGCCTTGGACACTGCCAGGGATCCAGGGGCAGCCCCAGCTGCTCTGGGCACCCTGAGCCAGGGCCTGCCCACCCTCCCAGGGAACAATTCCTGCCCAAGATCCCATCCAGCCCTGCCCTCTGGCACTGGGAAGCCATTCCCCGTGCCCTGTCCCTCCAGCCCTTGCCCCAGGTCTCTCTCCAGATGAAACAAGCAGCACTGAGTTTCCCCAGCCTGGTAGCTCAGGCTTCAGGGTGTCACAGCTGCTGCTGGGTAAGAACGGGGTGTTTCAGCTGTTCCAGTGTGGTTTGGCTGGGAATCCCTGTGTGCAATCCCTACCCCTCTCCTGCAGACCAGCTGGTTTACCAGGCAGCTTCCCCAGATGAGGAGGCGCTGGTGTTGGCAGCCAAGAACTTGGGCTACGTCTTCCTGGCCCGGACACAGGACACCATCACCATCAGGGAGCTGGGCAGCACCAGGACCTACGAGCTGCTGGCCATGCTGGACTTCAACAGCGACCGCAAGAGGATGTCTGTGCTGGGTGAGTGATGGGGGCTGTCTCAGGGGGACCTCCAGGGTCCCTTCCATGCTCAGCCCTATAAGGGATGGCACCGGGATGGCTGCAGGTGGCCACAACTGGCACCGGGCTCTTAAGGGTCATCCTGGTCATCCCTGTGGATTTGCTCACCCTTGGTGAAGGCAGCCAAAGAAGGGTTTGAGCAGCCAAGAGAGAGGAGGTAAATGCAGGGCTCAGAGGAGTTGTGTGAGGAACTGACAGTCCCTGAGGCCTGGTCCTGCCCCGTGGTGGTGCAGATCTGGGATATTCCTGTGCTTCCCATGGCCACAGATGGAAAAGCACCAGCGAGCCCTGTGGTGCCTTCTGGGGCTCAACAGGGGCCAGTGTGGCCGCTGTGCAGGGACGGCAATGAATGGGAGCCATCTCTGAGGGGACCTAAGGTGTCCTTCCCCTCCCTGCCAGTGCGAGACCCCCAGGGCACCATCCGGCTCTACACCAAGGGTGCCGACACCGTCATCCTGGACAGGCTGCGGAGGCGGGGGCCCAACGAGACCCTCACCGAGAGGGCGCTGGATGTGAGTCCCACACCAGCCCGGGGCGACAGGACTGCTCTCCCTCCTGCTGGCTTTGGGCTGGGTGTCCTGCAGTGCCCTGCTGCTCTTCCTCCCTCTGCATTAGGGATTTGGGTTCTGCCTTCTGCCCTAGGAGCCCCACCTGCATATGGGACAGGGGGTAAGAGGGCATGGAATCCACCTTCGGTGTTCTGCGTGGACCAGCTGCATCTGAGGATGCTCATGGGGATGCTCTAGGATGGGGGAAGGGAGTCAGAGCCCAGAGAGAGATGCCCAGGACCTGGAGTGTCTCTGGCTCTGCCCACGCCCGGCCTGGGGTGATCCCTGGTCCTGTGAGAGTGATCCTGGGGAGGGAGGAAAGTCCTGATGTCTCCTCCCTGCAGCGCTTTGCAGAGGAGACGCTGAGGACGCTGTGCGTGGCCAGCAGGGAGGTGAGCGAGGCCGAGTTCCATGCCTGGAGCCAGAGGCACCGCGAGGCCACGGTGCTGCTGCAGGACCGCGCGCGGGAGCTGGACAGGCTCTACGAGGAGATGGAGCAGAACCTGCAGGTGGGATGGGGCCGGGGTCAGGAGGAGCTCTCTGTGCTCCAGAGGGCAGGCACGTGGGGTTTGGCTCTCCAGGATGAGGTGTGAGTGTCCAACCCAATGCCCATTCCCTGGGTGGGAGGACAGGAGGAATTTTCCCCCAGGGTGACTTTGTGACGTGCCAGCGGACACCGGGGTGTTAAGCTGTAGCTGTCGAGTTGTGTCTACCCCCAGCAAGGGCTGCTGGTTGGATCCAGGGGTGATTCCCACCCCCGTATCCTGCCCTGCCCCATGCCATGACACCCCGTCACCCCCTCCAGCTGCTTGGGGCCACGGCCATCGAGGACAAGCTGCAAGACGGAGTCCCCGAGACCATCCAGCTGCTGAAACTGGGCAACATCAAAGTGTGGGTGCTGACAGGAGACAAACAAGGTCAGTGGGGGCACCCCTAGACCCCCCAACACATTTCAGCTTCTCCCCTAACCAGGACCAGAGAGGAGAAGGGCCGCTGGGGGTGGGCAGGAACTGGTTCTGCTGCTCCCTTTACTCCCCAGTAGCAGCAGGGGAAACTGAGGCAGGGGAAGCAGCTGCTGCCCACCAAGGGCTCTTGGAGCCAAGGGCTGGGGGCTGCCCTGGGCTGGGGGCAGCACCATGGCCCATTGACAGCTGGGTGTTGCAGAGACCGCAGTGAACATCGGCTACGCCTGCAGGCTGCTGACGGACGACATGGAGATCCTGGAGGAGAAGGAGGTCAGGTGAGGAATCGTCACCTCCTGGCTCAGGACAGTGCTGCCCCTGCTGAGGACACCCGAGGGCAGAGGGGCCAGGGCAGGGTGGGCAGAGCTCAGCTCAGCCAGAGGTGCTTCTCCTTCCCTGTGCCAGCCTGGATCTCCATGGTCCTCCTCTGATGCTTTTCCAGGCCTCCCCACCTGTTTCTGCCCCCACACTCTTCCTTGGCAGGCTTTGACCAGAAAGGGTTTCAGATTCTCTCCAGCCTCTAAACCAGGCTGATTTCTGTTATCAGTGAGCCTCCTCTTTGTCCCCCCTGTTCCCACCACAGTCCCATCTCCCTGGCTTTGAGATGACCAAGGCCCACTGTGGGTCTCACCAGCATTCCCAGTGTCCCCAGCTCACGTCCAACCCCCGTTTCCTCCCACAGTGAGATCCTCCAGGTTTACTGGGAGAGCAACAACAACCTCAGTGGCAGTGGGGACGCCCCGTGCAGCCGCCGCCTCTCCCAGCAGCACCCAGAGGCTCCGTGCCACCAGAGAGCCATCATCGTCAGCGGGGACTTCCTGGTAAGGTGGCACCTGGATGTTGTTCTCTGCTCCCTGCCTGATGGTTGTTCCCACCCTGGCGGTATCAAAGTCCTGGGTGGCACCAGCACGTGTAGGACGTGGTGCTCCTCCTGCTGAAAGGTGGGAAAAGCCCATTTGGGACTGGGGAACAAAGGGTGGAGAGGAGAACAACCTTGCACTGACCATTTGGTGTTGGGGGGCTTTGACCAAAGCTGCCCAGTGTTCTCGGGTGACGCGGGCTGGGTGACATAAGCTCTTGTGGTCATACTGGGACATGCTGGGCTCATACTGGGTCACAGCACCTGCTCTGTGATGAACTTGGAGAAAATCAGAGGCACTCTTTCGGAGCATTCACGAGCATTGTTGAGGAGCTGAGGGCTCTGAGGGCTATGGGTGAGGTCCCAACCACGTGTGCTCTCCCCCAAGGACAAAATCCTCCACACAGGAGAGGTGCTGAAGGAGGAGAAGGGGTGGCCATGGCGGTGGCTGTGCTGTGACAGGGCCGAGGCCTCGCAGGACAGGGGAGGTCTGGTGGAGAAGGCCTTTGTAGAGCTGGCCACCAGCTGCCAGGCCATGATCTGCTGCAGGGTGACCCCCAAGCAGAAAGCCCTGATGGTGCAGCTGGTGAAGAAGCACAAGAAGGCCGTCACCTTGGCCATCGGGGACGGCGCCAACGATGTCAACATGATCAAAAGTGAGGCTCGGGCAGGGGGGGTTAGGGTCCAGTTGGTGTGTCCCACTGGTGATGGTGCTGCCCCGTTTGTCATCTCCACCACCTCAGCCTCCCCTTTGGGGTGAGGAGCTGGGAGGGGAAGCCCCAGACCTGTTCCCCACATTGCTGTGCTGGGAGGGGAGCGAGAGGCACAGGACAGGGACCAGCCCCAGACAAGTGCAGGGTGGCCCGTGTGCTTTTGGCATCTGGGATGAACCTTGATGAACCTTCAAACCCCAACGTGGGCAGCTGGCAGAGCCGTCCCTGCCCCTCCCAGCAGCCCTGACATGCAGCTGTGCCCTTGGCACACCACGCCTGGAATATCCAGGACATGGGATAGAGGGGGACGGTTCCCTTTGTCTGTCACTCCTGGATTCACATTCCTGGGGACAACCCACGGGGAAATCAAGCCCCCAGCTTGCCCCAAACCTCCCGACGTGCGTTTGCCACCCGCAGCCGCAGACATCGGGGTGGGCATCAGCGGGCTGGAGGGGCTGCAGGCCGTGCAGTGCAGCGACTACGCCCTGGCCCAGTTCTCCTTCCTGCAGCGCCTGCTGCTCGTCCACGGCCGCTGGAATTACCTGCGCATCTGCAAGTTCCTCCGCTACTTCTTCTACAAGACCTTCGCTGGCCTCCTGGGCCAGGTGTGGTTCGCTTTCCACAGCGGATTCACAGCTCAGGTGAGGGCTGCAGGGGTCACATCCATCCCGTGGACGTCTCTACACCAGAGTTACAACTCCCCCTGCTCAGGATCCCCTGCAGGGATCGTGCCTGGGACTGCCTGCAGGACACGTGTCCACATCGCCACCTCAGTCCCCTTTTCTCCCCTGCCAAGTCCAGTTTCTTGGGGTTGCCTGGCTGAGGCACAGCTGGTTATCTGCACCAGTTATCTGCTTTTCACCTGGCTGGACTGGGAAAAGCACCCTGGGGAAATTCGGGATCTCCTTGTGAGCTGCAGTTCAGCCTTGGACAGATGCAGGATCCCACGTGCATTGAGCTGGTTTCCTCCACAATGGGAGCTTTGATCCCAAGGGCCATCCTCAAGTGTGACTTGACCAGCACCGCGTGGGGCTCCAGCCTCCACCTCTGTCTGCAGCATGGCCCTACAGACAGTGTGGGGCTGATGCAGGGAATGGGGCAAGTCCATGGGGATTTCCATGTTTGGATCTGAGTGTCCTGGGGCCTGGGCATCCTTTGTGAGTCTTTCCAAAGCACCTCTGAGCTCACAGCTTCTCCCTGTTCCCTTCTAGCCTCTCTATGAGGGCTGGTTCCTTGCACTCTACAACATTTTCTACACTGCCTACCCCGTGCTGTCCGTGGGCCTTTTGGAGCAGGTACGGCTTCACCGGGCTCACCCAGCCCCGTGCCACCCTCGGCAGGTGGGAATCAGCCCGGCAGTCCCTGCACCCATCTGCACAGCCCTTGGTGCCAGGACACAAAGGCACAATCGGCAGCTCGGTGGGCATTTGGAGCTCACCCTCAGTCCTGGGGTGCCTGTCCCCCATCACCCCCGAGCCGCTGGGCAGAGGGACCCACACTGCGTGTGTCCATCTCTACTGCTGTCCTGGAGGGTGTGTGGGGTGGGGCGGCCCCATGCTGCTCCCCCAGTCCCTGCACCCTCTCTGGGATGCTCTCCCTCCCCTAATCCCTGCAGCCCGTGTGGGATTCTCTCCCTCTCCCAATCCCTGCATCCCCTCTGGGATGCTCTCCCGGCAGGACGTGAGTGCCAAGAAGAGCCTGGAGTTCCCTGAGCTCTACATGGTCGGGCAGCAGGACGAGCTCTTCAATTACCGCGTTTTTGGTGTCACCCTCCTGCACGGGGTGGGCACCTCCCTCATCAGCTTCTACGTCGCGCTCTGGGCCTTTGAAGACCACGTTGGCACCAAGGCTGTGGGCGACTACGAGTCCTTCTCTGTCACAGTGGCCCTGTCAGCCTTGCTGTCGGTCCTCGTGGAGGTGAGCACTGATCTGCTCTTCCTCATCCTGCCCCACAGCTGATCTTTAGGGTCCCTGGGCTCTGGCACTATCCCCCAGTGGCTTTATGGCTGGGGTTTGATCTCCCTGGGCTGGAGGAGGAATTTGGGAACAGCAGCTGAATGGACGAGGGTCACCACGGCTCTCGTGGGGCTCTGCCTGCTCTGCCCTTGTCCCCACAGATCGTCCTGGACACTAAGTACTGGACAGTGTTGTCCTTCCTGATGATCACAGCCAGCCTGCTCCTCTACTGCCTCTTCTCCTTCCTGACCCAAAGTGTTGATGCCTTCAGGATAGCCCCCGCCATTTTCCGCTTCCCAGGTGAGGTGCCCCAGGGATCCTTCCCTTCCCTGCCCATGGTGCTAGGAGCTGTTTCCCATCCTGTAGATCATGTCCTCGTTGCCACTTCTCGATCTGCTGTCTTGACTTTGAACTCCAATTTAGGTGCCATCTCCTCTTTAGAGCCCCCAGCACCTTCCCGGGTAGGGGCCTGTCCCCCAGCACTTGTTCCCTCTGCTCCCTCCCCCTTCCCCACTCAAACATCACCCCCAGCTCCCTGTGTCGACAGATGCCAGCTGGAATGCCCTGACTGACCCCTATGTCCTGCTCGTGGTCCTGCTGTCCCTGGTGGTCAACACCCTCCCCTCGCTCACTGTCCACGCCTTCCGTGCCACCCTGGGCAGAGCTACCACCCAGCAGGTGAGGCCTGGGGGGCACCAGCAGGGGCGGGTCCTGCTTCCCACTGGTGTTGGTGTCTGGGATTGGTGATGGCAAGGGCAGGTTCCCCAGGAGCGTAGTGCTGGGACATGTCGCCTCTCCTTGGTGGCCCCACTCATGGTGGTCACCGGCACCCAGCTCTGACTCCAGGGGCTCTCCCCAAATTGTTCCACGGCCCAGCAGGGGGGCCTGGGCCAAGAGACCCGATTCAGCTCTTGGAGAGGGTCTGCCTTTGGCTGAAGTAAGAGTTGTCCTCCAGGACCCCCCAGCAGGGTCTGGTGCAGGTCCCGGTGCCACCCCAGCCTTGGTGGAGCTCACCCCCATCAGGTTTGTGGTTCCAAAGAGTCCCAGGTGGAAGCAAGGGTTGGGATTGTGCTCCAGAGCTCTGGGAGCTTTGCAGACCCCTGGGAGAGTCCCCACATTCCTCATCCCACCATGAAGTCATGGTGGAGCTGGGATCCAAACCCTGTCCTGCTGGAGGGTGTCCCTGTGTGTCCCACCTCGGGGTGAGGGCTTGCCTGGGAGGTGTCCACAGCCTGAGTGGGAGCAGGGGTTGGCACTGTGCTCCAGAGCTCCAGGAGCTTTGCACGTCCCCGGGAGAATCCCCACATCTCTCATCCCCATGGAAAATCAGGTCACTGCAGAGCTGAGAGCCAAACCGGCTCCTGGTGGAGGTGCCCCTACGCTCCCTTCATGTCCCCCCTTGGGGTGAGGCCTCTCCTGGCAGGTGTCCCCAGCCCTGATGTCCCCGTGTCCTTGCAGAAGATCCACCTGAAGGCCAAGCGGGATCCCGAGCCCTCGGTGGAGCTGCGATCCCACGTCCCCCGCGGCTCCTTTCGCCGCCGCTCCAGCTACGCCTTCTCGCACCAGGAGGGCTACGGCGGCCTCATCAGCCGTGGGGCCAGCCTGCGGGGCCAGCCTGCGGGGCCAGCCTGCGGGGGCCAGCCTGCGGGGGCCAGCCTGCGGGGGCCAGCCTGCGGGGCCAGCCTGCGTGCCCTGGCCACCCCCGGCACCGCCCCGGGTGCCCTGCGCCCCGAGGAGACCCCGGCTGTGTCCTCCCTGAGCTGCCCCTCGCTGTAGCTGCCCCGGCCATCAGCCTGCCACCCCGCTGGGACGGGGCAGGGCCAGCAGGGCACACAGCTGGCTGCTCCCCTCCTTTCAGGGGCCACCTTTAATGGTATTTGGTGGGTTTGCAGCCCCCGCGGTCGCAGAGGGGCTGGCCCAGCCTGGGGGAGCTGCTGCTGCAGGCGCTGAGCCCTGGGCTCAGAGTCCCCCCCAGCGTCCCCTGCAGTGGCTCCGTGTCCCCCTTTGCCACTGCCCGCTGCCACCAGGATTGTCCCCTCACCTTGTGAGCCCTGGCTGGCAGCCCAGCCCCCTTCCCTCTGCTGAGCCCTCGGAACCAGAGTTTCCCCCTGTGAGAAGCTCATCCCACCCAGGCTAGACCCACAGAAGCAATGCTGCTGACCCAGGCTCATTAACCCACCTGTGAATTAATTAAATGCCCCGATGGAGAGCAGCGGTGGGGCTGGGTGGGGGTGCAGACCCTCACCCCTGCTCATTCCCACCCACTGCAGCTGCAGTGGCTGCACGAAGAACCTTGTTTTGTGTTCTCCACCAGGGGCTGGTTTTGGTCCAGGGGCTTTTCTGTCATAGAACAGGTCCCAGAATCCCAGAGTGGTTTGGGTGGGAAGGGACCTTAAAGCCTATCTCATGCCACCCTCTGCCATGGGCAGGGTCACCTCCACCAGCCCAGGTGGCTCAGGCTCGAGCAGTGTAACTGTAAAATGTCCCCTAACTTCTGGAGGGGCAGCCAGGTGTGATTGATCGATCGATTGATTGATTGATCACCTGCAGGTTCTTCTTCTCCAGCCAGACCAGCCTGGCTCCTGCAGCCCCTCCTTGTCACTCCCCACCGCTCCCACCTCCTGCCTTTGCTGTCCCTGCACCAGGGCCAGGTGACCTCTATGTGCCTTGCCCCATCTCCACACGGCTCCCCCAGGCCTGGTGTCCCCGCCTTTGGGGGCGGCTTGTGGCCACAGGCTCTGCAAAGCCCCAAAAAGCACTTCTGGGGGGGATGTGGATACGTTCTGCCTGGTGGGCACAGGGGCTAAGTCCCACAGAGCCAGGGCCACCAGCACGGGCTGCTGGAGAAGTTGTGTGTGAACAACTGACTGGTGACTGGGTCACCCTTTTTTTTGGATTTGGTTTTTAATTAAAAGGACTTTTTAGCTCTTCTCTCCTCTCCTGGAAATCTCTGCTACACCACGAAGGGTGAAAGAGGCACAGGAAAGTCCCGTGGTCTCTTGGTCTGTGCCAGCAGTGCTCGTGCAGTGGCAAAAGGCACAGTAGGACAAGAAATTTGGGTAAAATGATACACAATTAAATCATCCATGGGCGCTTGGCCCTGCCTGCAGCACACGTGATTCGATGGGTTTGTTTTACAAGTGCTTTGGCCTCATCTGCACTGGGTTTGTGGGAATTAAAGTGTTTCCCTTGGGCTCTGGCCAGAAGGGCCTGGATGGTGCCAAGAAATAAAAATCTTTCCTCTGGGAAAGCTCTCGCTGCTGCAACTGCCAGGTGGAAAATGGGGAGAAACTTTCCCCAGCTTCCTGGGCATGATCCCCGAATCTCCCAGGCCAGATCTGGGAGAGGAGCAAGGTGGTGAAAGGGGGCACGGGCAGGGAACTGAGCCCCTCACCACTGCAGGACACCACACACGCCAGGGTGAATGACTAGAAAATAATTTATTGAAGAAACAGAAAGCTGCAGAAATTACAACACAGTCATGACCAGTAGAGGATGAACAAATAGAGATTAATTTTTTTCTCTCTTTTAAAACCTGTTGACAGGCTGGAGTTAAGTTTCCTGATAACTTCCCCTGCATGAGTCATTGCAAAGAACAAGGAACAAACTCCAGAGCACACAGCACAGTTTGGATAAAGTGCCTGACACATAAGACTCTTTTTTATTTTATTTTTTTTTCTTTTTTAACGTTTGTAAATAGCTTAAACAAATATAGTTGCAAGACACAGAGGAGTAACAATTGCATTTTGCTGTAGAATAAAACTTATCCCATGAGAGTAACAATGAAGCAGCAGCAGCAAAAAAATTAAATTAATTTAATTAGAAGGAAAAAGTCATTTAAAAACTCAGAGATGTGGCCCTCGGACTGCACGGGACGAGGACGAGCGTCACCTATTGCTATACAGAAAAATGAGCAATGTTTTCTGGAGGAGGCTGGGCTGGCAGAGCCGAGGCTGTGGATTCTGTCTGACTCCTTTGTTTCCTTTAGAAATCAAAGGGGAAAAAGGAAAAACAAAAAAAACCAAACCAAACCAAACCCAATTTTTGTTCTTTGCATTTTTAATTTCCTCTCTTTAAAAACCCCAAAGAAAGACATGAGAGGAAGTGGGTTCCTCGTGGCAGCTCCTGCAGGTCTGGCCCCGTGGCCAGGTGTCCTCTGAGACAAGGGAAAGGAGCCAGCTCCACGCTGGGGGCTGTGGTGGTGCCAGGGACAGGCAGACAGGGCAGTGACCACCCAACGGTGCCCAACATGGGTTGGGGAGAGAGGTAACGAGGAGCTGATCGTCTTCCCCACCCAGACTCGGCATGGTCAGGAAAAAGGGTGAACGGTGATTTTTTTGGCAAAGCTCTTTCTCTCACTCTGCGCCAATGTCCTACCGGCACGGCTGTTGTTGGAGCTTGGCTCTGGTTGTGCCAGAGTGGGGTAAAGATGCTTAAAATCAACCCCAAGAGCCTCCTGCTTTCCCAGTGGGATGGGGACAGCGCTGCCCCACTGCCGGCAGTGGGGTTTCAAAGCATAAAAGCCATCGTTGGAAAACTTCCACCCGAGGAACAACTGGGGTGGCTGGGGGCACCACAGGTAATGGGATGACCCAAATCCCTGAAAACTTCCACAATTCAAGTAGGAGACAGCGGCCAGGGTGAACCAGTAGGCGTCAGTGGGAGATCCCAGGTCTCCTCCTCTTCCTCACTGCCCTCTGTCACCCTTGGAGGTGTTCCCGGGGCCCCATTTTCGCTCCTGCTCCCCATAGCACAAAAATGCCCTTTGGGTGCAACCCTGGTCAAGAGAATTGTCTTTAGGACAGAGCTCAGATTGTCATTACCTGCGGGGGAAAAAAAAATCTTTGGTATCGTGGCAAGTTGCTCCTCAAGGCATTTTGGTTGGGGTGGGCAGCAGGCATGGCCAGACCCAGTGTGGGCAGGACTCAGCTGAGCCAGAGAGTCCTGCTGGGCCAAAGGACAGGGAAGAGGGCTCAGATCTTGGCTTCTCCAGGGTCTCCCCTGGATGGAATCCAGCTGGTCTCTGTAAGGTCCGAGGACTTGTGACTGGGGGCTGTATCCAAGCCTGGTCAACCTTCTTGCAGTCGGAATCGTGGTCTTGGCCTTCAAGCTTCTCATGGTGGAAAAGGTCTCGGAGGAGGAAATGGGACATGGGGGAGATGCTGAGCTCCCCAGAGGACAGAAGGGTTGGTCAGCAGATGAGTGGTGCTGCTGGAACCAACATTATCTCCTCCTAAGAGCCAGGTCCTTGGGCAGCAGGTCTTCCTTCCACCACCTGGTGCTGAGCATCTCGGGGCTGGCGGCAGAGGCTGCACGGACACGGCACCAGACAAAAGCTGCAGACTGAAAAACACCTTCCTTGGCTTTTGGGGGCCACTCTGGTGGGGCCTGAGGAAGCTGAGATCTCTTTCCTCATGGTGAGCTGAGCTTTGGGTCCACCTCGAGTGGAGAAGAGGTTGGAAAGGGCTGAGGAAGCAGCAGTTTCAGGGAAATGCTCTGGGAATGGCACCACTGCCTCCTCCAGGTCCCCACTGCCCTCCTGGCCTCCCTTCTCACTTCTCCTTCCCCCCGTCTTTAAGCAGGGAGAAGAGGAGGAGCAGAGGGAGGAAGAAGCCACTCAGGGAGGTGGATTCTGGACACTGCAGAAAGCTCCAAAGCCCTTCCAAAATGCCCTGAGCCCAGCTGGTGGGTTGGGATCCTGGGTTGGGATCCTCCAGGGCCTCTTCCACCACCTGCACTCTTCTTCTTCAGCCGGGACAGGCATCTCTGCACAGAGTGAGAGCCAGGCTGGCGGCACAGGAGAGTCTGTCAGGGACAGAGCACTGGGTGTGCCTCTGACCCAAACCACGTTCTTGGGGACAAAGACCCCAGAAATGGGTCACTCCATCCCTGGGTCCAGCTGGGCCTTGATGCAGCACCATCTTCAGCAGCTCTATCTGTGCAGGGCAAGCGCAGAGGCAGGGCTGTGAGGTGGTCCCAAGGATGAGAGCATCACCTGGAGAGGACTCAGCCCTGAGAGGGGTTTTGGGGTGCCCAGGGCTGTTTCCCTTGTCTCAGAGCACACGAGGAGCCCCATGGCTTTGCCAGCTCAGGTTCTGGTGGTGGCTGATTGTCTCTCCTCCTCTTGGCTGCGCTTGGGATTTGACCCACAGAGCTGGATAAAGCAAAAAAACAAAACCCACCAAAAACCCCCCACAAACAAACAGAAACCACAAAGCAGAGCGAGGAGCCAGAGCTCAGGGGGAGGCAGGAGGGACGGGTGGGCACGGCAGGGTCCCGTGTCCCAGATTCCCTTACCCTGTTTGCTGGGAACGGGGCCAGGCTTTGCCCCCCACCCTCCTCGGGGGTCCCCCGAGCAGCTCCCACCTCCCCCTGTGGCTGCCACGCGATTTTCAGGGTGAGGAAAGGAAGAAAAGAGGTGAAGGAAGAAACCAAGGGGATAAAGGATGACTTTCCCATGGTTGTGAGTTGGAACAGAACCATGATCCATGCAGAGAAATCTTCATCAACCAAAAACTCGTGGACAAAAAAAGCACAGTTTGTCCCCTCCCGCTCCCACCCCACCACCCCTCCCCGAATAATTATTACATTACTTCAAGAAAGAGTATATTTTTTTCATGCATAAATCAAATTCTCATCTTGTCTTTTTTTTTTTTTTGCCTTTTTTTTTTGTCTTCCTTAAATTACATTTGAACACAGAACACATATAATAAATACTCTTGTACGACATGACTCAGAGAAAAGTAACACATCTGAACGCAAAGGTATCGTCATCATCATTAGTTTTTCTTTTTTTTTCTTTTTTTTTTAAAAGGACTTGTTTAAATATGAAATCTGTAAACACCAAGGGTCCTTTTTTTTTTTAATCTTTCTCTCTCTCTTTCTCTCTCTCTCTTTCTCTCTCTTTTTTTTTAATCGTGAAACTATCCAGCTTTCATTTCCTTAACATTCAATATGTCTCCCATTGAACGCATCAAAGAAATAAGAACATGCCGTCTTCTGCAAAATTATAATTTAACAGTATAAAGCTTCAAGTCACAAATTCCAAAAACTAGCTAAGTAATTTTTTTTTTTTTTATCACATAAACTATACATTAAATATTTTGAGGTATTTCAGAGAACATTGTCAAAGGCTTGTAAGGTCTGTGCTGGGTGGCAATGAAGGCTTTCTCCTGCATAGAGAACGTCTTTGGTATCACAAGCCAGGTGGGGACTGGGGACAAGAGGGGTGGCGTGGCCAGGAGGGCGGGCAAGCCCTGGCCAAGGCAATAGTGTGGAGGGGGACGGGGGGCACAGGGAGGTGACAGGGTCTGACCGGCCCTCTCAGGCTGCCCAGCAGGATGGGGAACCCGCACGGGGTTGCTCTCACCAGGGGTGTTAGAATCCTGGAATCCTGGAATCTCCTGGGCTGGAAGGGACCCCCAAGGATCACCAAGCCCAGCTCCCGGCCCTGCACAGGACAGCCCCAAGAATCACACCAGGGTTGGCCCTGGGCAAGTTTGGTCCAACTCAGAGGAGTCGCCTTGGCTGGAGCCTGAACCAGGCAGGTACAATTCAACCCAAGTTTTCCCTAAACTGGGCATTCTGGAGATTGCTGGGGAAGAGCATCTCTGGCAGGTCCTCCTGCTGAAGCCAAGGGACAGAATGGAGCAGACGGGGCTGCAGAGACCTTCCCCAGTGAGCCAAAAACGCCCCTTTGGGGACCTGGAAACAGCTCCTACTGAAAGGATTCACAGCTCCAGCCCATTCCCTAAAGGAAGAGTTTGGAGGACGAGTTTGGTGAAGCTTTTCATGGCTCCTGCCTTCATCTGTCCAAACAGAAATGCCACGAGCTGTGCTACCAAAAGCGGGAACTGAAGCCCGAATCTGAGCTGCGTGAAGCAAAAACACCCCGTGAGGAAACTCACTTGGTCACCTTGTGAGGAAACTCACTTGGTCACCCTGTGAGGAAACTCACTTGGTCACCTTGTGAGGAAAATCACTTGGTCACCTTGTGAGGAAACTCACTTGGTCACCCTGTGAGGAAACTCACTTGGTCACCTTGTGAGGAAAATCACTTGGTCACCTCTTGAGGAAACTCACTTGGTCACCCCGTGGGCTTCTGCAGGGTTGCAGCACCGAGAGGCTGGAGAAGGACATGGAGCAAAGCCTTTCCCTGGGAGCAGCGTCCCTGGACACCAGGTCTGTGCTCCTGGGGCAAGAGGGGCTGGAGGGAGGGACCCTGGGGACCAGGCTGGGGGACACAGGGACATCAGAGAGGGGGGACATGCCGGGGAACCAGCACCTTTCCCTCAGCGAGGGGGATGTTTCCTCTTCAATTAGGACAAGTGTTGGGTTTCTTTCCTTCATCCCAACACCTAAAGACTACGAGAGCTGTGGGAATCTGTCCCTGTGGAGAGCTGAGGTAACAGTGAGTCTTTAGGATCAAAGCAGAGGAGCAAAGAAATGGCCACACACCTTTGGTACAAGAAAAAGGCACTCATCTACCACGCTGCCATCCCGGAGTCGCTCGCTCGCCTCCTCCCTCGCTCTCTGGGGACTCGACAGGGCTGGGGCTGGGGCTGGGGGTGGCCAGGGGCTCTGGGCCGGGCTGGCCACGGGGAGCAGGGAAAGTGGCGTTTCCAGCACAGACCAGACAAGGCAACAAAATCTTTGGTATCAGACGTGATTTTCAAATCACAGAAATTGAAAACTCAAGTGAGGTAGCCTTTAGTCTCGGGTTCTCACTAGAAATGTCTTTGCATCCTTGAGGGCCTGTGGCATTTACTCTTTTTTTTTCTTTTTCTTTTTTTTTCTTTTTCTTTCTTTTCCTTTTTTTGCCTTTTTTTTTTTTTCCTGTTGTGTTTTTCACTTCCCAAACCAAGGCCCCCTTCCTGGCTTTTCAGCCCTTGAATACTACTCGATGGGGTTCAGGAATCCACCACCATCGTCACCACGTCACGACAAGATGAAGAAACAACATCAGGGGAAAAAATCAGTGGCGGGGAGCGGGGTCCTGGGGGGATGAGATTCCCATTAGGTTTTGGGTTCTGGTTGGCAAAATACGCTGCGGCACCCGCCCCTTCCTGCTCTTCCCTCTCTCCGATCCCTCTCTCCCGCCCTCTGTCCAGCAATGCATTGGTTCAGTTTGGTGTGACCGTGTCCAGTCTGACACCCCCCAGCCCCTCCACCGCCCACCTACCCCAGGAGCTCTTTGGTTCAAGACGTCCTCTGACCCTGCCTGCTCAGGGCTTCGTGTGCAGGGCTTTTTTTCTTTCTCTCTTCATTCTTTCGTCCTTTCTTTCCTCTTTTTTTTGGGGTGGATTTTGGTTTTGGTTTGTTTTTTTTTTTGGTTTTGTGGGGTTTTTTTTTGGTGAACACATACCCTTTTCTTCTCGTCTTGTTTCTTTTCTTTTCTTTTTTCCTTCTTTTCAACAAGGTGCCTTCCTGTGACACAACTGATCACTCTCAAAGTAAAGTGAATCGAAGAAACCATAGCGCTAGAACACAGATGGTACTTTTTACCCGCATAAATTCAAGAGTATCCCTTTTTTTTTGTTGATGGTTGGTTTTGGAGGATATTTTCCCCAAGTGGTGGGGGAAGAAGGGGACCTTGCCTCCCCCTTCATCCCCAAGCCTCTCCCAGCCCTTCCCCGTCCCCAGCGGCACCTCCTGCTCCTCGGAGCCCTTGGGGGGCTGGGAGAGGGCTGATTGTAAGGGTTTGGCCTCGTGATTGCTTTTTTATATGGCACAAGTCACCATTGAGAGCTCGGAGGAAACGATCCCTTTGAAGCTAAGTACCATTGCTCCAGAAATCCGCGTTTAAGGCAGGTTGTTAATTGGCACAAAAAAAAAAAAAAAAATCTGGTGTCTTTTTGGTAAGTTGCCGGTCTTTGCTGAGCTTGTTTGGTTGTGGTTTCGGTTGTTATTCCTTTTTTTTCAGAGGGTTGCTTTTTTTCCCTTTCAATCTTGTCGGGGAGTTTTCCCCCTTCTCACACCCAGGGCTGGATTTCGCCACCAGATCCCTCGGATTTTTCTTTTCCCACCATGCACCGATGTTGGTTCCCAGGAGGGAATTTTTTTTTGGTTGTTGTCGTTGGGTTTTTGGTTTTGTAATTTCTTTGGTAACAGAGATGAAGAGGGGGGATGGGAGGGGACAAGAGTGTGTGTCGAGGGGCGGATGGGGCGAGATGCAAAGCCAACAAATCTGCTTTGTCTGTGTCCATTCCTCAGCCGAAAAGTGAACCAGAAATCCAGAGGTGAAAGGTGGAGCCAGTCACCAGGAAAGATCAGATCCTTCTCTCCAAGTCTCTCCTCCCGTCTCCTTTCGAACAATTGTTATTTTTAAATACCCGATTTCTGTAGCTAAAATGTGCTTCTCTGACCTGCTGGGGCGCCGGGTGGCGCGGAGCAGCTGGGGTCCCCTCGGGACGGGGGTGCTCGGGTCCGTGGAGGCAGGAGGGGACTCCTTCGCCGTGGAGCTTCTCCGGGAGGGATCTGGGGCCGGGGCACTCTCGTGGGTCGAGGGCTGTGAGTGTGTGAGGGGCCTGGGGTGTGGGTGCTCCTGGGAGGGTCCTGGGGGGATCAGAGGAAGGTGCCCATAGAGGATATGAGGGGTGCAGGAATGTCCTCAGCCAGGTTTCCAAAACCCTCAAGGGACAGAAGTGCCACGTGGCGATGGCACAGAGGGTCTGGCTGCCTTGGGGAACCCACTGCACCTCAGCAGGGGAAAACCTCCAGCAACCACAGCCCTGGCAGCAGCCCGGGAGGCCTCCAGGCACACCAGGAGCACTTTCCCTGCTCAGCCTGCTTTGAACCGCGGCAGGTTTGGCCCTGGTCCAGTGGGGTTGTGCCAGAACCCAGCCCATGACAGCACTCCTTGTGTCACCCCCACCTTTACCCCTCCCCTGTGGGAGCTGTAAGGATGGCTGTGACAGAGATCAAGGTTGGGCGAGAGGTCAGGATGGGCCCCTCTCCCCAAAAACCTTCGTGGGCAGGTGAAGACAAGGCTCTGTGATCCCCAGGGACCAGGGATGCTTCCTTCCAAACAGAGCCTCGCTCCTTCCCTCCATCCCACGCCACCCCTTGCTCCACAAGGGTTTCCTCTGAGCCCTCCTGGAGACGGAGCTGCCCTGGTCACAAACCCTGTCCTTGCTCCACGAGCTGGCAGGATGTGGCAGCACAAGGTGGCAGCAGGAGGTGGCCTGAGGCCCATCCATGGGTGACACCCGGCTGAGGGTTTGGGAGGCTGATGGACCCACCCCAAAAGCACCCACCCCGGTCAGGCCATGCGTGTGAGTCTGGGGTTGGCTTTGTCATGAGGGGGACATCCAGGAAGGGGCAGGGAGGGCTGGGGGACATCATGCTTTGGAGAAAGTGCTTGTAGACGACGAGGGGACCCCGGGGTTGGCGCCCGGCTCCTCCTGCCAGCGGTTCATGCACCGCCGGCGGGCGTTCATGAAGAAGTTGCTGACGGTGTTGAGCTCCAGGCCCAGCTGCTGGGAGATGGTCATCTGCATCTCCTTGGATGGGCGCTTGTTCTCCTTGAAGATGGCGATCAGGGTGCGGCGCTGCAGGTCCGTGAAGACCAGGCGCTGCTTCTTGGGCTGCAGGCTCCGGTCCTTCTGCTGCTCCTGCTCCTTGCGTTTGCAAGCTGCAGGCGTTCAAAAGAGAGAACAGGGCTGTTAACTGGGGCTCCCCACCCTGGCCCGCGTGCAGGCTGCCCGGCTGCCTCCCGAAATCCAGGCCCTTCCCTCCAGGAAACTCGCTGGCTCGTGTCCCACCGCTCCCTCCTCTTCCTCCCTGTGCGCCTGAGCGCCTGCTGAGATGGGACAGTGGCCTCTTGTGACACCGGTGTGACAAAAGCCCAGGGGAAGGCCAGGAGAAGTGTCAGCATCTGCAGCTGACCCTGGGACTAGAGACTGAGGAAAGCCCTGGACTGCTCTGCTCACAGAGACTGGCTACCGGGATCCATCCCCAAATCCATCGGCCTCCCTCAGCACGGTCTCACTCGCCTCCTCATCACCTCTGTGGGTCTCCCTGGAGGACTCAGGGACCCGGTGTCTCTTGGCCACCCCATCCAGCTGCCAGCTCGGAAGTGCAGGGAAGAGCTGGGGACAGGGACATTATGGAAAGGTCACTCTGCAGCCTCCACATCCCACAGCACCAGCTTGGAAGGACCGATCATGGATGCACCTGCTCTGGGAAGGGGTTTTCCTGCCTGAGTCACTGGAGGCTCCAGGAAATTCTGTCTCCCCTGTGTGCCTTTGCTACCGGATCCTCGGGCACATTTGTCAGCATCGAATTAAAAGCCTTCCCTACAGGTTTGGCCCAAGCCAAAGGTCAACACAGAGGGGATGTCATGTGGGGAAGGACAGCGAGAGCCAGGAAAGCCCCCCTGACCCCACCCCACTGCATGAGGGCAGAGGGGGGAGTGAGTTAAATAAAGAAATAAATGAATTTTAACTGTGGGGATATCAAGCATACTGTTGGTGGAAGAGGTGGGGCAAGGGGACCTTTGCTATGGTGTTTTCCTAGAAAACTATGGAATGGTGCAGGCAGCTGATCCAGTCCCTGCTCAAAGCAGGGTCGGCCCTGAAGCTGTCGAGGTTTGATGTGGGTGCTCACGGACTTGAATGCTCGGGACTCAACCAGACACGGAACTGCAGGAACCTGTGATGCCACAGGCAAGGCAGGGCATGGATCTGACCCTACACGGCTGGGAACAAAGCATTTCCTCCTAGGACGCTCCGAAAAGAGTGAGAAAACCGTGGGCCAGGGGAAGTCCTGCTCTTGCCTAGGGCAGCAGCAGTTTTCAGCCTTTGGGATTTCTCGGTTCAGATCTTCTGGAGGATTTTGCAGGGAGGGCGCAGGTCCCTTGAGACATTTGCTGTCTGGGTGGCAGATTTCAACTGGCTTCTCTCAGGCACCTGCAGGAGCCTCTTTGGCCTGGAGGGGTCAAAGCAAGTTCCAAGCTCCAAGCACAGAGCCTGGAGGGACTGGAGGCCAAGGCAGAAACGCTGCAGGGATGGGGCAGCACAGGACAGGTATTCCCCGTGGGCTGAACACCTTCCTGCTCTCCCAACACTCCTCCACAGCCCAAGGGGCGGCCGTGTGTAGCCTAGGAGGAGTGGGAGGGTGTTTGGAGTAATTTCTTCCTCACTAGAACACAAGCAAGCTCCTCCTCCTGTAGTTCCTCAGCTGGCCGCCCCTACAAGCCCTCTCCACATCACCTGAGAGAGGATGATGTCCACCCCTTCCACCCAGAGCTGGGCAAATCTGGAGCTCAGTGAAGCAGACAGCTTATCCAGCAGATTTAGCTCTGTGTCCCAGCTGCTGGGCTTGCTCCTGGCCCTGTCCCCACGGGGTGCTGGAAGCCACCAGTTCTGCTCCCACTGGGGTAGGGGATGGGAGGCACCGAGCTGGACACAACCAACCACTCTCTGTCCGAATCAGCCACCCCTGGTACAGCCAGTGGAGAACCTTCCCCTCCCCTTCTCCCCCCCGGGCAGGTTTGGCTGCAAAGGAACAAAGGGACACTCTGAGTGATGCCAGGGGACCCTGTCCCAGGGGTACCTTACTCAAACAGCCAGCAGAGAATGTGGAAACCTACCCTATGACCATCAGATGCTTGCAAAAAGAACAAACAAAAAAAGCCTTTATAGAAAATTTGACTTTTTTTTCCCCAGACATGAATTTAAAAAAAAAAGACCCTCCCCAAACTTCCCCCCCAAGCCAAACAACAAACAGAAAAATTCCCCCCACACTTGTGCCCCTCGCCCACCCTCCCCGCGCCCTCCCGGCACCCATGGCACGCTCAGCTCCTCCTGTGTCCATGGTGGGCTCCTCACACTCCATCCACAGGGCTTTTGCCCTGCAGGATGGTGCTTGGAATGTCCCCCACATCCCCACGGGACCTGTGGATGTGACCCAGCTGTCACCCTGGCAATCCACCCTGTCCTCTGGCTCTCCTGCCTGCTGGCACCCACTCCCACCACAGTGCTGGGCCGCCAGCCTGAGATTCAGCCTTTCAGCTTTCCAGCCTCACATTCCAACCCCCATCCCATTTTTAGGAGTGATTGTTACGACCCAGGCTCCCATAACAACCCCGAGCTCCGAGGCAAACACAAACCATCAGGGCCTTGCTGGTGAAACTGGGCTCCTGCAGCAAACCCGGTGCCATTGCTCAGGCACAGGTGACATCCCCCTCCCCACCCCTGAGCCCCCTGGTATTTTGGGTTATTTTTGGCCTGCGCTGCCGCCGGCGGCCGCATCCCACATTTCCTGTGCTCGTTTGTTTATTTATTAATTTCCCTTTCTGCTGACGCAGCCCAACACCCCTCTCCCCCAGCTCAATCTAATTACAGCTCCGCACAGCAGCGATCGATGGGGACGCTGCTCAGATCTATTTATGGCAGCCATCAACCCCTCAACGGAGGATCTTTTTCCCATTCCCCATCCCCTGGGCGCTGCTTTCCCAGGCAGGCTGGCGGTGGCCGTCCCCATGTCCCTGCAGGCAGCCAGGGACGAGGGGCAGCCAGGGGCACGGCTCTGACTCCCACCCAGATCAGCCATGGGTGAGGTGTTTTCTTTGTGCTTCAAAATCCCTTTTTCCCCCAAGTCCTAAGATCCAAACAACCCAACCTTGGCTTAATGTTGTTTTTCCATCATGTCCTTCCTGGCTGTCTGGGCTCAGCTGTGGTCGGTGGGGATGGGGACATTTCCAGCCCTGCCTCTGCAGGATTTATTCCTGGGCTTGTCCTGCTCCTCCTGGGGCACAGAGGACCCTGGCAGTACCAGGACCAACCGTGGCAGAGATGGATTGAGGTCTCCCATGGCCGGGGGATGCTCTGTTGGCCAATAATGGGTTGGGCTCACCCACAATGGGGGTTTTCTCCTCCCTCCACCTCTCCCCAGCTCATTTCATGCCCTCCAAACCCAACCAAGGAGCCCAGAAGTCACAAGGAGGGGAGGCCAGACGCAGTGGAATGGGGTGACAGCACGGATCCTTCCACACGCCAGGCACGCAATCCAAACAATCCCATCCCTAAGGCAGCTCTGACCTGGCTGTGGGAAAACCACAGGGAGCAAAGACAAGGAGGAACCTCGGGCAGGGAAAGCAGGAGGAAAGAGCTCCAGAAGCAGAGGCATCCCACCCTCCTCCCCGGAGGACTCTGCCGAGGGTTTCTGCCTCCCGGGAGCCTCATGTCAGAGGGAGCGCGTTTTCCTTGACTTAACCTTGACAGCTCCGAGCAAAACATCTCCCAAATCATTTCAGAGGGGACATAATAGAGACAATCAAATGGCTGCTGCTCAGGAGCTGTGATTATGCCTCGCAGCGTGAACCCCGCTAAGCATTTAACTAATACCTGATGGCTTTGCAGGCTTCCGCAGCCTGCCAGTCCCTGCTTGCTCTATTACACCCACAAACCTCTGTTTTTCGGCCCCAGCGTGCTCTCCCTCTCCATTCACTTGCAATACAACCTGTAATTTTCTGCCCACTTTGCTTAAGTGCTGGTGATTTGTTGAAATCACAAAAGACAGCCAGGGGCTTTCAGAGCTGGTGCGCTGGCTGTAAGCAAGGTTAGGGGAGAAAAAAAACCTCACAAAAACCACCAGCTTCTCTCTTTTTCTCCTTGTCAAATCATCTCCCAGGGGTGGAAGGGGACCGAGGAGCGTTTATGGGCTCAGAGGGAGGTGGAGGAAGGGATGGAGAGGGGGAACCTGGATGTGGTTGGCCAGGTTGGAACAGGTTTCCCTGGGGCAAAGGTGGGATGAGCTGATGCCACTGGTGGGCACCGGGTGGGAAATGGGCCCTGAGCAAATCTGGCTTCTCTCCACGCCTTCAAGACGGGTCCAGCCCCTGGACTGCCTCAGTTTCCTCCTCTCCTTGAAGGGGCAGAGGGATCTGAAAGGAGGGTGTAGCCAGGTGGGGGTCGGTCTCTTCTCCCAAATAACAAATGATAGGAGGAAATGACCTCAAGTTGCACCAGAGAAGGTTTAGATTGGATATTAGGGAAAATTTCTTCATGGGAAAGGTTGCCCAGCCCTGGCACAGGGTGCCCAGGGAAATGGTGGAGTCACCATCCCTGGAAGTGTTCAAAAAAGGTGCGGATGTGGCACCTGGGGACCTGTTTCAGTGGGGAACATGGGAGTGGTGCTGTGTTGATGGTTGGACTTGATCTAAGAGGTCTTTTCCAGCCTTAACAATTCCATGGTTCTGTGATGTCACTCCCCTTCCCAGAGAAGGGGGCTGGGTGTTACTGGTTCAGCCCCCACCCCACTGTTCTGGAAGGTTCTGGGAGCTCCAGCTCCCAGCAAACAGGGGTGAGCCCAGTGCCTCACACAGGGTCGGAGTGAACCTCAGGGCATCTGCTCCCCCAAAGCTGGAGCAGAGCCTGGAGCAGACATCAGGGAGCTTTATCTCCAAACCAGAACCACTTTGGTGCACAGTGCCGGGGTGCTGGGGCAGCTCTGAGAGCTTGGTTTGACTTCTCTTTGCACTGTAGGAAAAGAGCCCAACGAGATTTGTCACAAAGAGGGGTCTCTAGCAGAAATTCAGATTTTCTCCAGCTGGGAGGACACGATGCTGACAGGACAGGCAGAGCAGTACAGAACAAAGGAAAAGCGCTCAAAAAAACAAACTTCAACTTTCTTTTTGCCTTTTTTTTTTTTTTTCTGAAACCCCATTTGGTTCCAAACACAGACGAACACACAGATGTGGTGTCAACCACAGAATGACCTGAGCAGAGCCTGCCCTGCAGTGCCCATTCCTGGGATCCCCCTGTTTTCAGCAGCACATGATAAAAAAAAGCACCTTCTGGGCTCCAAAACTTGTGGGGAATTTTGGGTGCCATGGTCCCAACAGCATCTGAGCCACTCCGCAGTGAAAAAAAGAGCTCAGAGGCCATTCAGAGTCCGAGAGAGGCGGTCAGGAGCTGCGATGCCTCTGCAGAGCCTCCCAGCCCTGCTGGGCAGGAACGGCACGGCCCAGCCCGAGCTGCCAGCCCCACACGTGTCCCCGTGCCACGTGTCCCCGCCTCGGTGGGGCCAGGCTTCCCCTGGCAGCCCGGGGAGGACGAGGAGAGCCCCTGGTCATTGGTATGCAGCCAGCGCTGCAGGGGGAGCCGCTTCCCCGAGCCCAGCAAATTAAATCTTCCTCTGAACGCTGCAAACGAGGAGATGAGATGAGATGAGACGAGATGAGATGAGACGAGATGAGATGAGACAAAGCGCTGCCGCCTGCACTTCCCTTCGCTTCCCTGCCCTTCCCACGCCGAGGGTTTCGGTGGCTCATCGCAGGGAGCAGCTCTGATCCACCCGGACGGGGCTGCGAGGCTCTGCCAGCCGCCCACACCGACCACCCCACACACTGCCCACAGCCCCGGGGCTCCCAGGGGTTGGCACCTGGAGGGACAGGAGGGGAGAGGAAAGCACAAGCCTTCCGTCCTCCTTCCCGAGATGGGGGTCGTGTGTCTTCCCGATTTGGGATCATCAGAGCCGCCCCAACACGCAGAAGAGCCCCCAGGACACCTCATTTCCTCTCCTGCACTTCTCAAGCTTGGCCTGTTCTTCCACGGGCGGCATTTTCAGCTTTCGCAGCACTGAAGCAGACGGGTTTGTCTGGTCTGAGGGCGGCTGAAGGGATACAAAGGAGCTGTGGCTGCTGCAGCTGCGCTTGGCTCCATCCCTCCACATTTGCCCTGCTTTTATTCTTGTCCTTTCCAGGTGAGCTGTTCTGGCACCAAACCCCTCTCAGGGACACCGAAATGGTTTCACATGACTTAAAGAGGTGAGTTTGTTGTTAAAAGCATGTCCTTTCTGCAGGGGTTTCATTTTCCACTTGCTTTTCCAGCCACCTTTGTAAAGGCAGACCCGGTGCCCCACCGGGCCCTCCCCATCACCCAGGGGAGCCGGGATCAGCTCATGGCTTTGCTGGGAAGTCGCTTCCCCCCATTTGTCCTATTTCCTCCCTTTCCAGGCCTTTCGTTGGACCAGGATCTGCTGCTTCCATTGTTCCAGTGGAGCCCACGGCCATCGGGAGCTGCTGCCGGGGACCGGCCCAGCTGCTGGTGTGAGGCAGGGCCGGACACGGGAGCCCTGGGAGTGCTCGAGGCTGCTCCTTTCTCCTCACTCCTCTCTCCGAGTCAGCACCACTTAACGTGACGGGAGCAAATTGGTGCTAATGAAGTGCCGGAGTCAGGCAGCAGCCGGCAGGGCCCGGAGGGATGGCAGTGCGGAGGGGATGAGGTGGGGGTGCGGCTGGAAAACCTCCATCCCCTGAAATAAGTTTTCCTTGGAATCAGTGGGACTTACTTGGGCTCAGCGTTGGTGCAAGAGCCCCAGCTACGGAATGGGGGGGCGGGGGGAGAAAGGGGAGTTTGGGGTTTGATTTGTGTCACAGCTGCAGGGGGGGGCTGGTGTTGAGTCAAACATTAGGGAAAGGTTCTTCCCCCCGAGGCTGCTGGGCACTGCCCAGGCTCCCCAGGGAATGGGCCCGGCCCCGAGGCTGCCAGAGCTGCAGGAGCGTTTGGACAGCGCTCTCAGGGATGCCCAGGCTGGGGTTGTTGGGGTGTCTGTGCAGGGCCAGGGGCTGCACTGATGATCCCTGTGGGTCCCTTCCAGCTCAGGGTATTCCAGGATTCTGCCATTCTGTGAGGACGAGGTAATGCTGGACAAGGAGCCTTGTCCGGGGTGGCGTCCCTGTGACACTCATGGCATTGCCTGCCCTCTGTCCTCGTCCCTTCATGCAGGAAAGCAGCAGCAAGGATCTCCCTTCGGCATCAGGGATTCCCACCAGCCTGTCCCTGCCTCCAGCTGCTCCTGGACCTGAGGGTCTGAGCAGCTGGACAATGAACAAACTCAGCGTCAATGACACATCTTTCATCGGAGCCTGTGTTGGTCCTGAGCTGGTCTCAGCAGAGATGGTGTCCAGGAGGGCCCAGAGCCATCATCAGCCACAGAATGTGTGCTGGAGAGAGGGAAAAGCAGTGGGGGAAAAAACCCAAGAGTTTTCTGCATTTCCTGATTAAATCTGGTCCCGGGTGTGAGATGGGAAGGTCCCTTGGGGCTTGGCCGAGTCACTTCTCAGTGGGCTGCTGGATTTCTTCCTCTGCGGTGCAGGGAAAACCAGGGCAGTCTGTAATCCGCAGGGTGGGGTGTCCAAGGTTTGTGTCTCCAGGACGCTCTGAAGGTGGGCAGGATGATCTGCACAGGGACATCGGCTGTTCTGGGTCATCCCTGAGCTCCAGCAGAAAGGAGATCCCAGACTGGAGCCCTTCCAAGGTGTGAGACCCCTCTCCAGGAGGCCCCCAGGCTCTCCAGGCAGTTCACAGCCCTCTATCAGCCCATGTCACAGCCCGGCTCTGATGTGACCCCAAATCCCAGGTGTTCCCACCCGGCACAGAGCCAGGACAGCTGGCAGGTGCCCAGCCCGGCCTCCACACAGCAAGCAGGGCCCTGAGCACAGCCTGGGGGATGAACTCAGGGAGAGCAGCCCTGGGGAGAAGGACTTGGGGGTGTTGGTGGGTGAGAGGCTCAACCTGCCCCAGCCATGGGCACTGACCCCAGAAACCCCCCCTGTGCTGGGCTGAGCCCCAGCGTGGGCAGCAGGGGAGGGGGGATTCTGCCCCTCTGCCCCGCTCAGCTGAGACCCCACCTGCAGAGCTGCCCCTGCCCTGGGGAACAACATCAGGAGCACGGGGAGCTGCTGGAGCCACTCCAGAGGAGGCCACGGAGCTGCCCCAAGGGCTGGAGCCCCTCTGCTCTGGAGCCAGGCTGGGAGAGCTGCGGGTGCTCACCTGGAGAGGAGAAGGCTCCAGGGAGAGCTCCGAGCCCCTTGCAGGGCCTAAAGGGGCTCCAGGAGAGCTGCAGAGGGACTGGGGACAAGGCATGGAGGGCCAGGACCCAGGGAATGGCTTCCCAGTGCCAGAGGGCAGGGCTGGATGGGATCTTGGGCAGGAATTGTTCCCTGGGAGGGTGGGCAGGCCCTGGCCCAGGGTGCCCAGAGCAGCTGGGGCTGCCCCTGGATCCCTGGCAGTGGCCAAGGCCAGGCTGGACATTGGGGCTTGGAGTATCCTGGGACAGTGGGAGGTGTCCCTGCCCATGGCAGGGGTGGCACTGGATGGGCTTTGAGGTCCCTCCCAACCCAAACCGCTCTGGAATTTTGTGACAGCGGTGGGGACAAAACCACATTCTGCTGCCCGGTGTGGCCCCTCAGGTGTGTTCCCCTCGCCACTCCGGCCCAGGGTGATGCCGGCTCCTCCCGGGCTGAGGGTGAGGGGGGGTCCCAGCCTCGAGGATCCCAGCTCGCACCCCCCCCCCCGGCATTTCGGAGCGTTGGTCCTGCCCGATCCCCCCCGCAGCCGGGAATGGTTTGTTCCGCCCCCCCGCAGCCGCGTTGGGCCGTCCCCGCCGCGCTGGCGCCCCCCTGCGGATGGCCGGGCGCCCTCCCCCCTGGGGCGGTGGCAGTGGTACAGCCCGCCACGCCCCCCCGCTGCCCAATGGACCGACCCTTCCCCCCCTCACGCTCAGCGCGATGGGCTGGTCCGGCCGCTCCGCGCACACGGGACGGAGCGGTCCACTCGCGTCCCGGGGGGGGGACGGGGGACGGGATGGGCAGCCCCGGGAGCTGCCCGGCCCGGGTGCGGGGCAGGGAAGCTCCGTCATTGCCCCAGCACTGCCTATCACTGCCCATCACTGCCCATCATTGCCCCAGTGCTCCATCGCTGCCCCATCACTGCCCCATCACTGCCTCAGCACTGCCCATCTCTGCCCCATCACTGCCTCAGCACCACCCCAGCACTGCCCCAGTGCTCCGTCATTGCCCCTCGCTGCCCCAGCACTGCCCATTGCTGCCCAGCACTGCCCCAGCACTGCCCCAGCACTGCCCCAGCACTGCCCCAGTGCTCCATCATTGCCCATCGCTGCCCCATCACTGCCCATCGCTGCCCCATCACTGCCCCAGCACTGCTCCAGCACTGCCCATCGGTGCCCCATCGCTGCCCATCATTGCCCCATCATTGCCCCAGCACTGCCCAGCACTGCCCAGCACTGCTCATCACTGCCCCAGCACTGCCCATCGCTGCCCCAGTGCCCCATCACTGCCCGTCGCTGCCCATCATTGTCCCATCAGTGCCCATCCCTGCCCCACAGCTGCTCCACTGTCACCCTCTACCGTGTCCCACCACTGTCCCATCACTGCCCAGCGCCTCCCCATCCCAACCCCACAACTGCTCCACACATATGAGGAGGGGGGCAGGAAAACCACCCCAAAACCCCCACCCAGGCACCACCCCTGTGCCCCCGGGGTGTCCCCGGCCGTCCTCCCACGCGCGTGGGCCGCTGTGGCGTGGCCGGCGCTAAGCCAGTGACTCTTAATACACCGGCCCGGCGTTATTAGTTCAGCTCCCAAGGCATTTCCCGCAGTAATTGCACTGATCTGCCCGGGATTATGCGCTGCCACTGTAACGATGGATGATGTTTTAATTTGAGCTGGGCATCTCCGGGGAGGGCAGGGCAGGACCGAGACCCCCTGAGCGCTGGGGAGGGCGCAGAGCCTTTTCAAAGTGCCGGTGTGGGGTGAAGGGGCTGCTCAGGGATGCTTTAGAGTGAGGGGCAGCCAGAACTGGACACCGCTGGTCCCTCAGGCTGGTCCTGGCTGGGAGCTGAGCCAGCTCTACAACAGGGACACCAGTGATGCCCGCTGGATGGGGTTCGGCTTGCCCTGCCTGGCTGGGGAGGGTTCTTCCCAACTCCCAAATCGCTGCTGGGGGCTGAATGACCAGTTCGTGCCCGCGGGGGGCTGCTCCCGGCCCCATCCTGCCGGGAGGGAAACCCACGGGAGAAAGGGCTTTTGCCTCCTTCCCTCCAAAGACAGCAGAGAAACTCCCTCCTCAACGTTACCTTTAAAAATGACCCCCACCCCGCGCTGTTCCTTCTGGTAAAGCAGCAATTAATCACGGCAAGGATGGGATAGATTTGTAATCAGCTCCCCCCTCCCACCGCCCCCATTTCGCAGCCCTGGGTGTTTTTCCTGCCCCCCACCCCATTCCGTGTGGGGATGGGGCCAGCGCAGCCCATTGATCCTGCCCGGTCGATTTTATTGAAACTCCCACGAGTGGCTTTAACTGCGTGTTGGATATTGCTGGCACATCACTTTGATGGCGACGTGACCGGCGGGAGCTCGCGGGCAGGTTTGCAGGGAGGGCTGCGGGAAGGGGGGATTCACCCCGGAGGAGCTGCCCTATTCCCTGCCCTATTCCCCGGGAGGGAGCTGCCCGTCCCCAGGGCTTCCCCCCGAAGGTGGGACGGTGGGATGTGACAGCACAGCCCGGGGAAGGGGCTTAGGAGTGGTTAAAGGGAATGGTTTCTCTTGGAAAGTGGCTGGAAAAGGGGTTGGGGGGGTAAAATGGGAGAGGGAAAGGGGGAAAAGGGCAAAAGAGAGAATGAGGCAAGAGGAAAGAGAATGAAGTGAAGGAAGAGAGAGAGAAGGAAGAAGAGGAAAAGGAGGAGGAGATGCAGAAGAAGAAAGAAAAGCGGAAAGAAAAATAAATAAGAAAAAAAGATAAAAGAAAAAGAAATATAAGGAAAAGAAAAAGAGAAAGATAGGAAAAGGGGAAAGGAAAGGGGAAAGAAAAAGGAAAAAGGAAAAGGGAAACAAATGAAAAGGGAAAAGGAAAGAAAGGGGGGGGGAGAAAAAGAAAAGGTAAAGAAAAAAAGCGAAAAGGTAAAAGGAACAGAAAACGAGGAGGAGGAAGAGCAAAGGGAGGCGAGGAGAGGAGGCAGCGAGGGGACCCGCCGGGTGCCACAGCTCTGCCCAAGCCCAACGCCCAGCAGCCCCTTTGTTCCCCACCTTCCGTCCCCCTTTCCATTCCTGCCTCTTTTCTCCCGCTCTGGCACAACAGGAGACGCTCCCGGGGGGCTCTGCCAGGTGACAGTGACACTGCCAGGGGCTCTGCCAGGCGACAGTGACGCTGCCAGGGGCTGCCCCCTCCCACCAGCAGCACCCCCGGGGTACCTGGGCTGGGCTCTGGGAGCACCGGAATGAATCCATCACCCAGAGGAAGCACAAACCCTCCACAGACCCTGAAAAAATGCTGGGGTACGACACTGAGGGGGGCATCTGAACCCCCCAATGCCCTAAATGTCCCCCCAAGGTCCCTTTTCCAGGGGGGTTATGGACCCCCCCAAGGATGAAGAAACTGGCTCACCCCCAGGTACCCACAATGGGGCAACCACCCTGCCACAGTGACAAAAACCAGAGCAAATAAACAATCTGGGTTTTTCTTGGAGGTTTTGAAGGCAGAGGAATCACCAGTTTGGGGTGGAAAAGGTTTTGGGGAGATGCTTTCAGATTTTCTCCAGGAAAAGCGAGCCAGTTTGGAATCAGCTTTCCTCAAAGAAATGCCCTGATTTTGATGATTTATTTTTCAATTTCTGTTCTTTCTGGCTGCCCGTGTGTGTGGGCAAGTGAGCGAGTGGCCTTGGGTGGTCCGCAGGAATCCAGTAGAGGAGCTCCCTTGGGAATACCAAGGTAGGGATTCACTGCCTTCTGCTTGAGAAATGTCACCAAAATCCTGCAGTTTGGCCCCAAAAAGAGAGTTAACATCAGGCATTGATCCAGGGATCCATTTCCAGAGGCCTTGGGGTGACTCCGAAGCCTGGCAGGGCAGTGTCAGCATCCCACCTCCCCCTGCGAGTTGGGGGGAGATGGGGAAGGGACCCCCCATTCTGGGAGGGCTTTGGAAGCCCGAACCACCTTGGCATCATCGAGCATCCCATTCCAGCCAAACTGGGCCAGGTGCTGCTCCATCCACAGAGGAAAACCCAGCGGGATCCATCCCCCATCCCAAGCTGGAATTTATCTGGGGGGCACCACGTCAGGGCAAACAAGGAAAATGGGGGAAAATGCAGAGTAGGGCCAGATCTGTGGGAAAATTGCAGGGATGGGACGCTGCCACTGCGTTCCCCGGCCCTGTGCCGGGGTCTGCGCTGCTCCGCAGTGGGAGCAGCTTCCCCGGAGCCGCTGAGATCTCTGTCAGCCCCTGATGCTATCGCCCGTCAGCAGCTCCCGGTGCATTTGCAATTTTATCCCTAATGGAGAGACTTCGCTCATTACCTGCTCGTTATCTGCCGGGAGGAGCGTGACTCCCACGGAGGGGCCTTATCTCCCGGCTGAAAGGCTCCGTGGCATCGCCGAGTTCCTCGGATTTGATAACCTGGCGCTGCCAGAGCTCTGCCCTACGCTGCCAAAGCCCCCCCATCCCCACTGCTTCCCGGGGAAACTGAGGCACGAGGGGGTTGTGGATGCTCGGTCTCTCAGTCCACGGCCACGTCACAGCTGGTGTCGCTTCCACGTGGTGGCACTTGGTGTGGGGAGGCTTTGGGACATTTCCCAGTGGCCCAGGCCAACCTTGCCATGGCCCTTGGCTTCCCCAGACTGGGGCTGGGCACTTCTGTGGGCGCTCCTTGGGGACACGATCACCTTTGAGGATCGCTGTGGCCCGAGGTGTTTGCCCTGCTGTTGGTCCATTTGGGGGTTTTATAGGGTCCCTGACAGCCAAGCCTGATGCGTTGGGTTGCCGGCAGTGCCCTCAGAGCTGTGCCACACTCTGAGCGCCCTCAGCGCACCCAGCCCTGCAAGCCCCAGTGTTTAGGGCTCCCTGGATTCATTCCTACAGCAGGAGACCTCTGTTCTCCTCCAGCCTGGATGGGAGACCAGCAGCTCCCCTTGCTCATCATTCTGCTGAGCCCTGAGCTCAGCACAGTGGGCTTGGTACCCCTGGCATGGCAGCAGCAGCAGAAAAAGCTGCAATTTGCTCTTGCATCTTTCTTTTTTTTTTTTTTTTTTTTGATCCAGATGTTGGGATTTTCCTCCCTTCTCCGCAAGCAAGGGGAATACAGCCAGTCCCAGCCTCCCCACAGCAGCCCCTGCTTTCTCCTCCTGCTCCGTACGGAGATTTTCCATCTCCTTCTCCGAGGCTGGGCAGAGCTGAGCCACCCTGAGTCTGCCAGGGGTGACAAGGTTCCCCAGATCCCAAAGTGAAGACGAGCAATACAAGGAACACGAGCAACCTGCAGCCCTGCCCACCTCCGCCCACCGTCCCTGCATCCCACCCGTGTGGGGCCGTGGGCAAAGCATTGACTTCACCACCCGTGAAACACCTTGAACCCCAACTTCTGCAGCCATAAAACACCCGGACCCCCATGGAATCCCTCTTGAATCACTTCTGAACCTCCTCTCCTTGCACTACAGAAAGCACCAGTGTTTAGAGCAGTGGTGCAGGTCCCTAATGGAATATATATATATATAAATATGCTAAGATTGAGTTATTAAGGTCATTCTTGAAATCTTACCCATGCCCATACAAACATCTCTCAAATTTAACATCGGGTCTTTATTTTTCAAATACCCTGGTCCCTCCTTCCAGCACCAGAGAATCCACGCCACCTTTTTCCTTCGCTATTTTTTAACAACCCCAAATGTTTTAAAAATCCATTTCTCCCGTCCAAGACCGACTTGGTTTACGTCCTGCTGGATACAGAGATCACCCTGTATCATTCGAGGTATTAACAAGATTTTTGAATTTCCATTAAATCAGCAAATTTTGCCGTTCGATGGCCCCGGTCCTGCACGGAGCCAGGATTAAACACACTCAGCTGCCAAAAGCTGCTTCTCGCCAGCACCTCCCCGCCCCAGCGCCTCCCTGCATCACTCCCATTGCTTCTGGATGAGGATGGATGGGCTGGAGAGGAAAATTTTGGCCTCCAACTTTCCCATTTGGGCCAGTTGGCTGGCCCCAACCTCTCTGCGCTGCCCTTGGTGCTGTGCAGAAGTAGGGCCACGGCCAAGTGCACATCCCAGCTGGATCAGACCATATCCCGGGTTGATGGGACACATCCCGGGTTGATGGGACACCTCCTGGGTTAATGGGACTCATCCTGGGTTCCTTTAAGCCTCAGCTTCATGCTAAACTACAGGAATTTGGACATCTCAGCTCAAATCCAGAAAAGAACCCATAGCCAGAGCCATGCAGGAAGTGTGGATATGGGGTGAGGGCAGATCAAAGCTGCCCAATGCCTCCGTTCCTGCTCAGGGTGCCTGAACCTTTCCAGGAAACCTCAGGGAACCTCAGGAGACTCTTCCTCCCCAGGCAGCGAAGTGCTGGGGCTGGGGGATGACGGGTCCAGCTCTGTCCCAGCTGGGGAGGCAGCAATTCCCTCAGGGAACACAGCCTGTCCTAAGGCAGCAGCGTCCTAAATTGCACCCCAAGGTCTGGAACAGGAGCACAGTTGGATTTCCACACCCCCACCGAGCTGCCAAGCCTCAGTTCATTCAAACCAGGCTCTGATGGAGTTTATTTCATTTTAAATCTTATTTTTGTGTTCATATTTCCAGTCAGCCATCGCCACCCTGCTCCAAGCCCACCATGGCCTCACACCAGGAGCCCCCTGTGCTGGGAGGTTTCTGCGGGGATTTGTGTTCCCTTTGCACCCAGGTGATGCCCAGGGCAAGGCAGGACATTCCTAAGGCAGGAAAACAGGAGCCTGGGCCTTGCCTCTGGTCTTCTCCTGCCTTCACCATCCCTCTGCCTCCTCTGCTCTTTTGGCGCCAAGGAAGCTGGGCAGAAAATGAAGTGATGGGAGCACAGAGCTTCTTCCTCAGCTCCTCAGTGGGGCACGGATGCCCTCCCAGAGCCACAGGCTCCCCGGCCCTGCAGCTGCCTCTGAGCAGAATGAGAAAATATTGGATTTGTTTTGTGAAGGGAAGAAAAAAAAAAAATCCAATATTCTGTCTGCAATCCCAGACTCTGTGCCTGGTTATGGCAGGAAAATGCTGTAAATCTCCCCTTTCCCCACCAGCTGGGAGAGAAAAACCCCTTTTCTTTTAATATTCTCATTTTTCTCCTGGTCTAAGCCCCATCATTTTGCAGCCAGCTCTGCAATCTCTTTGTTGACCAGGGCTTAAACCTGCTCTCCCGGCTCCCCCGACCCCGGGAAGTTGCCTCGCACACCCTTCCCAGCAGCTCCCAGGCAGCGGCAATGAGATTTTAATAGATGTATTTTCAAATTAGTTCTGGGCCTTTCAAGACTTATCAGTTAAATGAGGTTTTTCAAATTGATTCAAAGGTCACTCCGAGAGTTTTCTCTTCTCTGTTATCTCTCCCTTATGGTTTCAGTGGCGATTGACAGGACAAGGAAAAAAATTATCACCCCCGTGTTGTACACCCAGAAAAAGATAAACCCAACAAAAACCCACCCAAAATGTGAACCCAAAAAAAGAAAAAAGGAGGCAGCAAGAAAAGCCCCAGGTGCGGCCCCCGGGGCTGGGCCGATGTGCAGAGCCCGTGGGGGATTTGGGGAGCAGCGTTTGGGGGAGCAGAACCCCGCGGGCGCGGGTGGGTGGGAGCCGGCACCCCGCGGAGAGGGGAGGTTATTTCCTGCGGGGTGGGGGGAAGGAACCCCATTTAATGTTTAACCTGCGGGAGGTTTATTGGCCCCTTCTGACGCGCAGATTGGGAGCAAACAGAAAAACAGCCGCGGGCGGAGCGAGGCGGCCCCGCCGCGCTGATAAGGCGGCGGCGCGGTGCGGGGCGCGGTGCGGAGCGCGGGCGCGGAGCACGGAGGGGTGCGGGGAGGCGCGGGACGTGGGGTTCAGGCAGTGAGAGACACGAGGAGGTGCGGGACACGGTGCAGGGTGAGGAGCGGGCACGCCGGCGGTGGCTGCTCCGTGCGGGCGGCTCCGCACCGGCGGAGGGAGTCGCCTCTTATTCATGGAATCCCAGAACGGGTTGGATCGGAAGGGATCTTAAAGCTCATCTCGTTCCAACTCTATTAACGTGCTAAAGAAAAAATATAGCAGGATAAAATAGTAATTTAAGGAAAAAAAATCAAGAAATTCAAGTTTTTTTAAAAAATACAATCCAAACCAAAATAAAAACCCACTCTTTTTTTTCTTCTTCTTCCCAACGGGGACAAAGCTTTGCCACCTTTCCCGAATCTTTCTCCGACTCCCGGCTTGGGCAGCTCTCCCGGGCCGGGAGGAGCCGCTGGGAGCCGGGACCCCCAAACTCTCGTTTTCGCCCCTTTTACGGCGACAAAACCCATTCGCTCCCGGTCCTGCAAAGCTCCCGCGGCTGCGGCGCCTTTTCCCCTTCGCCTGCGGCCACGCGCGGATCGAAAGCAGCGAAACCGTCCGCGGTTTTCCGCCGCTCTCCCGGGCCGGAGCTGGGCCGGGGTCGGGGCCCGGGGCCGGGGTCGCCCAGAGCCGCCGCAGTGCCCGGTGGCCGCGGGCCGGGAGGAGCCGTCGTTGGGCCAAAGTCGTTTGAAAGAGGCTGAAATTAAAACAAAACTCGTGAAAAAATATTAAATATATATCTATATTTCCCGAGGTTTTATTCAGCGCCATCTTGTTCCTTTTTCTAGCAAGTCTGGGTATTAGTTCGCGGTATTAATTAGTGGCATTAATTATTGGTGTTGTCAAAGCTCTCGGGCATTAGTTTTGGCCCAGCCCCGCGGTCGTGTTCGCAGTTTTGGGGTGGTTTTGGGGTTTGTGTTGAATAACGACGGTTTGTGCTGCGAAGGAGATATGTTCGGGGAAGGAATTCACTGAAGGAGAGGAAGAATTAAAAAAGAAAGGAGAAGAAAGGAAGAAAGAAAAAGAAAGGAAGAAAGGAAAAGAAAGGAAAAATGGAAGGAAAAGAGAAGGAAGGAAAAAATAAGAGAAAGAAAGAAAAGAAAGAAAGAAAGAAAGAAAGAAAGAAAGAAAGAAAGAAAGAAAGAAAGAAAGAAAGAAAGAAAGAAAGAGAAAAAGAAAAACCAAACAAAACGAACAAAACCAATTTAAAACAAAAAAATTAAAATGGAGAACGAAAAAACGGAGGTGGGGGGTGAGGGGTGGAAGTGCTGACGGAAAAATAAAAAGAAAGGTGGGAGAGGGAAAAGGGGAAGCGAATGTAAAAGCGGGAGGAACTGCCCGGCTCCGAGGGCTGCCCAGGCCAGCCGTACCCCACCCGCGGGGGTGAATTCCACGCACAGCCGCGGGGAAAACCACGGGAGGAGGCATCCCCCGAACGCCCCTTCGAGTTAGGGATGGAAGAAGACGGCGAGCGGGGAGCGCCTTGTCGCGAAAGGGCCACAACGGTGTTGTCGCCCTCCCGAAAAATATTCACGAGCGGATTTCCTGGTCCTGAGCGCCGGAATAAATCCGTGGCGGGGAGGGGGTTCCCATGTCGGGGGCGCTGGGATGGGAGCGCACCCACGGCCACGCGAGGCTGGAGGGCACCAAGGGACACGCGGGGTGGGAAGGCACCCACTGCCCTCCGCGGACACGCGAGGGTGGAAGCGCAGGAACGCGCCCGATTCCTCGTCATCCCACGGGGAAGAAGCCGATGCCTTTTCCGCCCCCAGGGCACGAGGGACAGGGGTTTAGCAGGTGGGGGTGTCAGACCCTTGCGGGGACCCCCAAAAGTGCCACAGTGGGAGCTCTCCGACACCCACGGGCTCTCGCAGGCCTCGTGGGGTGGTCACGAAGTTTGTGGAGATGAATCTGGAGCGGGCCCGGGGGTCTGCAGCCGCGACTGGGAGTCGCAGAGATGAATGGCCCGAGGGGACGGGCTGGGCACCGCCAGCTGCTGCCCAGATGTTTCTCCGTGGGACCCCTCCTCTTTTGTGGAGCCCCTTGGGGCGAGCGGGGCCGGAGGGAGCCCGGGGCGGCGGGAGCTGCAGCCCCCTCGTCTCCCAGCTGAATAATTAATGGCTCATCTGCGGAGGGGGCGGCGGGATGGGGGGAACTGGGGTGGAAAGAGGAGAAAAGCGGCGGGTGCCATTTCTAGGGGCCCGGCGTGGTCATCGATCCTCGGCTCACTGACTCGGACTAATCCATCAGATGGACTCCTGCGGCCGGGCGGCCCCGGACCGGGACCAGGACCAGGACCAGGCCGGGTTCAAAAATAGGAGCAAAAAAAAGAGACTAGGAATAAGAATAGGACCGGGACCAGAACCAGGACCAAGACCAGGAATAGGACCAGAAATAGGAATAGGAATCGGAATAGGAATAGAACCAGGAACCAGAACGAGGAATAGGACCAAAAAGAGAAATAGGAATAGAACCAGGACAGGACCAGGAACAGGATCAGAACCAGTACCAGTCCTTGCCCCGGCCGTGCCCCACGTCCAACACTTTTTTTCCTTTTACCGGGAAGGAAAAATTCCGCTCGCTTGCCAGGTCCCTTCCCTGCTTGCGGGGGGCGAAGGTTGCAATCATCCGGACCCCTCTGGGCCCCCAGCGCGGGGCAGCCTGAAAGAACGAGCGGAGTCAACCCGAGGCCTCGGGCTGGGCCGGGCTGGGGATTCACCTGCATCGATCGGGGGGCTCGGGTCCGGCCCCCCCCAGCGCGACCCCTTCCCCCAGACGCCGCTGCTCGGGGCAGCCGGGCCGGGGCTGAGCCCGAGGGGCTGGGACGGACCCCACGGCCGGGCCCGGGTGGGCGAGAGGGTGGCAGGAGCGAAACGAAAGCGGGACCCAGCAGGGCTCGGGGCCGGGAACAAAGCGGCAGGACCGGGGGAGCAGCTCGGCCGAGCCCCTCTGAGAGCGGCGTGGGGCGGCCCGGGCCCGCGTGGGGAGCGAGGTGCGGATCCACGGGCGGATTCGTGACCGGAGGTTGGGTTGGTGGTTGGTGGTGGTTTTTTTCCTGTTTTCACAGAAAGCAAATGAGCAAATCCCATTCCCCGGAAATCTGGGGGGTTAATTCCCGTAAATAATGGGGACATGGCGGCCCTGGCGCCGGGGGAAGCGACGCCGGGGAAGAAAAATCATTTTGGGGAGAATAAATCTCCCACGGCGGCGAGAGGAGCAAAGAGGTGACAGCAGGGACAGGGACCCTCCGAGCCGGTTCAGGGACAGGGAACCCTGACCCGGGCCGGGGACAAGGACCTCTCGAGGCGGTCCGAGAACAGGGTTCCCCCCGAGCTTCCCCCAGCTGCGGCCGCCTTTTTATCATCACCATCACGGTTAATTTTAATTATTATTGCTATTATTATTTTTGAATTATTAATTATTATTTCCAATTCTGGCGAGCCAGAAGCCCAAGCCTGCTGCTCAATTAGCCCCAACAACGGGGGCATTAAACGGCCGATCGCGGCAGTGTTTAAATCTTTATTTACCAGAACCTTGTAAAGCCAGGAACAATTTGCATTCTATTAACTGCTTTTCAATAGGGCATCGACTGGAACTAAAAGATGCCACTACCCTGCCCTAATTAAAGAGCAACTGAATTACACTAAATACATATGAACGCTGCTCTTCCCCATAAATAACGGCGGGTCCTCGTCGCTGGCTTTGTCCGTCCCCACGGGGAGCTCGGATTTCTTAAAAAATAAATTAAAAATCACTAACGCGTGTTTTCTCCGCCACGGCTCGGCCCCGCGGAGCCAAGAGCTCCGGTCGTTTCCGGGGGGAGCGGCTCTGTGCCGGGGCTGGCGGGGAGCACCGGGCACGTCCCCGCTCGCCGCTGTCCCCCCTGTCCTACCCTCCGGCCCTTTTCCCCGTGACCCCCGCCCACCCTCGGCACAGAAGCCCGCGTTTCTCCCGGAAAGCCTCGGCCCAGCGCCGGCCCGAGACCGCGGGGAACGGCGCTGCGGGACCTCAACCCAGCTGGGAACCGGAGACACGGGGCAGGCGGGGCTCGTTCCTTCTGCCGAGGGCAGCCGGTGCCCGGAGGGAGCGGAGCGCGGCCCCGGTCCTGCAGCCCCGGCAGGATGGCCCGGAGATTCCCCTGAGCGCGGCCCCGGTACCGAGCGGCGGCGGCCGAACCGACCGCGGAGGAGTTCCAGGATATCCCAGCGCCAAGGGGCCAGTTCGGCGGCACCGAGAGGGAAATCCCCGAGGCAGGCGGACGGGCGGCGGCGAGAGGCGGGCACCTCTCGGCTCCCTCCACCCTCGATCCCGCATCTCTCGCGGGCAGCAGCAGGCCCAGGGAGGCGGGAGGTCGCCTTAGGTGTAACTCACCTTTAATCTAAATGCCTTCCCTTTGGTCTTCAGGTTACAAACCGGGTCGGTAACACCCGCCCGAGCTCGGCCCCAGTTGGCGATGGCAACCCCGGAACCCCCGAGGGTTCCCACGCGCGTTCACAGCGCCCGCTGACCCACCCGCCCGGAGGTGCGGGGCGGGCGGCCCGAGCCGTGCCGTGCCGTGTCCTACCTGCCAGTCTGAGCGCCGACATCCTCTGAAATTCCGGCTCCTGCAACCATTTCCACATCCTGCGGAAAGTCTCCCGGCCGGACTTGAGCTTACTCCAGGGCTTGGGGTTCCTCAGCAGGTCCGAGAGGGTCCCCTGGGAGCGGCACAAGATCCTCTGTGCGAAGATGGCCTGCGGGATGCTGTACCGCTTCAGCTCGGCCGTGATCCGCTGGGCCACCTCCTTGGTGTTGATCTCCTCCACCTGCCCGGAGCCGCCGGGCTGGGAGCCGGGGCCGGGCGCCGGGCGCTCCCGCTCGCCCAGCAGCGAGGCGCCGGGCTGGCCGTGCGGGTGGCCGTGCGGGTGCATCCCGTTGAGCGGCGGCATCATGGCCGAGCTGGGCGCCGCCAGCCCCCGCGCCAGGTGCTCCTCGCCCCGGGACAGCATCGCGGCGTGCGAGTCGAAGCCGTTGGGCGAGAGCATCTTCTCGTTGGGCAAGTGGCCGGCGGGGCCGTAGGGGGCCAGCGGCTGCTGGGCGTTGTGGAGGCTACCCAGCCCGTTGGGAAGCGGCGACAGGGGCTGCCCCATGGCCGGCATGTCCTTGGGGTAGTGGCTGTAGAGGTTGCCCATGGAGGCCAAGCTCCGCTCGTCGCGCATGAGGGTGAAGCTGCCGCTGACGTTGCCGGCCAGGCGCTGGTGCGGGTGGTGGTGGTGGTGGTGGTGGTGCGGGTGGTGGAACTTCTCCGAGACGGTGGAGATGGGCGGCAGGTGCTGCAGGGGAGTCAGCGTGGTGTAGGTGCTGCTCAGGCTCATGCCGGAGGGCGACTCGCAGGACATGCTCATGGCGGGGTGCAGCGGGGCTCCCAGGCTGTGCTCGCCGCGGTAGTCGCCCCCCTCCAGGATGGAGGCCATGCCCGAGACCATGGCAGGCCGCCCGTGCGGCACCAGGTTGCGGTGCGAGCTCTGCCGCCCGTGCGCGGGGCTCAGCAGCTCGGTGGGCTGCGAGTGCGGGACGCCGTGCAGGCTGCCCAGGTTCTCCATCGCCAGCTCCATGGTGGCCGCCGGGCTCTGTCGCTGCCTCGCCCGCTCGCTCGCTGCCTTCCTCCCCCACCCCCCCCGCCGCCGCCGCCGCCGCCTCCTCCTCCTCCTCCTCCTCCACCGCCGCCCCCCCTCCCCGCGCCGGCTGCCCGGATTAATTCAGACTCCGCGCCCGGGGATCGATGTCCGCGCCCCGCGGTCAGGCCGGCATGGTGCGCCCGCCGCCCGCCCTGCCGGGCGCGGGGCTCGGGGCGCGGGGCCGTGCGCGGGGCTGTGCGCGGGGCGCGGGGCTCGGTGCGGGGCGGCTGCGGAGCCTCGGCCGCCGGCTCCCCGCAGCCTCGCTCTGGCCCGCGGCGTGACGTCAGCGCCGCCCCGCCCCGCCCCCCCGCCGGACCGAGCCCCCCCCGCACCTCTCCCGGTGCCGCCGGGGGCGGGGGCGGGACGGGCGCGGGGAGCGCGGGGTCGCGCCGCGCCCTCGCCCGGAGCCCCGCCGGGGTCACCTTCCCCCCGCTCCGCGGTGACACCGCCGCCCCGGGGTGATCCCTTGCCACCGGGATGACCCTCCCCGTACCGGCTGTCACGCCCGCCCCGCCGCACCCGGTACCCAGCTCGCGTCCGGAAGCGCTGCAGGTGGCGAGTGCCCACCTGCGCCCCCGCACATCTGGCTGAGCCCAGCCCCCTCCCTGTGCACACATCTGGCTGTGCCAGCCGCCCCTGGATGTGCCTGTCCCCCCTTCCGCCGCTGCCTGCCCCGTTCTCCACCCCGTGCCCCTCCCAAGGGCCCGGCTGTCCCTGCCTACCCCAAGTATCCTGTCCCCGCAGCCCCGGCTTTCCCCATGCGTGTGCTCCCATCACCGCCTTTCCCCTGCCCCTCGGCTGGCACTGCCTCGGGATGGGGAGGTCGCCTTGGCACGGGGAGGGGAGCTGACAGGGACACGCTCGGGGCGACACACGGTGCTGCAGGGCCCTGAGCAGCAGCGGTGGAGGAGGAAAAAAAGGAAGAAAGGAAGGAAGGAAAGAAGGAAAGGGAAAGGATAAACTGAAATGGAAAATGGAAAACGCAAAGGGAAAATGGAAAATGGAAAGGAGAAATGGAGAATGGAAAGAGAAAATTGAAAGGGAAAGGGGAAACGGAAAGGTAAAGGAAAGGAGGGTGAGCAAGATAGAATGAAGAGCCAACGTGAGCCGGTTTTAGGCCACCGGAGGGGCTGGTGCTCGGTGTCCTTCCAGACAGGTTTTCAGCTGTCCCCGGCCCCGTTTCCCCGAGCTGGGCTCCCCGCGCAATCTGGCCTTCCCGGCCGTATCCGCTCATCCAGGTCGGCACGTGCCGGTTTCCCAAGCTTTATTGAACAAACCGAAAAAATAAAAATGAAATCCATAGCTTCCTGTGGGTGAGGGCCGCCAGCCTCTCGTGGGCTGCTCAGTTCCCGGCCACTGCCGAGCTCCGGGCGGCTTCCACAGCCGAGGGACACCTCGGAGGACCTGGGAGCTCCGGTGCGGGGTAGCAGCAGGGCCCGGCCCTTCCGGGGGTGTTCGTGGGGACTCACCCGGCACCCGGCTGCTCAGGGAGTAATTCCGCCAAATGTCACATCCCGTCCAAATTCAGTGCTTTTAACACAAGCCATCTCAAGCCGCCCCATCTCACCTCACCCCATCCCAACCCATCCGTTCCGTCCATCCCATCCCATCCATCCCACAGTATTCTATCCCATCTGACACCCTCTCCGGGAAGTCAATTAAGTGCCCAGTTCATTAAAATAAAGCCCCGCAAATTCCCGGGACGTGAGAGTAAGGGCAGATGATGAACCAAGGCCGGGGGGGGTCTCCCCTCAGCCCCTTTTCTGCCCCTTACACCGCGATCCAGCCCCTGGAGCCGGCACGGGCCGAGCCGAGCCGGGATATGGAAGGACTCCGGCCCTCCCTTGGTCTCCCCCTCGGTTTATCCCTGCCAGGAGAGCCCGCGGGCCATGAGCAGGACCCCCAAAACGGAGGCAACCACAGCCCGGGGGTTCTGCCGGGGATGCGAAGTCCCCGATATCCAGCGGGGGGGGTGGGTTCCAGGCAGGTAACGGGACCCGGAGCCGGGCAGGGATGGACAGGGCGGTCTGGAGTCCAGCAGAGATGAGCGGAGGTGCCACAAGTCGAGGTGCCGGGGGTGGGCAGGGAGCCCCAGAGCCGGACAGGGACGGGCAGGGGAGGGCTCGGAGCCGGGCAGAGATGGGCAGGGAGGTCCGGAGTCGGGCAGCGCCAGAGGATGCTGAGCGGGAGTGTCGTGGTGAGCGGCGAGGAGGAGGTGGGGAACAAACCAGGGATGAAGCAACCGCGTCTGGAAGGGTTTCATTGAGTGTAATAATGGCGATAGCACATCGACCGGCCCATCGACCGCCCATCGATAGATCTATCCCTGCAGCTGCCGTCCCGCACCGCGGCCCCGTGCCGGGCTCCTGCCGCCCCCCCCCCCCCCCCCCGCTCCATCCCCAGCACCGCCGGGCCCGCAGCACCGGGAGCCCCCCGGAACGGGCGCTGGACTCTGCCCTCCGCCGAGCTTCTCACCGAGCAAACAGCAAAAAAGAGAGAGACTTTTTAGTAATTAGTGCGACATAATTGAGTAATGCGGTAGCCCCGCGCCCCCCTCCTGCCCCCCCGGCCCTTCCCCGATCGATGCAATATCATTAGGGCGAGAGGCACCGAGACACGCGGGGCCGGGGCGCGGGGAGGCGGCGGGAGCTCCCCGGGCCGTCCTGCGGGGTCCGGCCCGGGGCCGAGTCGCTGCGGTCCGAGCCAGCCGCGGGGTTCCCCTGCCTGCCCGGCGGCCCCGGCCCGGGGGAAGCCCCTCGGAGCGCCCAGAGGCTCTGGCGATGGGCCGGGACGCAGCGCGGGGGAGAGGCCCCGGCTCCATTCGCCAGCTGGATGCTATTGATCCCTTCCCTCGCCACCTCTTTCTTCCTGAGCTCCCTCTCCCTATTTAATTCCCTTCCCTCTGCTCCTCCGCAGCCGCCCGGGCAGCGCTCCGAGCGGAGCCGGGCAGCGCGGGCACCCGGGGGCGCAGAGCGGTAAGTGCGGAGGGGGAGCGGGGGCCCGGGGCAGCCCCCACCCGGCCCCCACCCCCACTCCCCCGCCACGTCCTCGCAGCGACCACGGCTTCGCTTAGGCGGAGCGAGGGGCAGAGAGGCGCCGACCCAGCAGCCCCCCTCCCCAACCCCCCCCAGCCTCCCAGACCTGCGCTCAGCACCCCCGCCCGTGCCCCGCTGCCCCCGGGCCGTGCGGGGCTCTTGGGGCGGCCCGCAGCGGAGGGGCGGCGGGGGGTGCGCAGCCCCGGAGCCGGGGGAGGTATCGAGCATTTCCGCCGGGACCCCTCCCTGCTGGTACCCTGCCGGTACCGCTGCCCGCCGGTGCTGCTGCGCAGCTCGAGGGCTGTTTTGAGCGCAAATCTGTTGTATTTTTCTTTTTCTTTCTTTTTTTTTTCTTCTTCCCCCCCCCCCCCCCCCCCCCCCCATCGCACTTAGGAACAGCGCGAAGGCACAAACGCCCCTGCCAGGACCAGCCCCAGCGGAGGGGCCGCACCGCGGACGGTGCTGCCGCCGAGCAGGCACCGGGCACCGGCCAAACCGTCGGGTTTTACGGGGCAAGGAAAGAGAAGGAGCCGGAACGTGGCTCCACGCACCCCGCCGGGAGCCAAAAAGTTCCTTAAAGTTCTTTAAGGCTTCAAAATAACAGCACCATCGCCTGGCAGGTGAATTATTTAGTGCCTATAGATCCCTCGCAAACCCTTTCATTTCGGTTCCAAACCTTCCCCAGCCCAGCCTTTGCCTATGGATGTCTCGATTTTCCAACAATCAAGCGGGAGGCAAAGAGCGTGGCAATTCCTGCTAATCGATTTTCCATACAATGGGCCCCAGATGATGTTTTAAAATGTGAGAAACTAAAATGTGTTGGTTTAAATAAGACTTTTGCAATCAATAGCTTTTAAAAAAAGAGACTTTGATACCGGTTCTTGAAGGGGATTCAAACGCTTTCGCTTCCAAAACAAAACAAAGCAGGAAAAAAACCAGCCACGCCGGAAAAGTTCCGCCTGGATTTGGGGCCATTAAAGCGGGATATGGAGAAAGCTGCTCGGGGGGCGCCGCGCCGGGACCGCAGCCCCCAGCCCCGCCGTCCCCTACCGCGCCCCCTCCGCGGGGCTCCGCTCCCCCCGGGCCGGCCGCGGGCTGGGGCAGCCCCGCACTTCTGCCCCTTTCCCTCCCTGTCCCGCCTTTTCGGGCGCGATTTTCCCTTCCCCGCTCTCCCGGCGGCGCCCAGTCGCGTTGCACTGTGGTTTGTGGCGCCCCGGGAAGGAATCGAGCCGGGAAAAAAACTCCGGCCCTTTCCCCACCGACCGCTTCCTCTCCTTAAAATTCCGGCCCCCCTCGGCCGATCATCGAGATCTGCGCCCTCGCAGGCTTTTTTTTTTTTTTTCAATTTTAAGACAGTTTTAGCTGCAAGTTCAGGCCCTTTCCCCACCCCTCCCGGCTTCTTTTCCTTTCCCTTTCTCTTTGGCGGGATATAATGCAATTTTTTTAATGCCTTGCCCTCGTGAAAATTTTCATTCTCTCTGCAGATTCGGCCCAGGAGGTGTTTAGGGACAGGACCAGAGCGGGAGTCCCGCCGGGACCTGCCCCCTCCCCCGCCCGGCTCCGCCGCCCGCCTTGCCCCGGTCCCGGTGGGTCGGGCCTGGGCCGCGCTGGGAGGGGGGAAAAGCAGCAGCAAAGGGGGGAAGCGAAGCGGGGGGGTCGGCGGGGAGGGCTAGGGGGTGAACCGGCCCCTCCACGGCCTTTCCGGAGACTTTTCTCGTTTACCCGGAAACTTTGGGCGGCCTCGAAACTCAGCGGGAAGCAGCGGCGAGGTCGCGGCGGCGGCGGGGAGTGGGGCCGGGGGGGTTTCCATTCGATTTCGCCCCGGGGGAGCACTTTGAGGACGGGCCGTGGCTCTTTTCGATGTAAGCCCCGCAGGTTTTCCGCGAAGGAAGCGGCCCCGCGGAGCTGCGGCGCATCCCGGGCCGGGGCCGGGCGCCCCCGGAGTTCCGCACCCACCTCGGCCGGGGACCGGGGCCCGGGTCCCCCCCGCCGCCCCCGCCCCGCGAACACCACCGGGAATCTCCGGGAGCCTTTTTCAGCCGCAATTTGTTTTCAAAAGTTCCCCGCAGAGCAGCACTGAACTTTACACCCTGGAAGCGGCACGGAGAGGGCTCGACCCGGTTGGAGATTTCGGGGAAAAAGCGTTGAAAAATTTCTGGGATTTCGCCCAGATGCGAGATATAAAAATTATACAATCGAATTTTTATTTTAATTTTTTTTCCTAGTTTTTCCCCTCCCTCCCGTTGTCTCTCCACCTTTCCCTGGTCGGGCCCGGCCATGCCCGAGCCGGGTTGGGATGCGGGTGTCCCACAGCGGGACACATGCAACGAGTCTGCCCGTGCTCTACAGGACGGGACCGCGGGTGTCCCCCAGACCCCCGAAATGTCCTTGTTCCCCCTGCTCTGCCTTCTGCCACTTTTTGCTCCTTCTGCATTTTGGGGACCTTCAAACCCGCCTTTCTGAGCACCCCAAAAGCTCTGTGAGGCTTCGGGGGGCTGGCGGCAGGAGCCGGGGCGGGGCCGGGGCCGGTAAAACCTTGAGGGAAGGGGAGGAATCGGGTGCTTTCTGCCGCGCCGCGTCCCACTGTGCACCCACAGCACGCGAGCCAGATGCAGTTATTTTATACACAATATAGATAATCTATAGTATATATGTCTTATACATAATATATGTACAAAGCGAGAGGATTTATTTTATATAAATGCCATTTTAAAAATACACTCTTTATATATTTTTAATTTTCTTCCCTCTGTTTCTCTGTTTCCCGCAGGTATTTTCCTGCCTCTTCAGGCTCCTTCGCCTGGCTCGGGAGAAGCCGTCTCTGCTTTTTCGCTAAGATCCCGGCTTTGGACACTTTTCTCCCCGCTCCCGGGGGCAGAGGGAAGGCAGGGCCTTGTGCCATCTGCAGAGCGGCCCGGGGAGGGGGAGCGGGCCCTGCCCCCCGGTCCCGGAGGCTCAGCCCCGCAACAGGTACCGGGGTACCCCGGCCCGGGGCTGCGGGGACCGGCCCGTCCTGCGGGAAGAGCCGTGGGAGGCAGGGGTGGGGGCGGGAAAGGCTGGGGTGAGGGAAGATGGGAAATGAAGCTGCAATGGGGACAGGCAGGGACAGAGACCCTGATGGGAGTGAGGGAAAGTGGGAAAGGAGACAGGGAAGGGGACAAGGCAAGGATGGTGACACGGCAGGGAGGGGGATGAGGAAAATGGGAAATGATGCAGGGATGATGACAAGGCAGCGATGGGGATGAGAAAGGGAAGGGGACAAGGCGGGGACGGTGACGAGGCAGGGATAGCGACAAGGCAGAGATGGGGATGAGGGAAAACCAGAAAGTGAAGCAATCAGCGGGGACGAAGCAGGGACAAGGCAGGGACCTGCCCACCCCCAGCCAGAGCAAGCAGCTGCCCTGGGCCACAGGCAGGCGGTCCCTGCAGATTGGGATGCCCGGGCCTGCCCCTCGCCCACCCGGACTTGCTTGGGACACGCAGCGCTGGTCACCACAATAATCCCGAGTGGCTCAGAGCCAGCCGGGGCTGTTCCACACGCGCGGAGCAGCCACAGCCGGCACCACCGCACAGACCCGCGCAGGGAAACGCGCATCCAGTGCCCCCGAAGCCGCCCCTCCCGCGAAACCCGGCCGCACAAAACCACTCCGTGGCAGGGCCCCCCCGGTGGCAGATGCCACCCAAGCCCCAGCCTGGCTGGGCACGAGGTGCTGGCACCCCCTTTCCCCGTGACCTCCTCTCTCCCGCGGCAGTAATTGCTGCTGTATTTATCCAAACTGGGAGGGGGTGCCAGAGAAAGACTTCGAAGAGTAATTTTCCGGGAATTCTCCTCGGTGTAATTGTCTTGATAATAAATCCAGACGCTTAGACTGTGTATGAATTGCTTTTTACCGTTTTCATTTATTATTGAACACAGTGGGGAGAGGGGGAAAACGCAACAGGGCTCTTTCTTGTGAGAGAGAAGGGGAGAAGGGGCTGAGGAGACGATTTCTCTGCAGATCCGGGAAACCGAGATGTGTTCATCATCCTGCTCTCTGGTTTGCTGGGTCTTTTCTCCCCTTAATACTTAACCCATTTCCCCACCCCCCACTTTTTTGGGGGGTTATTGAAAACTAATTAAATAACCCGTTAGCTAACACGTTAAATTAAGATCCACTCTTGGATTTAATGATGTCTCCAGAAGAATTGACAGAAATGTGAAGACAGACTGTCAATAGATTCCTTCCCGTGGTTACAGTGTATAAATGTGATTAAAACAGATCTCCAAGAAGGGTGTCCCGCCACACAGGGATGGAGCCAGCAGAGCACCTGTGCAGTTCTGGAAAGAAACATCACCCTGGAGTGGGTGCTGAGTGGGGAGACGGATGGCAGGACAAGACTGCTGCTCCCTGGAGGGTGAGAAACCACCGTGAGCCATGATTTGGGCTGGGGGGAGACCCTGGAAAAAGCTCTGGGGAAGGGGGGAGCATCTCGCAGACATCCCCAGGCTGTGCAGTGCGGCACCGAGTGATGCAGCCAGAGCTGCTCCTTCATCCCTGGCCCTCGGAGCGCTCCGGGGCAGCCTTGTGCCACGAGGACGGACGCAAAGCTGAGCCCAGCCGTGCAAACAGCCGGCGTGGCGAGCACACACCCATGGCTTTCTGCCTAAGCTCTCAGGTAAAGGTTACCTTAGCATCCAGGCTGGAAAAAATCAATGACTGATACAGCATGAGACTCAGAGAGACAACATACATCTATCACTTAGGGATTCGATGGGCTTAGAATAGTCTTGTCAACAAATGATTGTTTAAACAGAATATCTCAACTGTTTATGGCACCCTTAATCCATACATCTGAGCACCACTGGAACATGTCGGGAGCATGGATTGCTCTGTGGAAACCTCTGTCGTTAGGTCCGGGGCTGCAGAACACTTAAGCATGTGCTTAAGTCTCTTAGACTTCAAATTAATCATGTACTTAAGCGTTCTGCTCAGCCAGGCCCGGCCTAAGAACAGGGAAATACCTGTCATTATGTTAATGGATGAAGTTTTTGTTTCCTGCTCTTCATTTGTAAAGGGCTGTGCACACACGTGTGCGCTGGGCACGGAGGCTCCCGGCTGATTTATCTGGTGTGCAAACAGAGCCCGTGTCACCCGGCTTTCCAGGTTATTCCACAGCTCTTCCCTCTCCCCTGGGCTCTGGAGTCCTCGATGTGGCATTTCAGGGAGGCCTCGGATCAGTAGAAAGGGGGGTGGTGGGTGAAACCCCCCCACAGGGGCTGTGAGCTCAATGGTGAGGAGAGGAGCAGATGGAGAGGGCTGCGAAAAAAGCTGCGGAAGAGTGGAGAGGAAAAAGAAGCTGGAAAAGCACCACAGACATGGAGCAACAGCGACGATGTCCACAGGCACCTGGGCAGGGAAGTGCCAGATCCAAGCACCCTGGAGATCCTCTGTGGAGACCTGCAGCCCCCCAGAGCCCCCTAGCACCAGGAGAGCGGAGGCAGCTGCTGAGGAGACGCTGTCCCAGGGCCCCTTGGTGGCTCGGCTGTGACCTGGGGAGCTCAGGGAAGTGGTGGAGCCGCTGTCCCTGGAAGTGTTCAAAAAAACCCTGCAGGTGTGCTCAGGGCCGTGGTTTAGTGGTGTCCCTGGCAGGGCTGGGTTAATGATCTCGATGATCTCAGAGAGCTTTTCCAACTAAATGACTCCATGAAACTCCAGCATTGCCATTCCCTCCCTGCACCCATGGCCTGTCCAGCCCGGCCCGGGGGTCTCCTGGGCAGGGGGGATCTCTTGCTGTGAGCTCTGCTTCTCAACACCTGTCTCACGTTAATCACACAACAAACTCAAGCACGTTGGGAAGGTGAAGCTTCTGTTTCTTCCCCCAGACTTCCAAGTGAGTTTGAAAAGAGCCTCTCAGTTGTTCAGGGGCTTTGCGAGGGACCAGGAGCTTTTAGAAACAGGACCTAAAGAATAAAACCTGCAATGGTTCTCCTAAAAATGTGGAATGAATTTTCTTTCCCACAAAACTAAAAATCTCACATTGTTGAGGGTCTCTCCTTCCCACTCGTGGCCCTCCTCTTCCTCCCTCTCCGTGGTGTTCTCAGACAATCCCAGAGAGGTTTGGGTTGGGAGGGACCTCAAAGCCCATCCAGTGCCACCCCTGCCATGGTCAGGGACACCTCCCACTGTCCCAGGCTGCTCCAAGCCCCAATGTCCAGCCTGGCCTTGGCCACTGCCAGAGATCCAGGGGCAGCCCCAGCTGCTCTGGGCACCCTGTGCCAGGGCCTGCCCACCCTCCCAGGGAACAATTCCTGCCCAAGATCCCATCCAGCCCTGCCCTCTGGCACTGGGAAGCCATTCCCTGGGTCCTGGCCCTCCATGCCTTGTCCCCAGTCCCTCTGCAGCTCTCCTGGAGCCCCTTTAGGCCCTGCAAGGGGCTCGGAGCTCTCCCTGGAGCCTTCTCTTCTCCAGCTGAACATCCCCAGCTGTTAAAGCCAAGCCCCTGGTTAATGCCTCACACCTGAAGGGTCTCACTGGAGGGCACTGGGGTAATTCTGTCCCAAGACGTCACCTCCCTCTCTTCCCACAAAATCCATGTCCCAAGCTCAAACCCAGCAGCAACTTCCTGAGCCCGTGGAGAGCTTCACCCCCCCTCAGGAAACCTGGGCTGGCATCGATGGGAGTCTGGGGGAGGCTGGGGCAGGGATGGCCACAGTCCTGCCTGCTGTGAGGACACCACAAAGGCTCAGAGCTGGGGATCAAACCCAGCCCCAGCACCCTGGAACCAGCAGCTGCTGGAGCTGTTCAGACCCAGAGAGCTGGGAAAAGGCGGTCGGAAGCGCTGAGGAGCATCCACCCTGCCTGGATGCTGCGGCTGAGGATAAACCCTGAAGGTTTCCGTGGCAGGGAGGACCAGGAATATTTTCCCGAGACGCCGCTCAGCTCTCGGGGCCAGTGCAGAGCTTGTCAGATATCGAGCAGGGCCATCAATGCTGCAGCTCTAAGTGAAAGCAGAAATCAGTTAATGGTCTTGCTGAGCCCTGCTCTGGGCGTGGGGAGTCCTCGCAGAACCCGGGGCGGGTGATTTGTGAGGAGCTGCTTGGTAAAGCGATCATTCCGCAGCCATCACCGTGTGTGTAAAACGAAATATCCCAAAAACCCCAGTGGGAAGAGGGAAATCACTGCCCCGACTCGAGGAAGGGTTGCTACTCATCAGAGCCTGTAAGTACCTGCTTAAACCCCCTGGGAATCTGGAGAAGGGGTTTGGGATCTGACAGGATCCTCCTTCTGTGAGGATTTATGGGCATTTTAATGTCATCATTCAGGGGAAAAAAAGCAAGGAATTGAAAAAAGAAATCCCAGCCGTTACAGACACTGTCAGTCAAGGCAGGGGGTTCTGACAGACTTCAGAGTAGCAGCTAAATTTAAGTTTGGGCGGTTTTTCAAATTTCCTTTTAGTGTAAATTAATCATGATTTTGAAACTAAAATCACACGGGGCTGGAAGAGGAAAATGATTCCCTTGGAAATGCTGAAGTGGGATAATCTGGTGACTCCTTTTCACATGGCCAACGAAATGTTTGAAAAGGGAGATTTCAGGGAGCAGTGGCTCCTTTGGAATAAGGATTTCTTTTGATAAAGCGACACTTTTCTGGTTTTCCAAACTTTTGGAGTATCCCTGATCTCTGCTTGGTGTGGAAAGGCTTCAGATGCTCCCAGGGACAGAGCCCTGCATTGACAGGGCTCTCATCTTGTCCTCCAGGGTTTGCGTCCTGCCCTTCCTCTGGGTGAAAAAAGTTAGTGTAGGAGAAGAAAATTCCAGAAGGCAGCAGCAGAGGGGGAGAAAATTGCAGCAGCAGAGTCAGGAGGACTCCCCACAGCAAAGGATTGGCTTCCTTTGGCCACCCTGCATGGGGAACTCAGCCCTACCTGCACCTGCCTTGGACTGAGTTATGCTCAGCTCTTCTAGATGAAAAACTACTGGTATTTTTAATCTACATTAAGATGATAATTCATCTTTCAGGATAATAACATATCTTTAAAATAGGAGAATAATCTATCTCTAAAATGGGATAATAACCTGCATGTCCTCTGATGCTTCTTCCTTGGGCTGAAGGTCAGCTGAGGGCCCATAAAGCTGCCCACGGCGCTCAGGGGTTCGGATCAAAGCCGATCCAGGTGGATTTCTTGTTTCCATTACCAGCCAGAGTCCGCCCAGCTGTGATGCAGGTCCTTGCTGACTCCCCTTTCCAGCAGGAAGAAGCTTCTCCACCCAGTTTGACCAGGAACTGTTCTGATGCAGAGCCCCAGAGCTGAGTGTTGAACCCCAAAATCAGTCCCAGGGGTGACCCAGGGAACACCTGGCCCGGTGACAGTAGGGACACACCAGTGTGGGGGATCCCAGGATTTACTGGAGTCAAAGAGGCTGTGCCAAGGGCTGAGGACTGGGATCAGAACTTCCCTGAGCCAGCTCTGAGCTCGTGTTCTGGCTGGGGAGCATCTCTGGGTGTGAGCCGCCTCTTGTGGGAGCTGACCCAAGGGGTTGGGTTTGACGATCCCAGAGCAATGGGGCTTTTCCCAGCTTTGTGGGAGCCCCTCTGCACTCGTGGAAATGAGGCCGCTTCCCATGGGTGTCTCCCAGGGGGAAACATCCACTTGGGAGCACCTGTGGTCCAGTATTGACCCCTCTGTCCTCTGTCCATGAGAGATAATCACAAAGCAAGGGTTGTAAAGCTCTGGCACGAAGAGTTTGGGCTCTCAACCTCTTGCAGGGACTGCAGGAACGGACACACACGAGGTGCCTCCATCTGGAGTGGGATGGAGCGAGAGCAGCATCAATTCCTGCACAGCAAATGCTCTCCAGCACCTGGGAAAGCACCTCCCCACCCCGATCTGCATCTGATGGAGGAGCAGCAAAACCTGGGCACCGCTTTTAGGGTGAGCTGCAAAGACGATGCCGTTGGGGAGGCCATGGGAGCCAGAGCCCCGAGCCTCCCATGGCCTGGATTTGCCTAATGAAGGGCTCTTTGGGAGGAGGGATGGACCTTGTCTACACGCAAGATTGCAAGCCAAAATTGGTCTTGTGTAGACACTCTTAAATCATTTTAAAGCAGGTTGGTATTGGTTTGTATAATTCGATTCCTTTACCAAAGCGAAGCGAAATCGATGCAAATGGGGTTTACATTGATCCCAGTACATCCGCACAAAGGTTTTGCCCCAGTTTAATGAAATCAGTTTAAAAAGACACCTTTAGCTAACCTGGCATAACTTTGTGTCCAGCCAAGGTGAGGGAGACAGGGAGAAGGGAGGACAGGAGTGCGGTGTGCCCTAAAAAGGGGCGGTGACGGGGAGCGTGCGGGCAGCGGAGCCCCGGCGCAGAGGCTGCGGTGGCGAGAAGTGATAAGGAATGGGTCAATAGAGTTTTCTCAAAGATTTTTTTTAAAGAAAGGTTAAATGTGAGGTGATATCGATTTCCCTTTTCTCCTCGTCCCTCCTCTCGCCACCCCCCCCAGCCCCTTCCCTTCCTCCCTGCCCTTTCTCCACCTCCCCGCCGCCCGGAGCCAGCCGTGGAGGAGGACTCGCAGCCCAAAGTGGCCAAGTGACCAGGGAGGACCACGGCACGGCCACGGCGCTGGCCAATGGCCATCCCAAGGAGCCCCCGTTGCTTAGCAACCCGCGGCGGAGAGAGGCAGGGAGCGCAAAAAGATGGATTTTCAGATTGCAGCAGCCAAGCAGATCAATTCTGCAACATGGGCTACAGTGGCCAAGCGGAATCTCTCTTGCTCCCAGCAGGTATTGATCCAGCCATGCTATAGGCATTGAATGAGCTCTAATAAGTCCTGAGTAAACAGGAACAAGGACTTAAGTGATAGCCCAGCAGTCAAACATCAACTCCCTTTGTCTTCTTCTTCCTCCTCTTCTTCTTTTTTTTTTTTTTTTTTTTTTTAATTGCTGAAGGGTTCGCAAGGAAAAGGACAATAAACTTTATTGATAGAAAAATAGAGTCAGGATATCACTTCCTTCGCAGCCTGGGAGGGTTTGGAGGGGAAAAAAGTCTCTGCCTCGAAATTCCAGGTTGGCTTTGGAGAGCAGTGACCTGTGGACTCACGTGGTGAATGTGGCTCCCGGCTTCCCTGAGCTTCCCTGGGCATGGCCAAGACCCAATGGCAAGGCCTTTCAAAGGGAATTTCCATGGAATCCCAGAGTGGTTTGGGTTGGGAGGGACCTTAGAGCTCATCCAGTTCCACCCCCCGTGCCACGGACACCTTCCACTAGAGCAGGTGGCTCCAAGCTCTGTCCAACCTGGCCTTGGACACTTCCAGGGATGGGCCACGGAAGTCATCATGGAAAACATGGAGTTTTTCCAGGGACAGGCTCGTGTCCAGAGCTGCCCATTTGAAGCAGACATGGAAGTGAGCACATGCAGGAGTTTGGACTGCAGATGGAGTCTCCTCCAGATGTCCAGGGGAGGAAAGATGAGGTTAAACCACCTGGCAGGGAGATAGAACACAGGCCAGCCCTTGGGAAGGGGCTGGGGACAGGGAAATGACCCCTTTGGAGATGCCAGGGCAGCCAGCAAAGGCAGCAAAGAGCCAGAGGGACTTGTCCAGAGCTGTGGGATGCTCAGGAAAAGGAAGCAGCAAAGTTGGCCTTGACTGTGAAAGGTTTTGTTTGCCCAGCCTGGGAGGAACCAGGCAAAGAGGAGCCTGGGCTGATCCAGGACTCTGAGGCCAAAGAAAGGAACCCGGGGTGGCATTTTGGGGGCCATCACCAAGCTTGAAGGACCTGACTGTAAAGGAAATGTGTGGCTGACACCAAGGAAAAGCCCGAATTAACTCAAGTGACAAAAACTTGACTTGGCAGGTCCCAGACACCGGGAAAAGTGCCTTGAATGGTTTGAGAGAAACCCTCCATTGCTTGGCCTTCTCCAGCTGCTCTCTGCTCGGGGCTGCAGTGCCCAGCCCTTTGCAGCCCAAGGGCCTGGAAAACAAAGACCCTGTGGCCACGTCAAAACCTGCTGCACTGTCCCAGTTCCTGTCCCAGTTCCTGTCCCAGTCCCTATCCCAGTCCCATTCCCTGTCCCTGTCCCTGTCCCTGTCCCAGTTCCTGTCCCAGTTCCTGTCCCAGTCCCTATCCCAGTCCCAGTCCCTGTCTCTGTCCCTGTCCCTGTCCCATTCCCTGTCCCAGTTCCTGCCCCTGTCCCTGCCCCTGCCCCTGTCCCTGCCCCTGCCCCTGTCCCTGTCCCTGTCCCTGTCCCTGTCCCTGTGCCCCCTCCACTCCATTGTTCCCATGCCTCCTCCTGCAGTATCTCCACCCCCTCTTCCTCCCCCAGCCTTCCCCTCCCTGCACTGAGGAGCCCCCCGGCTCAGGGCTCCCCAGCTCTCAGCTTTACCTGTTCTCTCCTCAATTCCCTTAAATGTCCTAAATTCCCTTAAATGTCCCAAATTTCCACCTCCGCCTCCGTGCACAGTGAAGCCTCCAGCCACTGCTGTCCCCCAGCTGAGGAGCTGCTGCTGCTGCCGACACAGGGAGGGCCAGGATCCCATCCCAGCTGGATGCTGCTCTGCCTGGCCATTCCCAAGTGACACCAATTAAACACCTGGAGCTGCTCCAGGTTTGTCCCGGTGTAACCGGGATCACAGGCCAGGGCTGTCTCCAGTGATTATGGGACCGGGGAAACGAGAGCTCTGTGCTTGCACTCCCGAGTTCTCCCAGCCCACATTTCAGCAGCTGCATCATAACAGGGCTGATAATTAATTGATCTGATATTAAGGCTGCTGCTGCCCGAGCTCCCGGCCGCAGCTCAGCACACGAGTGGGTCCTGCACAGTGAGAGGGAGCTCAGGGCAGGTGCAGGAGTGTGTGGTGCCCGTGTGGGTGTTTGTGACTGTGCACAAGAGGTGACTCCGGGGGTGGGAGAAGGAGAAAATAGCTGAACACTTGCCCATCCCCAAAGATATTTGCCATTTTCCAGGGCGAGGGAAGATTTAGTCTCTTTTTCTGAAGGTTTCTGCATTTCAAAGTAATATCAGAGGGGCTTGAAGCTTAATCTTTGTTACCCAGGAGGCTCCAGGAATCAGGCAAAAGGAGGAAAAAAATCGAATCGATCCCGCAGTATGAATTTATTCCCAGGGGGGTCTGAGGCACCAATATTTTCTCTCCCCTCCATTAAAGGGGGAACACCAGCCCCACACAGAAGCCCCTCACGTGTCCAGCGCAGGAGCTGTGCTGCAGCACTGGGAACAGTGACACGGGGACGAAACCCCTGGGAGCTTAAAGGGCATCACCTGGAGGGCTGGAAGGAGAACCCCTGACGGTAGCGAATGGGCCCTTCTGTTTGCCGGTGGCTCCCTGCGTCCCTGGGCTCTGCATGGTGCTGGGGATGCGGGGAGAGCTGCAGGGGGGTGGCACTGGGCTGCTGAGCAGGTCCCAGGGCTGCTGAGCGGGAGGTGTGGGAGGACCAGAATAGAATCACAGAGTCACGGCATCATTAAGGTTGGGAAGGGCTTCCAAGATCATCGAATCCATCACTGACCCAGCATTGCCGACTCCACCCGAGGTCCCTGGGGCGCTGGGATCCACCTAATCCCAGCCTCAGCTCCCTTGGGGGGGATCATGATCTGCCGGAAGGACTCACAGATCCTGACCACAGATCCAGGGAGGGCAGGGGGGGTGCAGGGTCCCGGGGAGATGCTGGTCAAGTTGAACACAAACCTTTCACCCTGAGGAGGAGCCCACAGGGGCCCCACCAGCACCCAGGGTGGAGCACGGCCAGGCGGGGGAGTGTCCAGCTGCTCAGGGCTCAGGTCCTGCCACCAGAGCCATGTCCTTGGGGCGGTGACCCAGCCCCAGACACAGCAGAGGGGAAAACAGAAACCCAGCCCTTGTCTGCACACCAGAACCAGCTGGAGCTTCACCTCCTCACCCTCTGACAGGAGCGTGAAGCTCCTGGTGTCCCGTGGGATGTGGGTGTCCTCTCCTGGCGTGAGCTGTGCTGGGGAGGTGGTCCCAGGTCCCACCTGCTGCTTGCCCTTGGTAGTGGGAGATGTGAACCACTCCACAGCGCCCGGTGGGGGCTGCTTTGCTCTGGGATTCTCCTCCCTGAGCTCTGGCTTTGGCCAAGGCCACCTGGAGAGGATCAGCACAGAAACACCAAGGGCACGTGGTGAAACTTCCCTTCCTGCCCTGGAGAAACTCCTTCTGCGGTCACAGGAGAGGGGTGCATCCTTCCCTCCGTGCTGCCAGAGCCGGGCCAGTACCTGCAACGGCTTCCCAGTGCCAGAGGGCAGGGCTGGATGGGATCTGGGGAAGGAATTGTTCCCTGGGAGGGTGGGCAGGCCCTGGCACAGGGTGCCCAGAGCAGCTGGGGCTGCCCCTGGATCCCTGGCAGTGCCCAAGGCCAGGCTGGACATTGGGGCTGGGAGCAGCCTGGGACAGTGGGAGGTGTCCCTGCCCATGGTAGGAGTGGCACTGGATGAGCTTCAAGGTCTCTTCCAACCCAGTCCTGGGATTCTGTGAGTCAGTGATTTCTTTTTTCATACAGTGAGAAAAAAACTCCTTTTCACTTATTGCACTCAGAGCTCAGGCTTTTCCTTCACAGGTCAAATTAAGAGCATCCTCAGGACCTGCCTTAAACCACATTAAATCCACCTGAGCACCAAACTGGGCCCACCCAGTGGAGCTGCATTCGGAGCTCCGTGGTCTTTGCTGCGTTTTGGGAAGGGCAGCAGCGCCAGGGGCTGGGAGGGGCTGGGACAAGCAGCCCCAGGGTATTTATGGCTCTCAGCGCACGGCTCCAACCAGAGCTATCAGCTTCCCACCACAATGCACCCAATCGTTTGAAATTTAAAACAAAATGTAAAACAAGGAATAATGGTAACAAAAAAGGCTTAATTAATTGAAGTAAATTGCATCACAATAGTGATTTCTCAGTAACTTGGCTAAGTGCCCCATTATTCTGATTTCACTCAGTATTCATGGATACGAAATAAATCACAGGCCCTGCACTTACAGCCTGTGCAGAGGGGCAGGGGGATGGAGGTCCTGCCATCTCCTCCTCCTCTCCATCGATATCCCAGCACTTCCCGAGTGTCCGCCTTAAATGGCAGCCAGAGAAATGACCGTCAGAAGGAATTTATTCTACAGCAGGGCTTTTGGGGGGGGCGGGGGGGTTCTTTTTCTTTCTTTTTTTAACCTTTGCAAAAAAATTCCCCTGGAGATTCACCAGGAAGGTTTTTCTCAGGTTGTTTCCCCCCGGTGCTGCCCTGGTCTGGTTATCAATATCCTATTACTGCCAGTTTATTTGAAATCATTTATTTCCCCCCTGCCTGAGCTGCCTGGCTGCTCTCAGCAGCGATGGGCTCGGCTCAGCCCTGTGGCTGGCACCTCCCTGGGCAACTTTGGGTTTGCTGCAAGGGACCAGTGACCCAGCACCTGGTGCCCAAGACCACGGTGAGGGCCATGGATGGCAGCTGGGTCACACTCAGCAGGCATTTGCTCGTGGCTTTGCTGTTCCTGCCTATAACCATGGTTATCCAGGGCTGATCCATCTTTGGGAGCAGCCTGGAGCCTGCTGAGCGCCAGCCTGGGGCAGCTTTGAGCTGGTTTGGGAGGTTTGATGAGATGCCGAGCGGGAAAGAGACCCCTAAAGCTGAGTTGAGGAGGATGCTGAGCCCCATCCCTGCAGCCACAGCCGCTGGAGCCGGGTCCTGCATCCCGCCATTCGCAGCACGGACCCATTGGGGCACCACCGGCTTTGTTCTCCCACCCTCGCTAATCACTGCTGCATGTACCAAGCCTGAGCAGCCCAGAGGCGTCTTCTCCAGGAGCCTGATGATGGAAAAATCCCTCCGAGGTGCTGCAGCCCCGTCCCCCCTCCCCGCCGGAGCGGGGCTTGGTACGGCCAGCATTGATCCGATCGCCGCTCGATGGGATCAGCAGCAGGGAGGCTCCGGGGGGGGGACAGAGCCTGTCACAAAGAAGCTTCCTCAGCCTGTGCCTCAGTGGGATCCCGCTCCGGGATCGGCTCCCGGGATCTCCTGGGTGTCCCGGCAGCTGCCACGCTCCCGTCTGTGCCACGGCGGAGCTGCCGCGGTGCAGCCGGTGCCGCCGCGTTATCCCTCGCCTCTCACAGGGGCTTTTCCTTCTCTCCTCTCCTCAAAAGCATCATCCTCTCTCTCCCTGCAAGCGTCCCTGGAGGCCCCATCCCCAAATTCCACCCAGGGCCTGCCCAGCCACCTCCCCACTGTGCAATTCCTATGGAGCGGCCACTGCTGCGAGGGGCCGAGGAATCAATAAATCAATGGCAATCAAGATCCCAAGGTGCAATCATAATTAATGTTCATCCCTGATGGATCATGTCATGGTTTCGCCGTGTTCACGTGAGCTGGGATGATAAAACCGACTGTTTAATGGCGCTTTTGCACATCCCTTCCCATTCCCAGTCCTCCCCAGGGTGTCCCCTCTCCAGCAGGAGGGACAGAGGTGACACCCCAGGAGACCCAAGGAGCCATTTGGAGAGGGGGACAGCGCGGTGGAGTCTCGGAGGGGACCGGATGTGCGGTCGCAGGGTGCTTGTGCTCAGGGTGGGTGACAGCACTGCCCTGGCTGGGCACGCTGCCGCGGTGGAGGGCACCACGGAGGGTGGGTGTCACGGCTGGGTGCCACAGGCAGCACTGGGAGGTGCGGGGAGCTCCTTCCCCGGCTCGCCACTCCCAGAACAGCTCCCAGCCGTGCAGGGCTCTGTCCAGCCCACACCGCCCGCAGAGGCTGGCGGGGAGCCCTGAGAATGTCACAAAGCCGGAGTAACCAGGCTCGGATCAATCCCTCGATGCGCAGCGGTGGTCACACGGTGCTGTGCTCACCTGGCTCCAGTTAAACCATCACCCCTGAGAGATCTCTCTGTACCGCCGTGTCCCCGCCGGGCGGTGGTGACGGTGGCCACGGCACGGGGATCGCTCCCTTCTCCTGCCGCGCTCGGACCCGCGCTGGCCGCGGGCACGGAGGGGTGCGGAGGGTGCCTCAGGCTGGCTGCTTGGGAGCTCGGGGGAGGATGAGCCCCGGGGGCCAGCTGGGGTTTCATTGCGAGGTGCAGATGGAGCAGGGGGGAGCAGAGGGATGCGCTGCTGGTGGTTTGCTCCCCGTTTCGTGGCTGCGCTGCTCGGTGATCCCTGCCCGCGGGAGCAGCCCCACCTCCCGGTGGATGCTCCGGGATCAGGCATGGCTCCAAGCTCTGACCCCGTGTGGGTCGTGGCTGCTTCCTCAGCGCCCTCCACAACCGGCTGGGGAGATGCAGCGGCCGAGGCTCCGCTTCGTCCCTCCCGTCCCACGGGGATTCAGCCCCATCCGAGCCCCCTGGAAAGCTCCGAGCCCCCAGCAGCCGCAGGCCTTTGTCTGTAGCCTTTCACTAACGGCTGGGTGGATGCCAAAATCCCTGTTTTCCCACTTTTTAGGGGCTGTCCTGTGCCATTCCAGGGTGTGCAGGAAGTTGGGAAGCGCCCGGGGAGAGCAGCAGCAGCAGCAGCAGCAGGGCCTGGCGGGAACCCACGAAGCAGAGCCGGGTATCGATTTCCCATTGATCCCATGCAACCACATTCTGCAGCGGCTGCTGTCCTACATTTCAATCCCACACCTTCGCCTCTGACTTTAATGGGCTTCATCACAGCCCAAAGCTTTATTTAACCAACAGGGGAGGGAACGGCAGGCGGCTGCCAGAAATCAGAGCAGCCGTGTGCCCGGGGTCTGCCGGGGCACAGCCGGATCCTCTGGATCCCTCCCAGCTCCCAGGACAAGTTTTCTGGGTGTTTTAGGGGATGTGGGTGGCCCCACACCCCCACAGCCCTGAGGAGAGGGCGCTCCGGGTGTCGGTGACAGCACCCGGCTCTCCAGCAGCGCTGCCACCTCCGGGTCTCTCGGCTCCCCGTCCCGGCTGTGCCTGCACAGCTCCATCTCCCGAACAAAGGGCTCCAACTGCTGCCGGAAGGGCAAAATGAAGCTCCACCTTAACGGGGATCTGCACGATAACGTGTGTGGGAGCGCTGCCGCCACCCCAGAGCCCAGATGCGGGGTCACAGCCGGCACGCACAGCCCCGCCACAGCTGGAAGGTGAATACAGAGGCGCTGGGTCCGGTTAGGGATGCCTGCGCCTTCCATGGGCGTTCCTTGAGTATCCATCAATGCAAATCGATGTCACGGCAGTCCGGAGTGTTGGGATTCAGCTCCTGTGAGCAGCCCGAGGGGCTGGAAGCAGGGGGACAGTGCAGGCAGAGCAGGGGAGCACAGAGAGAAGCAGCTGAGCATGGGGTCACCCCTGGGAGCCGGGATGGAGAGGGCAGGAGCTTCAGTATGGCCAAACCCTCCTGGACAAGGATCCCTAGAGATGGGAGAAGGAACCAGTGGCACGGAGGGATGGTTGGTGCTCCAGACCTGCTCAGGCAGATGGCCCTGGCAGAGGCAGGGCATTGTCCTTGCCATTCCTCCTCCTTTTCCAGGTTTTTCTGGACTGTGTGGGTGCCAGGCCAGTGAATTCCCCCAACACCATTCCAACAATCCAAAAATATCTCGCCAGAGGCTGCCAGTAGCTCAGGTGAGCCATGGCTGGGAGCAGGACGAGATGCACGACTCGAGAGCAAGAGGGATGGAGGGCCTGGGAGCAGGAGGGATGAAGGGCTTAGAAGCAGGAGAGATGGAGGGACCTGAGAGCAGGAGAAATGGAGGACCTGGGATGAGGAAGGGTGGAGGACCTGGGCTCTGGGAAATGCCCAAAACCACTTCAGGCTTTCCCAGTGGCAGCAGATTCACAGCCCAGCTCTGCTGGCCCCTTTCAGGTCTCACCTCGAGGAGCCTTTTAGTGCTGATTTCAATGGGAGAAGCTCGAAGCCAGTGTCAGCCTCTTCCAAAGAGCCCCCACTGCCATCCCATCCTCCCCCCATTCCAAGGCAGCTCCCAGCCCAGCTCCTGCCCCTTCCCTGGGGCAGAACATGGATGCTGTGTTTATTTTTGATTTATGCCAAGCTGAAAAAGAAATACATTTTCTTCAATTATTAATCAGTGAGGTGTGAGAGGGGGGCACGAGCTGGAATTAACTCTGTGACCTTTGGGGGTGGGGTTTTAGCTCCCTGCCTCCCTCCGCTCCCGAGCCCAGCACGTGTCCCCAGTCCTCTCCTCAGGAACGGGGCTGCTCCCGTGAGCAAGCTCCTGGCAGATGTCCCCAGGGCTGCTGAGGGTGTTTAGATGGTGGGACCAGTGTAGAATGCAGGCACCCAGTGCAGGATGGGGACATCCAGAGCCATCCTGGTGTTCACACCCACTCCACGCATGGGCAACCTGAGCCCAAACCAGGTCAAGGCTGTGGATCCACATTCCCTGCTCTGCTCTGTCCCTCCTCACCTTCCTCAACGCCTCTGCTTACACAGAATCACTGAGTCACTTTGCTTGGAAAAGACCTCGGAGATCATCGAGCTCAATCTGTGTCCAATCCACACCTTGTCCCCAGCCCAGAGCTCTGAGTGCCACGTCCAGGCCTTCCTTGGACACCTCCAGAGATGGGCACTCCAAACTTCCATGGACAGTTCCAAGGTGTGACCACTCTTTCCACGGAGAAATTCCTGCTGCTGTCCACCCTGAGCCTCCCCTGGCCCAGCCTGAGGCCGTTCCCTCTCCTCCTGTCCCTGTTCCCTGCGAGCAGAGCCCGACCCCCCCGGCTGCCCCCTCCTGTCAGGGACTTGTGCAGAGCCACAAGGTCCCCCCTGAGCCTCCTTTGCTCCAGGCTGAGCCCCTTTCCCAGCTCCCTCAGCCGCTCCTGGGCTCCAGCCCCTTCCCAGCTCCGTTCCCTTCCCTGGCCATGCTCCAGCCCCTTGATGTCTCTCTTGCAGTGAGGGGTCAGAACTGGACACAGGATTCGAGGTGTGGCCTCAGCAGTGCCCAGCACAGAGGGACAATCCCTGCCCTGGCCCTGCTGGCCACACTGGTTATGACATGAGCCAGGTGCTATTGGCCTTCTTGGCCACCTTGGCCATGAACAGGTCCTTGGGCAGGGTGGGACACCCCACCCCCACCTCTGCTCCTACACTGCCACTCTCCTATAGTGAGACACAGCAGGACTGGGTGCCCCACAGCTCCCCACCCTCTTTGGGGTGCCCTCAGTGGGCTCCCAGCCAGGACAGAGACCACATCTCCCTCTCCCTCCTTTGGCTCCTGCCTTCTGCTCTTGGCACTGGGTGGACGCCCAGTTTAAGGTGTCTTTGGAGGCTTTGGCAAGAAGGTGGCTGGGCAGGAGAGAGGAGATTTTTGGACTTCTCCTCCACCGTCTTGCTTTGAAAACACCCCCTGAGCCAAGGCCCAAGGCCAGAGCTCGCCCTGCCTCCCTCAGAAGGGTGAGCAGGCCCCGAGTCCACCAGGACAAGGCAAAGTTGGCCTTGGGAAGTTGGAGCATCTCTGGCGCAGGCGCGCTCTGGGCTCCCTGCCCCCTCCTGTGCCGCTCCCTCCCTCCCTCCCTCCCTCCCCGAAAGCAGCACTGCGGCAGCAGCACCAGCAAACTGATCAAGGCGAGAGGACTGATCAATAGGTGTATTGAGCACTGTTCAAGGTACGGTGATTTTTGCGGATTCAGTGCTAACCTCATGCCGGAGCCCCGAGCTGCCTCTTCTCCCCTGGCACCGTCACCCCCAGTGCCGGCTGGGCCACCCTCTCCCGGCACGTGTCCCTCCTGGGGACAGCCAGCCTGCTCGCAGGAGGAAGCAGAGACCTTGTGGGCTCGAGGCGCTGGTGGCACTTCCAGCTGGGGGGGAGGGGACAGTGAGCAGCTCCCAGGGACATTTCTCCGCAGTGGGTTCATGCCAGAGTCTTGGGGACAACCTTATTCATGGGGCTCAGACACTCTTAGACAGGTGCATCCAAACTGTGAGATTCCCATGGACAGGGATGGAGGAGCTGGGGTCATTGTGATGGTGGGAAGAGGAGAACAACCACCCCAGGTTGTCCTTGAGCAGAGGGTGAGGGAGGAGATTCTGCCCCTCTGCCCCGCTCAGCTGAGACCCCACCTGCAGAGCTGCCCCAGCCCTGGGGAACAACATCAGGAGCACGGGGAGCTGCTGGAGCCACTCCAGAGGAGGCCACGGAGATGCCCCAAGGGCTGGAGCCCCTCTGCTCTGGAGCCAGGCTGGGAGAGCTGCGGGTGCTCACCTGGAGAGGAGAAGGCTCCAGGGAGAGCTCCGAGCCCCTTGCAGAGCCTAAAGGGGCTCCAGGAGAGCTGCAGAGGGACTGGGGACAAGGCATGGAGGGCCAGGACCCAGGGAATGGCTTCCCAGTGCCAGAGGGCAGGGCTGGATGGGATCTTGGGCAGGAATTGTTCCCTGGGAGGGTGGGCAGGCCCTGGCACAGGGTGCCCAGAGCAGCTGGGGCTGCCCCTGGATCCCTGGCAGTGCCCAAGGCCAGGCTGGACATTGGGGCTTGGAGCAGCCTGGGACAGTGGGAGGTGTCCCTGCCCATGGCAGGGGTGGCACTGGATGGGCTTTGAGGTCCCTTATGCCCCAAACCATCCTGAGACTCTCTGAGAACCCTCTGTAGCTCACAGGCTGAACCGAAGGCAGCAGTGTGAGGGGAGAACCCTCCACCAGACCAAACTTCCTGGCAGTGCTTGGATGGAAAATGTAGGATGACCACAGACACCCCCCATGCTCCTGGCATGGCAGGAGATGCCTCTGGAAGGAACCTCTGGAGCCCTGGCTGGGTGTTGCTGGGCTGCAGCTCCCGGGAGATGCCCGCGGGATGCGCTCCTGGCTCGGGGTCTGACCACGGCCCCGCTCGGCATCGCCCGCGCCGAGGTTTTGATGGAAAAGGATTTTCACATTTAGCATCCCTCAGCTCGCTGACAGCCACGAGGGGAGGGATGGGGAAGGCAGATAGCTCGGAGAGGCTGATAAGGTGCTGGGAAAGATAACGCAGAAATTGAACAGAACTTCATGTAAAGAGCTGCTGCTTTAAACCTGTCCCAGCCCCTCCACTACCGAGCACGGAGGGATATTACACCTTGTGAGGTAAAAATAGCACGTTTAATGAAGCCGGGAAAACGTCAATCGTATTTGGTTGGAATTGCAGAGACCTCATTTCCATGCTCCCCGTGAAAACGCTTCGGCTTTGGAACAGATATGAAAGCTCCACACGCTGATCTGCAAAATGAGCTTTGAGCCAGAAAAACAGCAGGAACCAAACACAAAACCTTGTCCCACACCCCTGGATCTGACCATTATCACTCTCACACAGCTCAGGGGTTCAGATTTTGGTCACCTAGGGGAAAAAAAATAGCACATTTTAACCCTGCTAAGTTTGTGATAGAAATTTGCCATCTAAGCTGAATTCTGCTCCAAAACTGAGGGCATTTGGGAGTGAATGCTGAAGGGAATGGGAGGCCATCCAGGCTGCAAATGCGTTTAGGGGGAAAGGGATGGACCATTGGCCTCTTGGATGCTGTCTTTGATTTAGGAGGAAGGGAAACGTCTGTGTCTGGAGAGGAAGGAAACGTCTCTGCTCACTTTAACCTGGCAGCACAGACGTGTCCTGGCCCCTGTCCCAGTGCCACTCTGGGAGGACGGTGCCAGGATGGATTTCCGAGGGAGGGGAGCAGCGGGGAGGGCAGGGAATGCCAGCGGTGCCATTTCGTTTCTCTGCGCAGCGCTCGGCTCACGCGCTCTCCAGCGGGCCCATCCGTCACGCTCCTCGTTAGGGAAAATCTATTCTAAAAACCCCTCATTTTTATTTTAAAGTCTAATAGAGCTCGGTGGTAATTTTCACTTTAAGTAACGATTACACACTTCGAAGTACAAGGTGTGCTTGTGAGGGAATGAGCCGTGGGGCCTGGCTGCTCCCTTCCCTCTGGGCAGCACCCAGGTGGTGCTGCCCAGCGCTCCACAAGTGCAATTCCTATTTGCACTCCTTAAGTTGGTCCTTTTTATATTTAGAAGGAGGGACCTGGGGCAAACTTTTCATTGGGAAGTGCTGACATCAGGCCTGAGGCAGCTCTTTGGCCGAGGTGGTGACACAAACTCCACCTCTGCTCACGCAGGGGCTTTGGGAAGGAGCAGCTCTGAAACCCAGAGCGAGATGTGGCACCTCCCTGGCAGAGCTGGTGGGTTCCTAAAAGCACCCTGAGAAATAAAGGTGCGTGATAAAAGGGGCTCAGCCCTGAGGTTTCTCACCCGTTCCCATCTCATGTCTTCCCTGCTCTCTGCTGATCCCTTCCCCTGCCATTTCCCATCTCCCTGGCCCCCAAACGTGACCCAGGAGCCACCATTGCACACCTGGAGAAGCTGGGCTGGCTCTGCAGTGTCCCTGGAAAAGTCCTCTGCTAGAGTGGGATTTCCTGTGGCAGCTGCCAGGGTGCTCCACAGGGCGATTGTCTTGCTGGGAGCATCGTCTGCCCATCCAGGATCTTGCTGCCCAGCCAGGGAGCTTGCAGATCCCCAGGAAAACACAGGGAAGAGCCGAGGTCTCCTGAGGAAGCTGCACGTTTGCTGCAGCCCAGCAGAGCCCTGGCAGGACCTGGAAGCTTGGCTGGAGCTGGAGCAGAGCACTGAGGGAGCGGTGGGAGAGAGTCAGACGCTCACCAGGCAACAGCCGGGCTGGAGCTGGGACAGCCACCGGGGTTTGGGCAGGGCTGGGAACGCTCCCTGAGCACAGGAGCTGCTCCGGAGCCCATCCACCCCTGAGGTCTATCCATCCCTCAGTCCCATCCAGCCATCAGCCTCCCAGCTCCGTCCAGCCCTGAGCTCCTTCCACCCCTGAGCTCCATCCGGCCCAGAGCTCTACCCATCCATCAGTCCCACCCATCCATCAGTCTCTCAGCTCCATCCACCCCTCAGCTCCATCCACCCCTCAGCTCTATCCACCCCTCAGCTCCATCCAGCTGCCATCTCCATCCAGCTCAGCTTCATCCATCCAATCCTCAGCTCCATCCAATCCTCAGCTCCATCCAGCCCCCATCTCCATCCATCCCTGAACTCCATCCAATCCTCAGCTCCATCCAGCTCCCATCTCCATCCATCCCTGAACTCCATCCAATCCTCAGCTCCATCCAGCTCAGCTGCATTCAGCCCTCAGCTCCATCCAGCTCTCTCTCCATCCATCCCTCAGCTCCATCCACATCTCAGCTCCATCCAGCTCAGCTCCATCCATCCCTCAGTTCCATCCAGCCCCCATCTCCATCCAGCTCAGCTCCATGCATCCCTCAGCTCCATCCATCCCTCAGCTCCATGCATCCCTCAGCTCCATGCATCCCTCAGCTCCATCCATCCCAGCTCCATCCATCCCTCAGCTCCATCCATCCCTCAGCTCCATGCATCCCTCAGCTCCATCCATCCCAGCTCCATGCATCCCTCAGCTCCATGCATCCCTCAGCTCCATGCATCCCTCAGCTCCATGCATCCCTCAGCTCCATCCATCCCCCATTTCCATCCACCCCTCAGCTCCATGCATCCCTCAGCTCCATCCATCCCAGCTCCATGCATCCCTCAGCTCCATGCATCCCTCAGCTCCATGCATCCCTCAGCTCCATGCATCCCTCAGCTCCATCCATCCCCCATTTCCATCCACCCCTCAGCTCCATCCATCCCTCAGCTCCATCCATCCCTCAGCTCCAGCCACTCTCCTCCACATCACCTCATGACACAAGGTCTCAGCCCACCGAGCAGGGCGACCTCGAGCTGCTCAGACCTCCCAGGCAGCCAAACTCTGCTCCCTGTCCCCTGCACCCATCCAGCCCCATCCATGCCCGCTTTCCTTGGCAGATTCCAGCTCCTCTTTGGCCTGGCCGGTACCTGGAGGATGCTCGGGGAGAGTCCGCTGAGGCCTGGCGAACCCACCCAAGCAACAAACAGAGAAAGAGATGCAAGGATGGAAAATTCCCCTTCATAATTAATAAATGAAGAATATTGTTGTTAATCGATGTAGCTGTGAAGAGAATATCGATCCCAGCCTCATGCTATTTTTTGTGCGGCTTAGATTTTTACACCTCATTTAGAGGCAGGTCTCTCTGGGGACCTCTTAACACCAAAAGATATTTGCAGGAGTCCAAAGTAGAAGGGAAGAAAAGGGGGGAAAAAGATTAATTATTACCAGAGCTGGAGAATTATGTGTGTGTCCCATTGTGGCCAACTGCAGCACGGATTTGAATATTTGATTAATAGCGATTCTAGCCAGGGTTGATAACTTATCTCCACTCTGGGTATTTAATAAACAAGTGGGAGCCATTAGAAACATTTTTAATATTAATCCCAGGAAATTATGCTTATGAAGGCCAACCCGCTGCTTGTTAGGACTGCGCAGGAGGATTCCCTGCTTGCTTGCCTCATTCCGTCTTTGGGTGGTTTAAATCCCTCTGTGCCTCAATTTTCCTTTTCCAAGACGGATCAATCCAGAGCTGGGAGTAGCACTGGTTAAAGCAGCGAGCGAGGAACTCTCATTAGTGCCAAAGCTTTGAGGAACAGCCCTGGAGATGGTCGGGATGAGCAGTGGGAGCAGCGGGCTCTGGGGGCTGCTGGGGGCGTTCTGCAAGGCCCTGGTGCAAGGCTGGCTTTACTCCAGGAGGGATTTCCTTCCAGCTGCTGGTTCCTGGCTCTGGGATGAGGCAGAGCAGGAGCTGTGCGTCCCTGTGCCAAACCACGTCTGGTGGGGACATGGCCCAGCCTTCTCAAGCGTTCAGAACAGCTCACAGAGCTGAGGAGCGGAGGCATTCCCGAAAACCCTGGCAAAATCCACCTGGGAGGCAGCAGGAGGGCCTGGGACAAGGCAGACCATGAGGGACACCACAGCTTGTCCTGGCTCCCAGGAGATGCTCCTCCAGCAGAGCATGCTGGGGGTGTGCAGCCCGCCGGGGCTGGAGGGGGAGCTCTGGTATCCCAGCAGGAGCATGGGATGCACAAAGTGCTGGGAGAGGGGAAAATGAGCCATGAAACCCCATCGTGGCAGTCAGAGATCCTCCTGCTGGGAGGCTTTTTGAGACGGTTGGAGAGGGGAGAAATTAATCCCTAAAGAGGAGGGTGGTGGCAGATCCTGCTCCACACAGGTTCTGCCAGTGCCACCTGGAGTTTGGGTTTGGGGGATGTCCAGGCCAGGTTGGTAAACTGAGGTCAAATTTCAGCCAGGGAGGGAAAAATGTGTGAGGGGAAAAAAATACAATTAGAAAACACCAGATGTTTGGCTTTCCACTGTCACAAAACATTCCTGAGAACAAACACACGGTCCCCAAAAAGGGGAGGCTGAGCCTGCCCCAGGTGGATTAAACTCAGCCTTTAGGCACGACTCAAAGGGTGAATCAGCAGGAGGAGCGGGATTCTCCTTGGCAAGGCAAAGGGAGACCTTTACAGTCCCTTCCAAACCAAACCATTGCACGATTCTACGAGAGCAGCAGCCCCCAGGCTGTTGTGGGTGCCCCACAGCATTTGCAGAGGTGGCAAAAGGCATTTTTGCTCAAAAAACCCCAAGGGACTACTGAGGAGATGGGGAGAAGAGCAGGGCATGAAGGAACGTGGAAGAGGACGGGACAGGACCCACCGGGATGTGCCACCCCTGACAGGACCCACCGGGATGTGCCACCCCTGACAGGACCCACCGGGATGTGCCACCCCTGACAGGGCACTCCCAGAAGCTGCTGGCCCTGCTTTGGGGACAGCTCTGTCCCCTCTGTCTGTGGGAGCCTCAGGACAGGGAGGGAGCGAGAGGAGCCGTGGGAGCCGGGCTGCGGAAGCGGCGTGGCCGGGATGTGCTCCCTCCTCCACACTCCAGCAGGGCTCAGGCATCCATCTCCTCCTTCGGCCGTGATAGGCCCTGGTGCTGCAGATCCATGCAGATCAATGCAAAATTAATTAGAGTAATCAACTCAGCTGTACCACAGAGATCATACAGGCAGGGTTTTAGGTGACTAATTGGTGGAAGCTGACAGCCAGTGTCCCCGGTGTCTTAGAGGTATTAACACTTTTTTCTCTGTAGATTAATTACCTTTTTCCACCTTTCACTTGAAGGGCCTGTCCGTGCCAGGCTGTTTGAGGGGAGCAGGGATGGAGGCCGGGCCTGAGGAGCATCCCGTGGAGTGCAGTGTCCGGATTTGGGAGCAGGCAGGCCCAGGTTCCATTGGGAGGCACAGCTTTGGCAGCAGCAGCCCGATTTTAGGGGAGGGGTGGGTGTCCCTGTCCCCCTGCTGAGCCTCCTGGCCATGGCACAGCACATTTACAAGGGGCCACTCTCCTGTCGTCCCTGTCCCAGCAGATCCACGGACCCTCCACATTCCTCCTCTTCTGCCTGGGATCAGGGTTGACAGCACTGGAATAACTCTTGGCCCAAGCCAATGCCCACACTGCTGGTCTGAGGCTGTTCCACAGGTCCATGAGGAGGTTCAGAGGTGGATTTGTTCAAATACCGGCACAGGGGCTCTGGGATAGGGACCTAACGAGACTCTGATGCTGCTGGAACACGAGCGGGGAGCCGGGCAGAGGCTCTTAATAGCCAGGGTAATTAATCACCAGCAGTTATCCACCGCCAGAGCTGGGTGCTCCATCACCTGGACTCTAAGTTGCCAGTGGGCATCTTCCTGCTGAGAGTGCCCTGGCTTGGATGGAAACTATGGCAAGAGAGAGAGAGGGACAAAAACTCAGCACTCCCGAGGCCCCACCTCGAATCCTGTGTCCAGTTCCGAGCCCTCGCTGCAAGAGACATTGAGGGGCTGGAGCATGGCCAGGGACAGGAACAGAGCTGGGAAGGGTCTGGAGCACCAGGAGCGGCTGAGGGAGCTGGGAAAGGGGCTCAGGCTGGAGCAAAGGAGGCTCAGGGGGGACCTTGTGGCTCTGCACAAGTCCCTGACAGGAGGGGGCAGCCGGGGGGGTCGGGCTCTGCTCGCAGGGAACAGGGACAGGAGAGGGAACGGCCTCAGGCTGGGCCAGGGGAGGTTTGGGCTGGATATTGGGAAGAGTGGTCAGGCACTGGCACAGACTGCCAGGGCAGTGGTGGAGTCACCACCCCTGGCAGCGTTCAGAAAGCAGAGATGAGGCACTTTGCCGTATGGCTTGGTGGGCAGGGAGGTCTTTGGTCAAAGGCTGATCTGGGGAGAACTTTCCAGCCTCAGTGATTCCCTCATTCTGTGATTCCACAACGGTCCCTGGTGCTGCTCTTGGTGACCTTCACCCCCCTGAGCCTGGGGAGCGAGGGCGAATCTCCCCTTGGCTTTCACAGACGAGGGGCCAAAGCACGGGTGAGTAACCAAAGGTATTTCCTGCCTTAGTGAAACACATCAGAGGCACTGGTTGGACACAGAGGAAGGCAGAAGAGTCCTCCTCCTGCCCAGGATCTCAGCACTGAAACTCCACGAGTCAAGCCCTTGGATGTCACTTGTCCCTGGAATCACGGGAGAGGCGATGGAGGGAGTCCCTGCCAGGCCGGGTCAGCAGCAGCTTTCCCAGCCAAGTCTTCAACTGCCCAAAGGGGAGGGGTTAAATCCAGACCAGTCACCAGACTGAGGCCACCAGAGAAGGATCTGCACCCTCAGAGAGCCATTTGTCCCCTCTGACGGCCGGTGTCCGATAGCCAGGATGAATGGTCCTCTCGAGGAGGACAGATGTGCCCACTCAGCTGCCACGGCCACCTCGGCTCGTCCCGCTCTGGGCTGGGACATGGATCCTGCCACCATTGATCCAGGGCTCGATCTCAGAGCAGGTTTTATTGGCAGGGATAACAGAGAGGGCAGCGGGAAGTGCCAGTCAGGCAAGCACAAGTCTCCAAGGCCAGGAGGTTCACGGGCACAGCTCTGGTGAAGTGGAGCTGCTTTTCGGATCTGCAGGGAAGGGTGGAGTCAGCAGAAGGAGTTATTTGTTACAGGAGCATCCAGACAAGGGGGGTTATGCCCAGGGACAGGACTTGCTCCAAGGAGCTCAGCAGCATGGACAGGCAATGGATTTAAACTGAAAGAAAGCAGGGTCAGATGGGATATTGGGAGAAATTCTTCTCTGTGAGGGTGGGCAGGCCCTGGCACAGGGTGCCCAGAGCAGCTGGGGCTGCCCCTGGATCCCTGGCAGTGCCCAAGGCCAGGCTGGACATTGGGGCTGGAGCAGCCTGGGATAGTGGGAGGTGTCCCTGCCATGGCAGGGGTGGCACTGGATGGGCTTTGAGGTCCCTTCCACCCCAAACCACTCCACGATTCTGTAATGACAGACTGGGTGACCTGCAGAGCCAGAGCCCAGTGACTCTGGGGTGGAGCCAACACCTGACTCCAAACCTCAGCAGCATCTGACTCGCATCAAACCTTGATCCTCCCTTTGTATTTATTTTTCTTAAAATAAAAAAGCAAAACCCCATGACCTTTCCTGCAAGGTAAAAGGCAATTTTCCAAGGAAAGTGCCTCTCTTTCCATGCAGCTTCAGTCAGCCCCCTTCAAAAATCAACCTCTCAGGTGTGGTGGCTTCCCTTGGGAGGGGTTTGGGGTGGTGAAAGGGGTCATGCAGAGAGGGCAGCACCGTGTCCCACAGCAGCACCCGCGGTCCCCCTGCCCCAGCAGGACCTGATGCCCCAAGACAAGGCGGGCAGAAGCTGCGGATGCCTGTTCGTGTTCCCTGTCTTGGTTCCCAGGTCCTGGTGGCACCAAGTGAGTCACAGCACCCCCTAAGACACCAACCCACATCCCAGCCCATCCCCAGAGTGAAAATCCTCTGCTGGCTCGCGCCGTGACCCTGCTGCCACCTCGCAGGAAGGCAGAGGGCTGAAGGAGGGGCATTATTCCCTCCTCAGCTCCCAGCACTTTAGAGTGCTTTCATCCCTGAAAGCTTCGGCAGGGAAGAAAGGAGAGTGGCCTGAGCCCCGGCAGCACCGTAAGTGCTTTCCCTTTTTAACAAAGCCCCAGCGAGGGGGAGGACGGAGCAAGGGCTGAGCAGGCCCTGCACCAGCACCAGGCACGACCCCTCCCACCGTGGGTTATTGGGATTTGCCCATCCTTAAAAATAAATCTTCCCCGATTTCCTTTTATAGGGCCTTTCAAGCTGTATCCCCCAGGTCCTCGTGGAGGGTAATGAACGTGCAAGGCAGGGCTTAGAGCTGCCTGAATTATTCATCGGGAATAATATTTGTGGCCCTTTCCTCCTCGTGGTGGATCAATGGAGAATTTATGGGCAAGGATCCCCACTACTGGGGGGCCGCTGGCTGTGGGGACAGGAATATTTGCCAAAAACGGGGGATTCGCCACCCTTTCTGTGGGCCTTTGGCACAGACATCCCAACCCCAGGCACAGCCACAGGGATTTCGCTGGTTGGTGGCCAAAGCCACACCTGGCCTTGCCTGGGAGAGGCACAGGAGCAGAAGGGGAGGATGGTCCACGTGGGAGGGGTGACTTCAGACCCCCCCAGCAACACCTGAGCCGCTGGGGTAGCGCCCCGTGCACAGGGACACCACGGACACAGAGGTCACCGGGCAGAGCACAGCGGGACCTGAGGTGTCTCCTCACATCCCCGCCGGCTCCTTTGGGAAGCTGGGCCTGGCAGCCTGGAGCAGGGGCTTGGCTTTGTGAGGAGGCTCTGCTGGAGAACCACAAGGCAGGAGGGTGCACGGCACAGCCACTGCAGTGCTGCAGGGACTGCTGAGTGGGGAACCGAGGAGAGCCCCGGCAGAGCACCTGGAGCCTCCTCCCACCTTTCCTGCTGGCTCTGAGTTCTCCTTCAGGGCAAGGGAAAATCCCATTTCTGCCTCTGCATGGGCAGCTAATGCTGCAATGAGCCCTGCTTCCCACCCCATCCCATCCCACCTCATCCCATCCCATCCCATCCCGTCCCATCCCGTCCCATCCCGTCCCGTCCCATCCCGTCCCATCCCGTCCCGTCCCATCCCGTCCCATCCCATCCCATCCCACCCCAGCAGATAGAGAAATGTTTTTGACAGCTTCTCTTCGAGGGAATTGCAGTTTTAAACCTGAGCTGAGCAGTTTTGCAGGGGTCCATCCCATCTTCCTGCCTTTTCCCCTGCCAGGGATGAGGCTCCCACCAGAGCAGAGCGGTGGAAGGTCCATGGACAGTTCTCTTTGCAGAGCCACTGAGGAGCTTTGGGGAAAGGCCCTTTCTAAGCTGCTTTTGGGATGGGAAGTTCCGTGCTCAGAGCACAGGAACCTCACAAGGGATCGGCTGCAGCCGGCTCAGGGTGGGCAGAAGCAACTCTCTGGTTTGGATTTAAAGAACAGCTCATGGAATCGTGGAATGGTTTGGTTGGGAAGGGACCTTAAAGCCCCTCTTATTCCACCCCCTGCCATGGGCAGGGACACTTCCCGCTGGACCAGGCTGTCCAGCCTGGCCTTGGACACTTCCAGGGATGAGGCAAGATCAGACCATGCTCAGCCATGTGCAAACTGCGCTGAGCACAGGGGAGATCTGAGATCAGCGTTTGCTCCAGCAGCAATACCCGAGATGTAAAACTTGGCTTTTGGATCAGAGATTTGCACCTGCACCCTCTCCACCCAAAAAAACCCCTCCAAGAGCCCTTCACAAACCTCCAAACCTCCCCACACAGCTGCCCCAAATCCCAGCAGCGGTGGGGCTGAACCCGGGCTCTCATCCTTTGTCATCCACCGCCTCCAGGTGACAGCGAGAAGGTGGCTGTGGCTTGTCAGGGTGGCACAGTGTCATCCAGGCGGCGGCCTGGGGCTGGCCCACGGGAAGAAGAAGAGCCCTAATGCAGTTTTGACAACGAGGCCATCAGTTAAGTGCTCTGTGTGGATATTTCCCCCTCTCTCCATTGTTTATTATTGGAAGTTACAAGTAGCTAAAGACCTCCCCAATTATCTGGGAGCCACTTAAGAGCAATTGAGCACCTGTCACCCACTGAATGGGCTGCCTCGCCCTAATGACAGGAGAGGAGAAAAGCTGCAGGTCAGCAGTGCCGGGATGCCGGCAATTTACAGCCGAGACGGGAAAAAACACCCCAAGAGGCAGGAGCAGGAAAGGAACAGGGATGAGAGTCCCCAGGGCTCCCTCGTGGCGTGGGTGGGAGACTCGATGACCACAGCTTGAGGGTCACTGCTTGGCCAGCGGCGCTCTGCAGCATCCCAGGGGGTGTGGAGCAGGCCGTGCCATTAATGGCTCAGTCCTGTAAACAGGAAAGAGAAAACTCCCAGGAATCATTCACTGACCATCAGCCAGCATGAAAAGAAATTACCTGTGCTGCTTTCCCTGCTTGGGGTGCCACACCAGGGTTTGGTTTGGGCTGCTGGAAGGGCTGGAGGTGTTGCAAACCCCCAGCACAGAGCCTGGACCTATGGGATTGTGGCTGCATGTCCCATATGAGGCCACTTCAGTTCTCAGCTTTAGACATGAGAACCTTTGCTTTTGAGGCATCATTTGGATCAGATTCATTATAATTTCTGTGTAATAGGAATGTATCGAGTGGGTCAGCTGTACAGAACGGTGCAAAAAACTCTGACACGACACCAGCCGAAGCTGGGGTGATGCATCCCCACCATGAACGAGAAAATGTGTGTGTGAAATACCCTGAAAACCCTGTTGTAGGGAGGAGGCTGCACTCAGCTCTCTGGAACAAAGCCTGAACCCATCCTCTCCCCTCCGGCTGTGCCTCAGGAGCAACTGAGAACCACCTTCCGTGGAAGAGCAGGGGTTTTTCTCCTGAGAGAGGAAAGCTGCCCATGCCCAAACACCCTCGCCTGCAGACAGCTCTGGATTTGTGGAGCAAGGATGTGGGAAGAGGCCGGTGGAGTCCCCAGCGATCCCCTAATCTTGGAGCGTGCCCGGGAAGTGGGGGGCTGGGAATGGGGGAGAAGGTGCCAACCTGGAAAAGTTCATTGATAGAAACATAAAATTAAAATAATTTGCATCAATTCTGCTGAGTGGCTGTTAGGCCTAATTGTTATTGACTCGTCACTGTAATTATTAAGGCTTACATAGAGCTGGGCTGGCAAAGGAGGTGGGTTTGGGACCCCACCACGCTCAGAGTGTCCCCCCACATCCCTGGGAGTGGGACAGGGACGTGTCAGCTCCTTGGTTCTTGGAAACAGCCCTGAAAAGTCACCAGTGGAGCAAAGGGGGGAATTTGGCCCGTTTTAGTGTGCAGGAACAAGGGGGAAGATGGAGAAGGGACAAAGGAGGGGAAAACCAAGGGCAGAAGGGAGGAATGGGGCAGGCTGAGGAGGCAGCTCCAGAGAGACCCCGTGGATGCTGCCAAGGCTGCTTGCTCGGTGTGGGGTTGGGTGATTTCCTCCCCTCCCTCCTCTGGCCTTTGTTTCTGCTGCCAGCACAGACCCCAAGCAGCAGAGGAGGCTGATCAATAGGAACACGGTGTTTGCATGGATCATACATGCGAAGAGCACGTTCCCGGATCAATGCCGAGGTCTCGCAGAAGGAGAAGGAGGGAGGGGAGAGCAAACCCACCTTGGCAGGATGCTCTCGCCACAGGATGTTCCGTTTCCATGGTGATGGGCTCTTCTCCCACCACCCCGGCCTGTCCTCTGCGGCCATGCTGGGGACCCCTCTCAGCACCCCAAGGCACGGCAGTCCCACCAGGGTCTCCACCTGGTGAGGGGGGTCCCGCTGCCCTCATGGCCTCAGGAATGGGGGTCCACCCCCCCAGCTGCTTCTGCCCCTCCCATGAAGTGACAATGAGGTGTCACCATCCTACATCCAGCGGTGGAGAAGATCCTCATCCTGTTTTTCCTCACTCCCACAGGCCACAGCTGAAATCACAGCTCCCAGCCACCCGTGGGCCCGTGTGGATCCCGGCTCCACCTCCCTACCTGCCTCCTTCCCCGGGGGCTCCCAGGAATTAATTAGATCATGTCTTTAAAGTGCTCTGGCAATGAAAAGCACTTGAGAAAAGTGGCCAGAAGCCTGAACAGAACCAGAGCTTGCCCAGCCAAGGATGGACATCCCCTGCTTTGTTTCCACACAAGGAAAGACACCCTGAGCCACAAGTCCTCCTGAAGCCCCGCAGAGCAGCTCTTGGGGGCTTGGCCAGGCCATGGGACCCTGGGGTTTTCTGGCCCACCTTCCACGCCGGGCTTCACTCGTGCCTGGCTGCGCAGAGAGGAGGGAGGTTGGCGCTGCAGCAGAGCCAGCCAATAATTCCCAGCCAATAAAGTTATCTAAGGGTAATCATTAAGCCCTTACGAGCAATGCAGCTCGTGTGGAGCCGGGGGAGAGCGCGAGCGAGGCACTGCTGCAAATGTCCTTGCAGCCAGCGGCCGACCTTGGCCAGGCACAGGCACACAGCTGCCTCCAGACCCCCTCCGAATTCCGGGATGGGACATCACTGCAGGGAAGGTCTCCTTGCCAGGAGTCAAAGGGCTCGTGGTGGCCACAGGGGCCAACTCCTTGTGTCCCTCCAGCAGTGAGGAAAGGGCACAGGATGGTGGGAGGAGGACGGGGAGGAGTTGGTTGGAAGTGGGACAGGCTGGAAGCCCTCGGAGTCACAGCTGGAGCCTGGAGAAGAGCTCTGGAATATCATCTACCCATCCCTGGAGGTGGGCACTTCTCCTCCACACTTGTTCTGGGCAAATGGTGGATGAGAGGCGGCCCCAGCCATGGGCACTGACCCCAGAAACCCCCCCTGTGCTGGGCTGAGCCCCAGCGTGGGCAGCAGGGGAGGGGGGATTCTGCCCCTCTGCCCCGCTCAGCTGAGACCCCACCTGCAGAGCTGCCCCAGCCCTGGGGAACAACATCAGGAGCACGGGGAGCTGCTGGAGCCACTCCAGAGGAGGCCACGGAGATGCCCCAAGGGCTGGAGCCCCTCTGCTCTGGAGCCAGGCTGGGAGAGCTGCGGGTGCTCACCTGGAGAGGAGAAGGCTCCAGGGAGAACTCCGAGCCCCTTGCAGGGCCTAAAGGAGCTCCAGGAGAGCTGCAGAGGGACTGGGGACAAGGCACGGAGGGACAGGACCCAGGGAATGGCTTCCCAGTGCCAGAGGGCAGGGCTGGATGGGAGATTGGGCAGGAATTGTTCCCTGGGAGGGTGGGCAGGCCCTGGCCCAGGGTGCCCAGAGCAGCTGGGGCTGCCCCTGGATCCCTGGCAGTGGCCAAGGCCAGGCTGGACATTGGGGCTTGGAGCAGCCTGGGACAGTGGGAGGTGTCCCTGCCCATGGCAGGGGTGGCACTGGATGGGCTTTGCGATCCCTTCCAACCCAGTCCTGGGATTCTGGGATTCTATGAAATCCCACCCTTGGAGCGCCAGAGCTGCTTCCCAAAGCAGCAGCCCCAGGTGCTGGCAGCCTGTGGGCAGAGATGCCACTGAAGTGTCTCTGACAGGATTGGCACCACCTTGACCTCCTGCTATTGTGTGAAACATTTGTTTTTAATCAGCCAGGAAGCAAATTAAAAAAGTTGGCTGTGCAGGAATTAGGCCTTTTGGCTGATAGTTTGGGAAGCATCTGTCTCCATTGCCTGCAAATTAGTCCTGCACAGGAGAGTAATCAAATGTTTAATGCAGCCGCAAAGGAAATCACCCGTCATTAACTATTCAAACCAGGAGCTCTGTAAAGGACTGGCCTGACAGATCGAGGGGAGCTGGGGAGGGGCTGGTGGCACATCTTTGGTGCCATGGGATGGGGATGGGCTCTGATCATGAGGCTCCACCTGCCCAGAAAGCCTGGGGAGGGGGTGGCTCTGATGAACCAAAGCCCAGCTGGGATATTTGGAGCAAAACCAGAGATATGAGCCCAAAAGAGACAGGTTTGGGAAGGATGAGGGGTCAGTGAGGTGACATCTCAGAACCTGCTGGCCTCCTAGGAACTGACTTGCAGTTTACTAAGGCAGCATCTCCCCAATCCCAAAAGTGCTGCTGCCCCCTCACCTCGGGGCTGGATGTGGGAATCGCTCTGGAGAGGCAGCACTGCCTCCTCTTCCTCCTCTTCCTCTTCTTCGTCCTCCTCGTCCTCCTCCTCGTCCTCCTCCTTCTCCTCACCCCCTGCTCACCCAGCACGCTGTCCTGGAGCTCCAGCGTGGCCCCACTGCACCCAGTGGCACAGGTGAAGGAAGGGATGCACGGGACAGGGAATGTGCTGGGATGTCCTGGGAGAAACAGCCCCAGGAGTGACATCCCAGAGAATCGCCGAGGTTTGAAGGCTGAGTGACAGACTGGTGGTTTGGAGCAGGGAAAAACAAACGTCAAAAGGGCCTTTCCCCCTAGTTTTGGTCTCTCCAAACTCCTGGCCAGTGAATTCCTGGGAAAGAAAGCCGCCCCAAGTGCTGAACTTGCCAGCAGCCACGGGAAAGGGGAAGGTGCAGATGCTGCCAGCTGTGTCCTGCCCTACTGGGGAAACCCCAGCACAGGAGCTGTCTGCAGCCTCCTACAGCAGGATTTTTAGGATATTTCCACACATATTTTCTCATTCGTGATGGGAATACATCACTTCAGGTATTGATCGAGGGGGTTTTTCACACCATTCACCCACAGGTGCCTCTGGCCCACAGCACCCGTTTGGGCTGGAAGTACATCCTCAGGATGCAGAAAAAAAACCCCAGGGGATTTTGGTCTCAGGCTGACACCAAGACAAACACATGACAAACACGGAGAGCCAGGGAGACATTTACCCCTGTGAAAGAGGTCAGCACAGAGGTTATGGAGCATCTGAGCCCTGGGGAGCTGCCTCCATCCACAGGGCTGCATCCTGCCCTTAAAGAGTAATCCCTTAAAAATGACTTTTGTGCCAGAGAAGGGAAGGAGAAGGAGGGAGTGTGAGAGCCTGCGTGCTGGAGGAGTAAGTTCTTTGTTGCCTAGAGCTTGCTCAATCCATACATTGAAGAGAAGAATAAATAAAAAATCAAATCTCTACTTCTGAAAAGTGTTTCTGTGGGGAGCTGCTTCCCTGAATCTTCCAGCCCCGGCCTGTGTCAATAAATCAATAGCTGATGCAGGTTGGCTGCAATCGGCTGCAGGAGAGCAGGCGAGTGATGGATGGACAGGAGAGAGGCGAATCTGAGCCATAGGGCAGAGGTGATGCTCACCTTGAGCTTTATTGTTTGCCACGGCCAGACAAGGTGGTGTGGAGGCATTAACGGGAGTGCTGAGGGTGGGAGTGGCACTGGAGCCCACACACCCAGCCCAGAGCCCTCCTCTCCTCAGGGTCTCTCCTCTGCCTCTTACCCAGGGGTCTTCTCTGCCACACCAGAGGTTCAGCTGAGGTGAGGAGAGAAGCTGAAGGATGCTCTGTGTGGCTGGGAAGGAGGGGTGGCCCCCGGGCTGTGCTCCAGTTGCGGCTGCACGGGGCCCTCGCTGCTCCCGCGTGGTGAGGAGGGGACAGGGGACAGAAATCTGGGCTTTCCACAGCCGATTTCCCAGTTCGGCGTCAGAAAGGGGACAACTGCACCAGGGAAAGAAGGACCAGATCTCCTGGTTTGGGGTTGGGTTCAGGCAGCACAGAGCAAACCTGGCCCTCTCTCACAGCCCAGCACCAGGATCAGCCCAGAGCAGCACTGGCCTTCCGTGAGCCCGACTCATGAGGGGAAGTTTTTCCTTCTGCCACCCTCCTCCTGCCCCACAAGTTTGCTGTTCCCTGCCATGAACTCGGGGAGAGCTTTGGGACCCTCCCTGTCCCCTGGGACAGGTGCCGGAGGGAAGCTGGTGAGAAATAAGGTGACCCTCGTCACTCTGAACCACTTCTTAACTTCAGCTTCAGGAGTTATTCCACTGAGGCTGCACTGGCCTCATGCAACTGCCCCTCCAAACACATTCAGGAAGTTCCTAAACACAAGGAAGCACAGAGGGAAAAGGATTCCTTTTGGTTTGCCCTCAGCCTGCCCTCAGAGAGGGTTGGAAACCTCCACATTCTCTTAGGAAAACAAGAAAATAACCACCTCCCCTCTTCTCCAAGCTGATCTCAATCTTTGGAGCTCCTCAAATGCCCCTTCGTGTCCCTGGATGGGTGTCCCAGCCACCCCCACCCTTGCTGCTGCTCCTTGCTCGGCTCCCGGGGCAGGAGGGGCCGGGTTAGGGAGCATGGATTGACACAGGACCATAACGACGCCTTCTGATTTCTCCTCTGCTCCTCTCTTAATCATTGCTAACATCCCACTTGCCTTTTTGTCTGCAGCTGAGCATTGAGCTGACATTTCCAGAGAACTCCCCTACATTAACTCCAAGAGCTCTTCCCTGAGCAGCAGCAGCCGATTTGGAGCCCACAGAGGTGTTTTCCTCATGTGCATGACTTTGCATTTATCAACACTGTATTTCATCTGCCCTTTTGTCGCCCAACCTCCTCATATCCTCACCTCCTCCCGAAAACTTTCCCAATCATTCTTTGTGGCAACTTCCATGAAAATTCCTGCTTCCCCACCAAGCTTTATCGACAAATTATCTGCTTTTTTTCTGAATTATTTAAGAGTGTGGATCAGGGTGGGTCCCAGAACTGATCCCTGCAAGCCCCACATGGAAATGCTCCACAAGGGTTGGTATCCAGGCACCAGCTGGTCACGCTCCTGGTCCCAGGCTCTCCAGGAGAAGCAAACCTATTGCAGGCCCAGGACACAGCACAGGAAGGGGGTCTAATTCTGGAGAACGTGGCAGCAGCAGCAGGTCCTGTAAGATAAACAGGAATGTCGAGAAACATCCTTCACCCAGCAAGAGGCTTCTGCCATGGAGGGATTGTCTTCAAGCCCGTGTTCTGTCCTGCGTGTGTGCATCTGTCCTGAGGTCTGTCTGTCCTGAGGTCTGCGTGTCCAGTCTGTTCATCTCCTGGCCTGGGATCCCATAAGAGCAATTCCATCCTGGGAACCTGCAGAGCTGGATTCTCATAGAATCAGAGAACCCCAGACTCCTCTGGGTTGGAAGGGACCTTAAAGACCATTTGGTTCCAGCCCCCTGCCATGGGCAGGGATGACACCCACTGGACACCACTGGTTTCTCCTGGGATGTCTGCAGGCTTGGGATGGATGTCAGGGAAAGGTTCTTCCCCCCGAGGCTGCTGGGCACTGCCCAGGCTCCCCAGGGAATGGGCCCGGCCCCGAGGCTGCCAGAGCTGCAGGAGCGTTTGGACAGCGCTCTCAGGGATGCCCAGGCTGGGGTTGTTGGGGTGTCTGTGCAGGGCCAGGGGTTGGATCAATGATCCCTGAGGGTCCCTTCCAGCTCAGAATATTCCAGGATTCTGTGACTCCCAACCAAGCCATGGAGATGCTGCGTCACCTCCCCTTGGCTTTCAGCCTCATTGTGTCCCAAAGGGTGCAGCAGACCCACAACCACCCCAATTTGCCCAGTAGTTTTCCCCCTGCACCTCCTGACAAGGGGAGAAGGAGGGGAATCCAGCTTCACTTTGTTCCTCCTTCCAGTTCACTCTTGGTTTCTCTCAAAACAGCTCAGAAAACAATAGCCAAAAATAACCAGGCTGGCAGGGAGGGCTGGAGGGAGAGGACACTGCTATGGCAACTGCGATCACTCCCTGCCCTGCTGTGGAGGCAGAGCTGCAGGTTTGTCTCTATTCCCGAGCAGATTGGCTCAGCCCCAGCCCCAGGCATGCCCCGAGCCAGTCTCTCCTTGGGTGGCCAAACTGGCACCTCACCCGCTGGGCACTGCTGGGCTGGCGAAGGGCAGCCAGAAACAAATAAAACCTGGGGGTTGCAAGTGGGTGGAAAAGAGCAGAGTTGTGGTCTCCGTGCTGGGTCTCCCCCTCCATCTGTGCAAAGGTTTCATGAGCACGGCCACAACAAGGCAGAGATGCTTAAAAATAAAAATAACCCAGCCAAGGGCAGCCAGAGAGTGCTCTTAGGGCGACGGCACAGGCTGGATGCGAGAGGATGAGATGTTTAAAAGGTTTGAAAGCAAACCTAAAGCCAGATCAAAAAGACAGGCACGGCATGGTGTAAAAACCCCTCAGGCTTCTCCAGATCACTTCAGACTCCTCAAGGAGATTGTGGGTTGAGGCTGAAGTAAATTACATGGGGAGATTTGGACTCCAACCACCCTTCCTTGCACATCAGCCGCCCTTGGCCAGCCCAGCCCCACTCTGGGGAAGCCAAGACCTCGCTCACAAGCTCCTTCCCCAGGCCGGATAAGGAGGTTTGTTTGTGCTGTTTGTGGGTTCCATGCTGTGGGTGCCTCGTTAGGATCATCTTGGTCTTTACCCAAATCCTCCTGAGTTCATCTGAGACGCCCCTTCAAAGCAGCACGTTCACTGGAGGGCTCTGCTGTCCCTTCCCAACCTGCTGTTTATTGCTGAGGACAGCATTTCAGTAGGTTTTAACATCCCAAAATCTGCATATTTTTGGGTCACACTCTGCTTCCTTCAGGATTCTTTGGAGCAGACAAGCCACGTCCAACCCTCCTGCTGAGGGGTCACCAGCCCACACACGGGGCTGAGTGGGAGCAGGGAGCCTCCACAGCTCTGGCCCAGAGTCATGAGAAAAAATCATCTTCAGCCTTCGGTGGTTTTTTTCCCCGAAGCTACAGCTTGTCAACATCTCCCGTGAAATAAACCCGGGGAAGGTACAATTAGATTAAACCCGAGTAACTTCTTCACTCACTCAGGAGCATTATAGGCACCTTACACGTGGAAATTAAGTACCATTTGAAACATCCTGCATTGGCAGGTCAAAGTATTTAATTTCAGCTTTTAAATAGCATTTCCTTCCGGAGCTTTCCCTTGTCCACTTCATTCAGCTGAAGTCAACACCGTTCCTGGTGTTTGTCTGACAAAGGACTTGTCACATCACAGGTTCCATTTCTGCTCATCTTTGCTTTGATTTTCACATCAGCTTTCCTCCAAGAGGGCAGCCAGGCTCCTGCCTCAGCAGCTACTGAGAGCCTGAGGTGCCGAGAGCCTGGCACAATCCCAGCTGGATTCCTCTCCAGCCCGGCCACCCTGGCATCGCCTTGGCACTCTAATTAAGAGCCAGCAGGGTGCCACATGCTCCCAGTTTGAGGACTGGAAACCAGCTCAGAGGCAACAAACTCATTCACTCCAAACTCCTGAGGAAGGGAGTGGGGCTGGACTGCAGAGCCAGGACTCAGGATCACGGAATCACAGAATCATTAGGTTTGGAAAAGCTCTCTATGATCACCAGGTCCTATCACTAACCCAGCCCTGTGGTCACCACTAAACCTCGTCCCCAGGCACCACATCCACACATTTTTTTGGGCACTTCCAGTGATGGTGACTATACCACTGCTCTGGGAAGCCTGTGACAATGCCTGGCCACCCTTTCCATGAATAAAATTTTCCTAATGTCCAAACTAAACATCCTCTGGGGCAACTTGAGGTCATTTCCTCTCTTCCTGTCACTGATTACCTGAGAGAAAAGACTCAAATCTCCCTCTCCAAAATGTCCCCAGTGTAGCCCCAATATTCAGGCTGGCAACAGCTCCAGGAGGTCTTTTCCAGCCTAAATGATTCTATGATTCCAAAATCATCAGCCATTAGCCCACCACCACTAAACCACATCCCTAAGTGCTACACCTACATCCCTTTGAAATCCCTCCAGGGATTGGGATTTGTGTCTTGGTGGCTCTCTTGTCTGGTTTCAGTGGTGCCTGAGAACCTACCAGAGCTGGTTTGACCGCAGGAAGGGGATAATTTAAAGAATTACAGAGTGGTTTGGGTCAGAAGGGACCTTAAAGATCTTCTCATCCCAACCCCTGCCACGGGCAAAGACAGCAGCACACCTCCCCTGGCACAGCTGGAGACAGGAAGGTGTCTCCAGGTGTGATAAACTTGGAGCTGCACGTGAGGCTGCTGGCAGGATTGCCACCTGTGCAGGCACGGAATCATTCTGTGTCATGGAATCATACAGGGTGAAAAAGACATTTAAGATCCTCGAGCCCAACCCACACTTCTGCAGCCACAGCAGTGCCAGCTGCCTTGGGCCTGGCAGGGTGAGGATCTCCCAGGGGTAACGAGGGAGGGCTGGTGGCTTCCTGGGACACCTGGCTGTGGTGTCCCAGGCACAACCATCCCACCTTGCTCAGCTCCACCCGGCCTGGGCAAGCACAAGAGCCATGGGATGTGGAGTCCTGGGATGCCAGCCAGGAGCAGGGAATAGCAACAGCAAAGCAGTGGCAGGGAATTGAGGGGGAGGATGGGTTTTTTTGTCCTCTTTTTATCCTTTCACTGACACCCCCTAGGTCAAGACTGGCTCTTCCACGGGACCAGCGCTGGCCCAGTCCTGCAGAGCCGTGCCCTGGGCCCACCCAAAACGCTCACTGCCGTCACCTCCTCCCAGCTGCTGCAGAAAATCCCCGGTGTCCCTGCTCTGGCCGGGCTCTGCCGCCTTCCCTGGCTCTCAGTACAGTATCTGCCAGCCCCCTCCCTGCTCCTCGGGCTTTGTCAAAGCACATTTCCCAATTAGAGGATAAAAATATTCCATTCCTGACTCCGCGCGCTATCGATTTTGCCTGTAGCTGTGGAGGGGGCGAGGGCGGGCGTGCGCGGGGTAGGGAGAGGTGAAGGGCTGCAGGCACGAAGTGCAGCTGCCTCCCCCCTACCCCTTTATTATTATTGTTATTATTCATCCCGGTGAAAAGCAGCGAGCAGGACTGGTTAGCTCAGCTGACCACTGATAGAGAACAGGGGATCGATACTTAATTGACACAGGCTGGGCAGCCGGAGCAGGGATTGGAGATGGGGGAAGGCTTCTGGGAGGAGGGAGGGGAAGAGGAGAGAAGGAACAAAAGCCAGGGGAAGGAGGAGAGGCAGCGTGAGGGTGGGAGGAGCGGGGAAATAATGAAAGAAGAGGCAGAGGGGCCGGGAAGCCCACGGAGCCCAGCGTGCCCCGCGGGAGCTCTGCGCTGGGAGCTCTTCCACCCCTGGCTGTGACGGGACAGGAGAGGTGACAGCGTGGCAGGGACGTCCCACGCGCCTATCTACAGCCTCTGCAGGGAGCAAGGTGTGGGCTCTGCTCCTGGGTAGGTGTTGGGCACCCTCAGCTCAGCAAAGTGCCCAGGGCCAGCACTGCCAGCTGTCCCTCCTTGCCCGGCATCATCAGGAGAGGGACAAGCCCTGAATGTTGCTCCAGTGACAGAGGTGCCCCCGGGAGACCCGAACAGCGCCCAGGGAGCAGCCTGGGATCTCTCCCACCAGCTCAGGGTAACTCCACCTCCTGCTGTGTCCCTCCCTGGGCAGCATAGCCTATCCCACGTGGTGTATCTGCCGCTAGATGTGGTCTAAACTCCCCAAAGCTCATTTTCCCACCTCTGGATGATGCCTCCCGGAACTGTTGGAAGGGTGAGTTTGAGCACAGCTCATCCAGTGAGACTGGTCTAAAGAGTGGCATCCCAGCCCAAGGAAGGGGTTGGAACAAGATGGTCTTTAAGGTCCCTTCCAACCCAAACCAGTCTGGGATTTTACGATCCCGTGGCTTGTTCTCTCTCATTGGTCATCCTCTCCCTGCCCAGCCCTGCTGTGGAGCTGACAGCTCACAGGGCGGGGTCTCACTGAGGACAGATGTGTCACCTGGTGGCCCTGCTCACTCCAATCCCTCGAGGACAGCAGGGTTTGAGTGCTCAACGGAGCCCACAGTGCCCTGATTTCTTGGGAAAAGCTCTGAGCAGGTTGGGGAGTGCCCAGAGGCCAGGTGAGGTACCGGACCTCACAGCCACCCTCTCGTTCAACTCAGCTTTAGTGAGGGTCCCACCAGAACCTCTCACCTGGGTGGGGCACCGGATTTACAAGGGAAATGTGGACAAGCTGGAGAACCATGAAGGGAAAGAACAGGAACAGGAGGTGTGGAAGACGTGGCCTTTGAGGAAGAGTAGAAGGCAGTGAGTTCATGTGCTCCAGAAGGGAGAAGATACAGCAGCAAGTCCCGAAGGAAGGACACTGGCTGGTTTCTTCTTCATCTCAGACAAGGGGAGGACAGGAGAAACCATGCCAGGCTGAAGGTGGGCTCCCAGGCAGCAGCCAGCTTCTCTCTGAGGATTTTGGTGGCATTTAGTGGCCCTGAACATGATTATTACAGAGGTCTGGGGAGAACAAGGTGGACATTCCTGCAGAACTCCAGGAGATACTCCCTGTGGTACAGAGGCCTCCAAAGGGAACTTTGACCAGAAGAACAGAAAATTGCTGAACTTCTCCAGGACTTGGCAGCTCCAAAGCACTGGACAACAAATCCTTGGGGCCAGGAAGGGAAAAGCCAAGACATGTCTTGACCTTCAAAGTCCTTCAGCTGCCCACAGCAGGGGCTGCTCTTCCCTGGGAGCAGAGCTGGGCTCCCAGCCCAAGACAGAGGCAGCAGGACTCCCTCCATGGGCAAAAGGCTCTTGATCCCTGATGGTGGAATAAGAGGGATGACCTCCCCCAAGCCTAGAGGTCACTTTTCTTCCTCTTCCATTTTACTCTTGGCCCTTCCAGTTCTCTCACTCACCATCTTCAACAGGACACCCATGCACAGAAAGTCTTCAAGGTTGACCTTCAACAGCACCTCCCACCACGCAACCCAACCATCCAGGGAGAGGCCGGTTGGCCTCGAGCAGAGCCCAACAGAGCCTGTGGCTGCCTCCCAGTCAACAGGAAGAAGAAGGCTCTTCCAGGCATCTTCTGCTGCTTCAGACATTTCAACCCACACAGAACGTGTCAGCCTGGAGACACAGCTGGAAGTGCCTGGATGGGAAATGCTCAGACCCTCTTCCCACCTGTTGCCCATGGATGGGAAAGGCAGATATATTTAACTTCTCTTGGCACCAGCCAAAAAGAGCTTTGAAAGCAGGGATGGGGTGGTGGGAAAAGAGCGCTTTGATTTTACTTGTTGTTTTTATGGACTCTTAGAGGCCCGGCCTGACATTTGCTCCTTGGTCAGGTGTGGGCCCCACCAGGCCATGGCACAGGGAACCTCATCCCAGGGCCTGCCTCGTCACTCTTGATCTATAACACGTCAGCCTTAAAAGGATCCTCTCCATCTCCTTAAACAATGTATTGCCGCTGTCCATCGCTCCCATTAATGCATAAAAAATCATTAGGCATTTCTATGGAGACCCATCGCCATAAACGCAGCCTCCAAATGCACTCGGGCACTAAAGCGGCCAAAGTAAACTGAGGCGATTCCTGCGGTAAAACCCTCTCCTCACTCATCCCACCCCAGCCCTCCCCCAGCCCTCGCCGTCTCTCTTCCCTCGATCAATTTTATGGTGCTTGCCTGGGGTTCATTAATGTTTCCGGAATCTCTCTGTGCCCTGTTTAAAAATTCTTAATTAAGCAAGGTTTTTTTGTTTACACTTGAACTAATTACACTTTTAAACCCGACAATAAAACATCAGCTCTGGGCCATTAGGGCCCGCCACGGGCAGGCAATTCAGGAACTGCCATGCTCTGCAAGGAGATAGGAAGGCCGGGGATGCAGCCTAGCTTCCGTCAAGAGGACGCCAGGATCTTCACTGGGTACATGGAGATGGGGGCCAAGGGTTCGAGCAGCCAGATGTCCCCTTCAGCTCTTCCTCGTTCCCTCCGGATGCGCCTTCCCTCCGAGATAAGGCCTGGCAGAGGAGATGGATGGGGAGGTGTCCTCTCCCAGCGCTCATCGCTGTTTGCCACGCTTGGGTTCTCCACACAACCAGCCTGTTTTTCCAGAGGCACGTTGGCCCAGTAATGGGCGGTGGAGGAAATGGAGGCCTGGGAAATGGGCCTCATGGAGGAGGTAGGCCTGGGATGGCAGTGGTTGGGTTGTGTCCAACGGGCCAGGCTAGAGCACTGGTCTGTACCCAAGGAGAGGCTCTCCCAGGTGGCCGAGGAGAAGAAGAGATGGAGCAGAACCTCTGGGACACATCTGTCTCCATCAGCAAGGGAATGTGCCCCAAGCTCATTTCAGGAGCTTGGGCTCAGCTTCTCAGCACTGCAGAAAACATTTTCCTGGCCGTTGTGTGCCTTGGGCTTTGTGTGTTCATCCCCGGGGACAGGAGCTGAGCTGGGGTGCTCAGTCCTTGGGGCGGTGGCAGCTGATGCTGCTGGAGACCCTTTAGGCAGGAGATGGTGCAGCTGGTGGTGAACACAGGGTCACCACTGCCCACTGGTGTCACCCCTGCCCACCACCACCACGTGAATGCCCAAAAGTGCCCATGAGCACAGAAATAGGAGTCACCCAGGAGCTGTTCTACTCCAACGAGGACCAGCAGATGCTGGTCACAGGTTCACTTCCCACCACAGTGGTGGCTCTCCAGACACCAGCTCCAAACTGGTATTTCCTGCCTTCTTTCTGTCCCATCTGAAAATACCCTTCCTGACATCAGGAAGGCACACGGGGCAGGGTGAAGCTGGGGCAGGATGAATTTGGGATGTGAGGAAGATGGGACCGTGAAGATGGGAATGGAGCAGGGCTGTTGGGAGCCTTCGGGTCATGTCAGTGGCAGCCACGTGGAGAAGGCAAGGCAGGACATGGCTGGCAACTGGTCCCTGCATGTTGGCAGCTCTTGGTGGCCTCAGGTTCCTGATTTCTGTGAGAGTCTTGGTGCCCAACAGCAGAGGGGTGGAAATCCTCCATATCCCACCCAGCCAGGCTGCCTCTTCCAGGTCCTCAAGGGGCCCGCCAAGAGGAAACAGCCCAACTTCTGCTCAGGTTCCTTCCTGAGGTCCTCGCCAGAGGGAAAAACCAGAATTCCAGAGCTCCCCCTGCAAAAGGGTGTGTGGCAATTGAGCCCCTGGAAAGTCCTTCCACCAGGGGAAATTCAGATTGGATATTACGAAAAATTTCGTCACTGAAAATGTGCTCAGGCACTGGCACAGGCTGCTCGGAGCAGTGGTGGAGTCACCATCCCTGGAAGTGTTCAAATCCATGTGGACGTGGCACTTGAGGACGTGGTTCAGTGGAGAAACAGTGCTGGGTTAATGGTTGCATGCAATGACCTTGGAGGTCTTTCCCAACCTTAACAATTCCATGACTCTGTGACTTTATCTTCCCCATCCACGGAGCAGAGAAGGCTTTTGCAGAGCAATAAACACCCTGAGCAGGACCAAACGCTTACATCCAGTCCTGTACCCTGCTCCCCACCTCGCTCCATCCCAAAAGGCTGCCCCCAGCACGGCTGCCTTTGGAAATCCCTTTCCCTGACTGTTGCCAGCAGGGAGCTTGGGAGAAATGTCTCACCCTCGCCGAGATCCCTGCAACCAACGTGCTTGATAAACTCCCCCACACGGTGAGAAGTGGGGCTTCAAAGGCATTTTGGTTTTTCCATAGATATTTATTTTAAAAATAAAAATCCATATATGAAACTTTTTGGGGAAATGTTGCATTTTTTAACCCAAAAATAAAAACCAACCAGATGCTCAAAGGTTTTTGTGAGCCTAACTCATAAATAAACCAGCAGATTTGCTTGGAAAGACGGGAAGAAGACAGGAGTGGAATTGCCGGTTCCAACACACTGATCTTTCTTTTCTCCTCTCCTTTCTGAAGCAGAAAATGTCACATTTGGTGAGAATACCTGAAGCAAAACCCGAGCAAAGATTTGATTCCTTCCTCCCGGCCGCCGCTGCCCACGTGAGCTTCCAGCCCTCCTCCTGGACAGAAGCGGGAGCGCAGCGGCAGCAGCGAGTCAGTCCCCGCCTCCGCCAGAAATCCCTCTGATTTTGGGGTTATTTTGTTCATTCTGGACTCGATCTGTTTGGTGTCAGCTGCTGGTTCATGTGAAATCTTCCTGGACCAGTCCCAGGTGAATGTCAGCTTCCCGTGCTGCCCCTGGAGCAGCGATTCCCTGGAGATGCTGCTGGGGGGATTTTACCCCGGCGCAGCAGAGTCCAACCTTGTCCCAGGGCAGGTTGTAAGGAAGGAGATTCCATTGTCCTCCTGAGCCGTGAGAGGAACCCGGGCACAGAGCAGGGGAGCAGCTCCCCGGGATTCCCAAACCATTGGCAGCCCTGGGGAGAAGGACTTGAGGGTCTTGGTGGGTGAGAGGCTCAACCTGCCCCAGCCATGGGCACTGACCCCAGAAACCCCCCCTGTGCTGGGCTGAGCCCCAGCGTGGGCAGCAGGGGAGGGGGGATTCTGCCCCTCTGCCCCGCTCAGCTGAGACCCCACCTGCAGAGCTGCCCCAGCCCTGGGGAACAACATCAGGAGCACGGGGAGCTGCTGGAGCCACTCCAGAGGAGGCCACGGAGATGCCCCAAGGGCTGGAGCCCCTCTGCTCTGGAGCCAGGCTGGGAGAGCTGCGGGTGCTCACCTGGAGAGGAGAAGGCTCCAGGGAGAGCTCCGAGCCCCTTGCAGGGCCTAAAGGGGCTCCAGGAGAGCTGCAGAGGGACTGGGGACAGGGAATGGAGGGCCAGGACCCAGGGAATGGCTTCCCAGTGCCAGAGGGCAGGGCTGGATGGGATCTTGGGCAGGAATTGTTCCCTGGGAGGGTGGGCAGGCCCTGGCCCAGGGTGCCCAGAGCAGCTGGGGCTGCCCCTGGATCCCTGGCAGTGCCCAAGGCCAGGCTGGACATTGGGGCTTGGAGCAGCCTGGGACAGTGGGAGGTGTCCCTGCCATGGCAGGGGTGGAACAAGAGGTTCTTAAAGGTCCCTTCCAACCCAAACCGTTCTGGGATTTTGTGATACAGCACCAGCCTGGGGGTGCATCCCCACCTCACCCCACAGTCCCCCTGCACTCAGCAGCTGGAGCTGAGCCCTGGCAGAACACGTCCATGGAACAGCAGCACTGCTCTGTCACACAATCAGGGGACAAAGGCACCCCAGGCCACTGCCAAGGGAGCAGGAGGGAGCAGGAGGAGAGTGTGGAGCTGCTGGGAGGAGGAGGGTGAGGAGGGAAAGGAGGAAGGAGCAGCAGGGGACAGGGCTGGGTTTCCAGCAGGTTCCTCTCAGGGTGATTGGCTCAGGTTGCATCGATCCGGGTGTGATCAGGACTTTGTATTTGCTGCACAGGGGAGGGGGAGAGAAGCTTCGAGTGGAAGAAAATAACAAGACTGGGAAAACTGGAGGTGGGAGTTTTCCTGTCCCTTCTATTGCTCTAGATGAAGGCAAAATAACAGATCCCCAATTCCTGGCAAATCCATCCTAGTGCCAGTGTGGAGCATCCCGAAAATGTCACAAGTCACACGGAGAACACAGCTCAGAGGATCAGTCTCAGCTATGGGGACACCTTGGATGCCAAATCCAACCCCTGCTCATGTCACACTCTCCCTCAGCACCTTCTCCTCCTCCTCCCAAGCCCTCCTTTACAGACTCCCCTGAAGAGAACCCAAGCTGAGCCCAGCAAACTCATCACACCTGTAACACAGGTGGGCTCCAGCCAGCATGGTAAAATCCACAGGAGGGCATGGAATAAATCACGAGACACCGTGTCTGGGTGGTTTGGTTTTCCTTGAGTGCCCACAGGCATCCACAGGAGCTGGGAAGGCACAGGGAGAATGGAGAGGTGCTCACCTCCCCCTGCTCCCCCTGCCCACCTCCTGGGAGGGGCCTTTGGGGGTGATAAATCTCCCTGGTTAAGAGGGAGCAGTATTTGGGGAGGATTTACAGCAGGAAAAATGCCCAAAAATGTGGAGAAGGGAAAGAGCGCAGCATTGTGTGGGGTTTGATCCACAGGGAGGAGGACAAAGAGGCAGGAGAGGGGTGAAGGAGCAAATCAAGGCAGGGGAACCACACAGGGACCGTGGCCCTTCACGCCTCTCCTGGCACGAGGAGTCACCCCTGGGTGTCCTGCTGGCTGGGACAGAGGAGAGGGGACAAACCTCTTTGGGGCACAGATGAGCTGATGCTCCTGCGCATGCCCACTTGTCCCTCTTCATTCTTTCCTCTTCAAGGCCTGGAGGAAAACCACTGCTCCTGGAAATGTCAGGCAGGGTTTGCTCTTCAGGGTGGGGAAGCAGGAGGGACAGGATGGGACAGGCTGGTACAGGATGGGACCAGAGGGGAGCAGGGATGAGAGGCTGCGGGTCTCCTTTTGCCTGGGGAGGGATAAGGGGGAGCAGCACCTTCCTCATGTGTGTCCCCCAGAAATAGGTCAGGACCCCACAGTGGGGTTTGAGGTGGCCCCAGAGCCCTCCCACAGCCATGTCCCTGGGGTGTGTGGGTGACAGGGGCTTGTAGAGGACTGGGGGCAGGAGTTTGCTGGGGTTAACAACCCAACCCCCCTGCCCCCAGCCCTGTGTCCCTCCATGCTCACGCCTGTCCCCCACCCAGGCCATCATTTGGTGCTCCCCTGCCCCATGGGCAGGGTCTCCACCCCACAACCCCTCCAGCACCAAATCCCAGCCTCTAAACAGCCCCCCAGGACGGGCAGCTTCCCACATCCCTTTCCCCTTCCCGCAGCCAACATTATGGCTGGAGCACAGTGAGGCTGCGGCGTCCTCCTCCCTCGCCCTGCCCCTGTTTCCATTTTATGAGCTTTTTCTTGCTATAAATATGGTTTTGAGAGCCCATTTATCAGGTCCTGCAGCTCTGGAGTCAGCCTGCCGCGCTGCCCATGACAGGTCAGAATTGACTCGTATGATATTAGAATTGCTATTGATCCCTTCGGCACCTCGCCCCGCGCCCGGCTCCGTGACCCAGTGTCAGGCTGGGCAGCCCCCCTGCTCCGGTCGCCCCCTGCTCATCCTGGAGGCTGGGATGGGGTCCCTGGCTCCCTGTGCACCTTCACCCTGAGGGGACCCGGCCCCCATGTCTCCCCATGGGTCCTTTATCCCCCCATCGCCTCCCCCCTGCTGGGGGTGCTGAACCATCCGGAGCTGCTCTGTGGGCAGAACTGGATGATTCCCAAGGGAAAATCCTGCTCCGGCCTGGGGGAATTTCAGGGCTCTGAGCCCATTGCACAAGGACTTTGGGGCTGAGATGGGTGTGGCACCCCAAAAAGGCTGTGAAACCCTCCGTGCCTCAGTTTCCCTACCTCCAAAGCAAAACACCCCCACCCCCTTTTCCTGCAGGATTCCGGATCGAAGGTCAGTGAAGTCTCAAGTAGCTCTGGGCACTGCTTTTATCAACACAGGCAAATGCCACCAGTGATTTGAGCTGAATTAACCTGGTTTCTTCCATCCCTGTTTCCTGAGGGATCCATGCAGGTTCCTGCTGAGCTGGAAGCCTTTCAACAGTTTCCCAAAACACGATGATTTTCACCGCCAGGTTACTTTGACCTCCTATCAAACCTCCATCTTTCTTTTCCCTGTTTTTCCCTAGAGGAGGAGCCTGCTTGCTGGTCCTTCTTGGGCAGAATGAAGGGCACCAAATGAAAAGAGCAGGCAGCAGGATCAAACCATGCAGGAGAAGGTCCTTCTCCATGGACATGTCTTCTGCAACAGCAAGATGCTGCAGACACTGCAAGGCTGGTCAGGAACAAAGAACATTTTCATGGGAGATAAACTATCCATGGCCATGCACAGCCAAAACACCAACCCTGCACCTGGGGGCTGAGAGAGTAGCTGGGGCTGCATCTGTGGCAGGGGGACATTTCATAGCCGCACATGGTCATATGTGGTCATCCACGATTGGGCATGGTCATGGGTGATGGTGAGTGGTCATATGTGGTCATCCACGATTGGGCATGGTCATGGGTGATGGTGAGTGGTCATATGTGGTCATACACAGTTGGGCACAGTGATATAGGGTGGTCTGTGGTCATCTGTGGTTGTGTGCAGTCATGGTCGTGCATGGTCATCCATGGTGGCGAGTGGTCGTGTGTGGTCATACACGGTTGTGCATAGTGATATTTGGTTGTACACGGTCATGCATGATTGTGTGTGGTTGTGTGTGGTCATGGGTGGTCACGTGTGGTTGTGTGTGATCACAGGGGCTGGTGAGTGCTTGTGCACTGTCATGGATGGCGGTGAGTGGTCATGTGTGGTCATACAGAGTTGTGCAGGGGAATATAGAGGCGTCCGTGATCATGTGTGGTTCTGTCTGGTCATGGACGGTGGCGAATGGTCATGCATGGTCACCCGTGGTTGTACATGGTCAGCCATGGTGGCAAGTGGTTGTGTGTGGTCATACATTGCTGTTCAATGTAGTATTTGGTTGTACAATGTTGGGTGTGGCTGTGTGCAGTCATGGATGCTGGGGAATGGTCGTGCATGGTCATCCATGGCTGCACATGGTCATGGATGGTGGTGAGTGGTCGCATGTGGTCATATGTGGTGATAAAGGGTTGTGTGTGGTCATGTGTGGTCACATGTGGTTGTGTGTGGTCACAGATGGTGGTGAGTGGCTGTGCATGGTCATGGATGGTGGTGAGTGGTCATGTGTGGTCATGGATGGTGGCGAATGGTCGTGTGTGGTCATCCATGGTTGTACATGGTCATCCATGGTGGTGAGTAGTCACATGTGGTCATTCATGGTAACATAGGGTTGTGTGTGGTCATGTGTGGTTGTGTGTGGTCACAGATGGTGGTGAGTGGTTGTGCGTGGTCACAGATGGTGGTGAGTGGTTGTGCATGGTCATGGATGGTGGTGAATGGTGGTGTGTGGTCATCCATGGTTCCACATGGTCATCCATGATTGTACATGGTCAGCCACGGTGGCAAGTGGTTGTGTGTGGTCATACATGGTTGTTCAAGGTAATATTTGGTTGTACAATGTTGTGTGTGGTCATGGATGGTGGGAAATGGTCATGCATGGTCACCCGTGGTGGTACACGGTCATCCATGGTGGTGACTGGTCATGTGTGGTCATACACAGTTGTGCATGGTAATATTTGGTCATACATGGTCGTGTGTGGTCGTGTCTGCTGGTGAATGGTCATGCATGGTCATCACAGTTGTACAAGGTCACACATGATGGTGAGTGGTCAGACATGGTAATATTGGGTTGTGTGTGGTTGTGTGCGGTCACGGATGGTGAGGAACGGTCAGGAATGCTCAGGTGTGCTTGTGCGTGGTCACACCTTGTCCTGCCCGACAGTGAATGGTCACACGTGGTCACACACGGTCACACACTGTCCCACGTGGCAGTGGTGACATCCGGAGCCAGGTCTCTGTGCCCACAGCCTGGAGCAGGACACAAGGAGCCGCCAGCTCACAGCTCCTGGGTGCAGCCTTAGGGATGCCAAACGCCAGCCCCGGCTTTCCAAGGAGTTTCTCTTCAGCCAGGACTGGCGATCGATCACGGGGAAACTCCGCATCCTCCTGAGCAACCCAGGATTAATTTGTTTGTCTGAAGGATGCTAATTAAGCCTGTTTAAGAGAAAGTTAACTTTAATACGATGATCCAGTTGATATTAAGAAGCTGCCAAGGAGAGCTGGAAGCAGCTGATCCAACTCCTGGCCAGAGGCTCTGCTTCAGGATCTGCTCAGCCCAGAGCCAGGGCAGGACCCTTCTGCCCTGGGATGCTTCCCACGACATTGCCTGCTCCTGCATTCCACCTGCTGCAACACCCAGAGGGCACAAAACAGGGACCAAATCTGATCCAACCTGGGCTTATCAAACAGGACCAAAAGTACTTTTTTTTTCAGTTTATCGGCAGTTTGCCACTCCCCAGCTCAAAAAAAAAAAAATTAGAAGTACTTTGATTTGAAATGAAAACTGGTCCGAAATCATTAACAAATCGATAGTCAAGCAAAACCCGATAGTTCTGGGTCAGGCAGCACGTTTGGGTTTGATTTCAGGCTTTGAGGCACAGCTCGAACATTTTAAGGTCAAACCAAGGGAAATTCTTCCAAAGTTTCTCTGGTGGAGAAACTGGAGCTGGAGCTGCTCTGACGTGAGCTGGCACAACTGGGCTGTGCCGGAGCCCGACACTCCCTGGGACCCTCCCATCACCCTGGGGCAGGAAACGGGGCCTGATACTGCTGCCCTGGGTGCTGCAGGAAGCCTGGAGCTCCCTGTGCTCCCCCTGCTTCCCAGTTCCACCAGTGACAGCTCCCCACCCACCCCAGGACAGGCCACCAGCCCCGGGCTGAGCAGTGGCAGCAGCTCCTCGTCCCGGCGAGCCCCATCACCCGGGGCAGGGCGACACACATCGAGTCAACAAAAAAATCTCCTGGCAGCTCCATCTCTTTTTTTTTTTCCCCCCTTAAAGCAAACATCTTCATTACAGCTCGGAGTTGTTTAAATAAATGAATTAATATTGACAAACCATCAACGAGGCTAATAAATGATTAGTTAAAGGCATACATACATCACATTACGGTTAGCATTAGCCGGAGCTTAATTACTTGTGGAGAGGATCCCATTAGAGGAGGTGCTACGTCGCCGTCACCCTCCACAGCCCTCTGCTCCCACGGGGCTCCCGTGGCCCTGCGGGACCCCGGTGACACTGTGGGGCCGTGCCAGGGTGGGCATCAGCAGGGCAGGGAGTGGCAGAGGGATCCCGGCCCCGGCTGCTGCTGCAGGCACATCCCCTGCGTGCAGCGAGCGGGGCGGGGCTCGGCAGGCAGAGCTCTGGGCAGGAGGAGTTTGACCCCTGGCCTGGCACGAGGTGGTCAAACACCCAGATCCATGCGGCCTGCGAGGAGAGACACCGGCAAATAAAATAGGCAATAAATAATAATAACAATATCATAAAATTTTCAAATTTATTGAAAACCGGTCCACTCGCCGAATATTGGATTTTTCTATTATTTACGCAGCTGCTGATTTTCTGTAAATATTTAATGCCCCATGGATTTTTTTTTTTTTCCAAAGTACAAATCTGAACAATTTCTAAATTTAAAATCTATTGCAACGCAACGCGACGAGCGCCTGATCCTGCCCCCCCTCCCTCAGTGGGAGCCATCCCGGAGCCGGGATGGGACCGGTGTGCACCCAGAGGTGTCCATGGAAACTCCTGCTGGGGGTGTTTTGGGTCGTCCTCTCAGCCCTCAGATATCAAAGGGGACAAACGGGCAAAGCGAGACCTCTAAAACCTCCTAATAATCCTTCTGGTGCGTCCAGCAGGCTGTGCCACCCACGCCAGGATCCCCAGGCCACCGTGCTGGTCACACTCGTGGTGTCACTGGGTCGCTGCTGTGAGGACAGAAGCCAAAGAGCCCAAAAGGCAAAAGCTGAGATGAAAGGCAGCGAGAGCGCCAGGCTCGCATCCATATGCAATCGGGCTTGGAGAGGTTTGTTAGGACTAAAGAGGCGCTTTCATCCCTTCCCAAGGTGTTGTAATGTATCCCCAGCTGGCTTTCATCTCCCCCTGATTGATACTCAGGGCTCTAATGAGCGTGACGGGAAAAGTGGCCGAGGCAGGGGGAGGGGAGGGGGGGACCCAGACCCCTCTGCAAAGGTTTCAAAACACTTTCCGTGTTGCAGCTAATGAGGGGATCAGGAGAGGGGAGCTGGAGCTGTGCCAGGGAGAGGTGGGAGGACGGGGCTCCTCGGGGGCTCTCGGGTGCAGGTCTGTGCCCACCTTGGGGACATCGAGCCTGTGCAGCCATGGGTGACCCCCAGCAGCATTTAAAGCCAAAGAAGGATTGAAAAGCCCCATTGCTCTTGTGTCCCCTCCTCTGTGTTTGTCCCCGAACTGCAGAGCAGGGGGAGAATGGCCGCAGTGGTCACTCTGCCCTGAGACGGGAGGGTTTGTCCCCCTCTCCCTGGGTGGGCGAGTGAGAGGGGAGCCCCAGGACAGAGCACCCCGCTCCCAGGGAGGTTGGATGCTCAGCAGACATCCCCCATCCTCCTCCTCACGTCTGGGCTGAAAATCACAGAATCCCAGAATGATTTAGGCTGGAAGAGACCTTAAGGCTCCTGATAAATGCCCCCTGTCATGGGCAAGCACACCTTCCACTAGACCAGAGCCCAGAGCTCCATCCAGCCTGGCCCTGAGCACTTCCAGGGGTGGAAAATCTGGACAAACACCGATGGGACCCCCCTGCACCCCCCAGCACCTCCCTCCCCCTGCTCCCCTTCGCATTTATGCCACCAAGGGCAGGTTGGTGGCACCCCTGGCTGCACTCCATGCCGTGAGGAGCCAGCAGGACTGTCACCCCCCCTCTTGTTATGGCATTTATGGCACCTGGGATCAGCCCTGCTGGCACCTGCTGCTGCCTCCCGACACGGCCACCCCAGTGCCACCAGCTCCGGGTGCAGGGCAGCGCTGCCACATTCCCACCCCCGCAGAAACGATCTCACTTCCAGCCTCTCCAGCCCGGGGCAGGATCCGCGCTGGATCCCTGTGGGATGCGGGATGGACAGAAGCTGCTCTGCTGTGTTTGGGAGCCAGGGGAGTGTCCTTGGAACCTCCCAGCAGAAGGCTCCGCTCCCAGGGGACAGACCTGCCAGACTGTCACCGGCATGGCCCCGAGCACCCTGTCCCTCTCCTTCCCCCTCCTCTTCCTCTCCCCTCTCGTCGCTGCCGGCGTTCCCCCGTTCCTGTCCCCGGGGCTAACGGGGCTGCTGAGGGATGGGCCACACGCCGACACGGCTCTGACAAACGCAGCCTGGGCGCGGCTTCTCCCTCTCCCCTCCCGCCCATTTGTTATCCCTGATGTCCAAAGTGCTTTTTTTTTTCCAAAGTACAAATCTGAACAAATTCTAAATTTAAAATCTATTGCAACGCAACGCGGCGAGCGCCTGATCCTGCCCCCCTCCCTCGGTGGGAGCCATCCCGGAGCCGGGATGGGACCGATGTGCATCCGGAGGTGGCCATGGTCTGGAACTGCCAGCTCCTCTCAGGAATGCCAAAAATGAAAAAGCCAGGGGGGGAAAAGGGGGAAAAGGAAAAAGGAGGGAAGAGAAAAAATGGGGAGAGAGAAAAAAAAAGGAAGGGGGGGAAGAGGGGGAAAGGAAAAAGAGGGGAAGAGAAAAAAAAAAGGAGGAAAGGGAAATAAAGGAGGGAAAATTAAAAGGAGTAAAAAAGCAGCGGAAAGAAGGGAAGGGAAGGGAAGGGAAGGGAAGGGAAGGGAAGGGAAGGGAAGGGAAGGGAAGGGAAGGGAAGGGAAGGGAAGGGAAGGGAAGGGAAGGGAAGGGAAGGGAAGGGAAGGGAAGGGAAGGGAAGGGAAGGGAAGGGAAGGGAAGGGAAGGGAGGAGGGAAGGGAAGGGAAGGGAAGGGAAGGGAAGGGAAGGGGAAGGGAAGGGAAGGGAAGGGAAGGGAAGGGAAGGGAAGGGAAGGGAAGGGAAGGGAAGGGAAGGGAAGGGAAGGGAAGGGAAGGGAAGGGAAGGGAAGGGAAGGGAAGGGAAGGGAAGGGAAGGGAAGGGAAGGGAAGGGAAGGGAAGTTACAGCAGCTTCTCCCAGGCAGCCAGACTCCTTAAATAGATCCAAAGGTGTCTGGGAGCATCGGATCCATGGACTGGGAGTGCTCCAAGCTGCACATCCTGGGTAGGCTGGGGAGCCAAGCGCTGTCTCCCCGCTCCATCCACTATCCCGGTGCCGTTCCCTCCTCTCCTCTCCTCTCCCCAGCCCAAGCAGCGCCTGCTGCCCTCCGAGGGGCTCTGGCAGTGCCAGCCCCACTCCTGGCCCTGGCACTGGGCATCCTTCCCTGCAGCAGTTCAAGGCAGCTGGAAGGGAAAATAAAACCAGCAGAACCCAAAATCCCAGCCCAAAGCCCAGACCCTTTCCCAGGATGTGCAGGGGTTTGGGGCAGAGCATCCACCAGGGAACAAGGATGGGATTTTGATCATTCTGTGTCATTTCCTATTTTCACAGAATCCCAGAAGGGTTTGGTTTGGAAGGGACCTTAAACTTCATCCCGTTCCACCCCTGCCATGGCAGGGACACCTCCCACTGTCCCAGGCTGCTCCAAGCCCCAATGTCCAGCCTGGCCTTGGCCACTGCCAGGGATCCAGGGGCAGCCCCAGCTGCTCTGGGCACCCTGGGCCAGGGCCTGCCCACCCTCCCAGGGAACAATTCCTGCCCAAGATCCCATCCAGCCCTGCCCTCTGGCACTGGGAAGCCATTCCCTGGGTCCTGGCCCTCCATGCCTTGTCCCCAGTCCCTCTGCAGCTCTCCTGGAGCCCCTTTAGGCCCTGCAAGGGGCTCGGAGCTCTCCCTGGAGCCTTCTCCTCTCCAGGTGAGCACCCGCAGCTCTCCCAGCCTGGCTCCAGAGCAGAGGTGGCAACAATTTATTTTAATTCTCTTCCAGCCCTTGGAGCCAGCAGGAACAAGAATTAACACATGAAAAAGGAAGAGGAAGAGAAGGGGGGACAGGCAGGGATCCCCACTTTGTCTGGAGTTCCAAGAGGCTCACTCAGAGCCTCCAGAGCCGCCAGCCTGGCGAGGAGCTGGGGCCTGGGGGTTTCCCACACCTGGCACTGCCGTGGTTGTGCTGCCCAGGACCCATCACAGCTCCAGAACCCAGGGAGGGGCTTCCCCAGAGCCTCCAGACCTTCAAGCAACTGCTTGGAAAACCAGAAATGCACTTAAAAGCCTCCCAAAATTCAGGGCCTGAGGCTTTTAAAAAGCAACCCCCAGCCTGGCCATAGGCAATGTCTGTCCAAGCAGCCTCAGCTCCCGGAGCAGCTCAGGACTCCCCCGACCTCGGCCCCAGCCTGGGGCTCCAGCCCTGCAGCTCCACGGCTCTGCCCCAGGGTACCCCTGCCTGTCCCACAGAGGGCTGGGAGGTGCTGCCGGGCATCCCAGGGGGAGGTGGCACAGGTGCCTCAGCCCCTGGTGTTTTGGGATCCATCCCTCTCCCACCACGCACAGGCTCGGAGCGCCCGGCTGAGGGATCGATAGGGTTTGATCTTACACTGGGAAGAGGAAGGTAAAAATAAACGGGAAAGGGAGGGAGGAGAGCACGGAGGAGCAGATGGAGTGTTTGGCACTGGAGCAGGGGCTGGGAAGCGCCTGGAGTGCAGCATCTCCAGCCCTGGTGGGTCCCAGGGAGTCCCATCTCAGCTGTGAATCTCCAGCTGGGAGCACTGGGGCCAGATGTAAAGGACACTCTGCAAGATGCAACAAATAACTTTGTGTTCTCCCCCAAATTCCCTTGTCCCATCTCCAACCAGTCTCCCACTGCCCCAGCATTGCTCACGGACACCACCAAGGGTCCTGTCCCCTTCCCTTGGCTCCCTGTCCCCAGTGCATCCCAGCCAGGGCCTGGGTTTGCTGCTCTGACCCCAAACACGGCACCATCGGTCCCAGTGGGGGTGTTTGGGGACCCCCACCCTGTCGGTGCCCCTCGTGGGGCAGCTGCTCCCCCCCCATCCAGCAGCACCAGGATCCAGAGTGGCTCCAGGGCAAAGAGGGAGGGAAGAGTGGAGCAGGGAGCAGGCACAGCTTCCCCCAAGGCTGCTGTGGGGACACCCCAGAGTGCATCCCACCCCCTCTCTGGCAGCTCGTGACCTCCCCTGGGCTGACCCTGCTTCCCTCAGCCCCTCCAGCAGCCGCCTCTCCCTGCCGCCTTCCCCTCCCTCCCCACTCCCAAACGATCCCGAAGTCTCTCATTTTCCAAGCCCAGTTACTCCGGCACAATGCCCCCGGCCGCGCTCCGGTGCCTCCCGAGGCTGCCCCAGGGCTGGGGGAGAGACCGGGATCCACGTGGAGCCTTCATCCCCCAGATGTGTGTCGGGAGTGGTCGGGATTCCCACCGGGCTCTCCTGGAGAGGAGAACGCAGCAGGAGCAGGATGAGCCACGTCCCATCCCATCCCTGCTGGTGAGGGAACGGGCGCAGAGGGATGGGATTTGGCTGGGATTTGGGAGATTTATCTGCCCAGACAGGAGCTGCTCCCTCCTGGCACTCCTGGAGAGGGGTTTTGGTTGAAGCCCAGCTCCTCACCTTGATCCCGGGGTCTGTGCAAACCCAGGAGCGGGGCTGGCAGGAGCCTCCCCCGCAATGCCAGAGCGCACCCAGGGCATGGAGCTGCAGGGCTCGGACTCACCAAACGGCCTGGATCAGCAGCAGCTGGCTGGAAAAGGATTTTGGCCAACCCACACCCCTCCCCACAGCCCCCTGCCCTCCCTGTGCCACAGCCACAGGGAAAAGCTTTGTGTGGCCAGCTCCGAAGGCAAAGCCCTGGCAGATGGAGAGCCTGGGGTGAACCCAGACGTTTCACCTGCCCTGTTTCATGGGGCTGGGTCCTTCTCTGCGTGTTTTGCCTTCCCAGGGAAGACCAGAGGTGGGAGTTGCTGTGGCTGCTTTGGGAGGAAAGGTTTTGCCGTGGGCTTGTACCATTTCTGACCAGTTCCACAGGTATTCCCATCTCTCTGAGAACACCCTTGTGGACCCTCCAGGTCCATCCCTGTGCCCCAGAGGAGCCCCCAGGGTGAGAATCCCAAGGATCCCTCGGTGTCACACGTGCACTGAGCGCTGCCCGTGCTCAGCTGCCACTCCACAGGCCCTGCACAGCCCAAACCTCTGCGGGGAGCTGGTTTACAAGAAGAGGAGTGCTGGCTTCCCAAACAAGCCTCCCAGTCCACAACACATTTCCAGCCATACATAATCTAATATACGTTACCATAGCGCCAATCAATAACTCAGTAGGCCAGCTCCGAAATTATTCTCTTAAAGGGCCAGCGCTCCTCTTTCTCCCCCTCCCCAGGCCCATCTGCCTCGTGTCACAGCCCAGAGGAGCCTCGTGTCCCCAGGTCTCACCTGCCAGGCAGGGCACGACACCAGGCTGGTGCTGACACCCTTCACCCATCACATGCCCTCCGTGCCACGTCCCTGTGTCACAGCGTGAGGGACGCGTGGGTGCCACTCCCAGGGCACGTCTCTGCCACCACCAGCAGCTCCCTCCCTGCTCTGCAGCTCCATCTGGGCACAGCTTTCCCCTCCTCAGCACCCCCACGCTCCCGCATCCCACCCGCTCAGCAGGATTCTCCAGGCTCCCGGGAGCAGAGGATGCCCTGCCCAGCAGCTCCCTGCCCCTGTCACTGTGAGCTGGGGACGGGGACCTCGGCTCCGGGCCAGTCCCTGACCTTGGACAAACCCCCAAAGCTCCGAGGAACACCTGGAATGCGTTTCCAGCCTGGCTCCCAAAGCACCGCTGGCAGGAGCTTCTCCTCCTGCTCGAAATCCAAGGGGGAAAAGCTCCAAAAGCCCCCGGAGCGGCGATGGCCTCCCTGCAGCCTCCCTGGATTTCACCCCCCTGCAGGAAAAGCGTCCCAAAAGCTGCTCTGCGCTCCAGGTATCCCGTACAAACCCATCCCGCATCCCGGATTTCCAGACCCGAGGCTGTGCCCTCCTCCCCTCAGGCACTCGAGATCCCGCTATAGAAGTGACAAAGAAGTGGCAGCACCTGGAGCCGAGCAAAACGAGCCCCACAGCCCCGGCCGAGCCCTGCAGGGAACGCTCCCGTTCGTGAATCCTTCAACACCGAAACCCAGCCGTGCCAGCCAAGGGCGCCTCCTCTATGTCTCAATTCCAGCAAAGACAAGCCAGGGAGGGGAAGAATAATTACAAGGGAGCTGGAGAGGGGATCTTCATCAGGAACTGGAGTGACAGGAAAAGGGGAATGAGTTCACACGGAGAGAGTGGGTTTAGATCAGATCCCAGGAAAAAATTCTTGGCTGTGAGGGGGCACAGGGTGCCCAGAGCAGCTGGGGCTGCCCCTGGATCCCTGGCAGGGTCCAAGGCCAGGCTGGACGGGGTTTGGAGCAGCCTGGGACAGTGGAAGGGTGTCCCGGCCCACGGCAGGGGTGGAACGAGAGATTGTTAAAGGTCTCTTCCAACCCAAACCATTCTGGGACTCTGTGACAATTAATAAGATCCTAATGAGCCTCAGCAAGCGGCACGGGCTGCAAAGTGCCTCATTTTGGGTGGAGTTTGGGAGGTTTCTGTGCTGACCACGTGCTCCTGTTTGATTGGCGTCGCCAGAAATTCGGAATCTTCCCACTGCACCCCGGGCTGAGCATTCCACGCCCAGGGAATGAACCGAAGCGCTGCTGCTGCCGCTGCCGGCGGCTGTCCCGGGCTGCTCCTGCCCCCTCAGCACCACGGGAAACACTTTGGGGGCGATTTTAAGGTTTTGCTTTTTTCCAAGCTCACAACAAAACACACTGCAAGGGCAGAGGAGATGCTGGAGCTGTGAGCTGGGTGTAGGCAGGGTCTGGTTGCACCCCGCTCCTGTGAGCACGAGGAGTCCTCTTGCAAGAAAAGCCCACAGATTTTCATGGCAAACTGGGGATTTTTCTCCCCTTTTTTTCATCACGCCCCCCAAAACGTTTTCGTGGAAACCGTGACCGAGCGCCCTCCCTGAGAGCTCTGCGTTTGCCACATTTCTACCCCCGAGACGCCTGGCTGTGGGCACCGATGACCTCGCCGAGCTGGCATCCCACGGAGGGAACCCTTGGGCACAGCCTCAGGAACCAAACCTCGAGTCGGGGAGAAGCTCCAGAGCCACAAGGTCCCTGCAGCCGCCCCCCGCCCCCAGCGGCATCCCCGGGCCCCGGGCAGGGCTGGAGCCGGGGCCCCCGGGGACCCCTCTCGGCATGGCCAGCTGCCTTCCAGCAGCCCCCGAAGGGCAGCGCGGCCTCGGCAGCGCTGTCAGCCAGGCTCTACGTCTTCCATTAATTCACTTCACACTGTCCATATTGATCGGCTCTGCTCTCTCCCCGGTGCCCCCCCCTCGCAGCCCTCCCCCCCGCCGGCTGCTGCACCGCTGGGCAGCCCAGCCTGCATGCTGCATGATCCATACAAACTCACTTACTCGGGGAAATCAATGGGCTCGAAAGAGCACACGCAGCAAGGCGAGGAGTCTGTCTGGGGATCGACCGCCCAGCAAGGAGACACAGAGAGCAGCAGCCCGTGCCCCGCCGCTGCCCGGCGCCCCGGGGGCCGGGGGGTCCCGCTGCCACCCCGCCACACCCCCCTGCGTGCCACAGCCCCCCGCGGGATGCTGGTGACAGGGGGCGGCCATCTCGGGGGGTTTCCTGCCGGGAAGGGGTGTTTCACCTCGGGCAGGGGCAGGGGAGGGTCCCGCCGGGATCGCTGCCTCCTCCCCCCAGACCCAAGAGGAAGCTCAGCCCCCTCTGATGCTCCAGCCAGCGCAGGCTCCAGCGTCCTCCCTTTGGTTCTCCTCAGCTTCAGCCAAGTCACGCTGCAGCCGTGCCTCAGTTTCCCCATGTTTAACCAGCAGGGCAAATCTCGGAATTCCAGCGTTATTTGGGTGCCCGGGGTTGATGGGTTAAAGCCCTTCTCGTTCCACCCCTTCCACTGTCCCAGGCTGCTCCCAGCCCCAATGTCCAGCCTGGCCTTGGCCACTGCCAGGGATCCAGGGGCAGCCCCAGCTGCTCTGGGCACCCTGTGCCAGGGCCTCACCACCCTCCCAGGGAACAATTCCTGCCCAAGATCCCATTTAATTCTACTTCCCTTCAGCTTAAAGCCTTTCCCCCTTGTCCTGTCACTGGGTGCCCAAGGAAGCTGGAGGGATGTTCCCCTTCCAGCCAGTTTCAGGGTTAGGGGATGCCCTGTTCTGCCAGGCCTGTCCACGGCAGCAATAACTGGTTCTGGACCAAGGAGAAGCTAAAATTGAGGGGGTTTTGCCCCCTCTCAGAGCACCGCCAGCCCAGTTTGCCCTGGGAAACTGTTACCACCGCACAGGCAGCGCCGGGGTGATTAATAAATCCTGCCAGAAGAGCTGCTGCTGTGCTGAGTTTGCCCATCAAGGAAGGAAATCTTTATTTATATATATTCTATAAACTAATTTTTGCATCATTGCAATAAATCCATCTTCCAGCCGTCAGCTGCAATCCGCCGTCAGGCCCGGCCACGTGCGGCTCCGGGCAGGATGCGGGGGGTGCGGGGAGCAGGAACGGGAGCATCCCGGCACCGCTGGTCCTGGGGGGGTCCCCGGGGTGCCCACCAGGGCTGGAGCCAAAATGGGAACTTGGGGCCGTGTCCGGGGGGAAAAGGAGCGGCCGGTGCCCCCCTGGGCGCGCGTTCGTCAGGGCGGGGGGACCCCGGGGGCATCGAGGGACTGGGGTGTCACCGCACCGAGGAAACGGGACCCCAGCGGGCTGGAAGCCGCTGCCTCACCGGGGAGAAACTGGGGGAACGGGGAAGGCCCCGAGACGGTGCTGGCAGCCCAGTACCGGTAAATGCCGGCAGTGCCCTGCGTGGCGGGGGAAGCCTCTTCCGAGCAGCCCCCTCCCCTCCCCGGGGCAGTGTGGTTGTGCTGGAGACACCGAGTCTGTGCTCCGCAGGCTCCAGCTCCCGAGCAGCGCTGGGGGAAGTGCGGGGCTCGGGGAGCAGCGGCAGAGTTACGGGGACAGCCGCTGCTCCCACCCCAAAGCCATGCCCCAGCGCCGGCTGTCCCTCGGGGGGTCGATTTGGGGGACAGGAGGTGGCAGTGAAGGTCCTGAGCAGCCTCTGCTGGGACCTGGTGGCTTTTTGGGATGGGACCTCGTCTGCGGGTGGCTGCACGCCGAGGCGGCTGCCCTCCTGAGCCACGGAGCATCCCGAGATGGAAATTGCACGGGAAGTCGGGGTTCCCGGACAGCCTGAGGGGTGTCCCGCTCTGCCCTGCCAGCCCGGGGTGTTCCCGCTGGGGGAAGATTTCGGTGCCTCACCCCCTCCCCCTGCCCGGGAGGGGCTCTGCTGCCCGGCCCCGTCCCAGCACAGCCCGGGGCCGGCGGCCGCGGATCGAACCCAGCAGTGCCCGGCAGGAGCTGCGGGCAGGGATCCACTGGGAGATGAGTCTGCTGGGCCTCAGCCAGGCCAGGAGGGGCCGCAGCCGCGGCTCCAGCCCGGACCAGGGGTGCCAGGAGGGTGAGGAAGGCTCAGAGCAAAGGGGGGGTGGAGGAAGGTGAGGCAGGCTCAGAGCAGGGGGGATGGAGGAAGGTTGCCATCAGCTCCCCTGTTCAGCAAGCAGAGCCCCCCGAGCCCTCCCAGGAGGCTTCCCCATTTTGGGGGGCCGCAGGGCTCTCTGCCCCCCTCCCCTCCAGGGCAGGATGAGGCTGCTGGGGTGCAGCAAAGCCCCCTGGCCCCCCACCCCTTCCTGACATCGTCTGGCAGGTTGTGGGAAGGTTGGTGGGAGTGGGGGTCACCCCCATGGGCAGCGGGATTTGGGAATTGGAAGCCCCTCCGCCCAACCTTGAGCACCCAGACCCCCACCCTGCCCAGAGACCCCCACCATAGCACATCCCCCTGTCCTGAGGTCCCTGCAGAGCCCTGGAGGGACCCATCTTGGGGGACGTTGGCACAGGCTTTGGGAACAAAACTCTGAGTTGCTTTTCTATCATTTCCCCCCTGTTTAATCCCTTTTCCCCTGCCTTTCCCAGGCCTGCCAGCCCTGGCACTCGTTATGGAGGTAACGAAGGGCCCTGTGCATAGCAATGAGATTGATTGACCCCGCTGACCCCAGCCAGGGCCTGGGCTCCCTCCAGGGCACCCAGGTCACCGGCTGCTGACCATCACTGGTTGCCACGGTGACACCAGTGGCCCCTAGGGATGGATGGGGGGCTCTGGGATGCAGGGGGCTGCCGGGGCAGGTCAGAGTGTCAAGGCTGCTGCGTTAGTGGGATGCTGCTGGTTTGGGGAGGGTGAGGGTTAAATTCCCAGCCCGGGTGGGACCCGGGGGCAGGTCCCTTCCAAGGGGTGCCAGGGGGTGCCAGATCACCTGTGAGGCTGGGCGTGGTGTGTTCTCTGGGGAAACTGAGGCATAGAGGGGCGCCGGGTGGCACAGGAGGAACCCAGGAGTGGTGGGAGCCGGTGGGGAGAGGGAAGAAAGGCTGGGGAGAGGGAAGGGCAGGCAGGGGGTGTGGAGAGCGGTGGAAGCGGGGAGAGGTCAAGGGTGGAGGTTTGGGTGGGGAGTGCAGGGTGAAAGGTGGAGGGGTGCAGGGCAGGATGGGGGTGCAGGGGTGCAGTGTGAGAGGTTGTGGGGTGTGGGCAAGGGGCAGGGTGAGGAGTGGTGGGGTGGAGGATGAAGGGTGCGGAGGGAAGGTCAGGATGGAGGGGTGAAATGTGAGGGGTTGTGGGGGCAGGGCCGGGGTGGGGTGAGAGGTGCAGGGTGAGCGGTACAAGGGCAGGGGTACAAGGTGAGGGGTGCAGGATGAGGGTCCTGCCCCGGGACCCCAATTCCTGGGCTCCGCTGCCCTCTAGCGGGCAGATCCCGCCCCTCCCGGCTGCGCCGTCCCCGCGCTGCCCCCTTGTCCCCTCTCCTGGAGGTCCCGGAGCCGCCTCCGCCCCGTCCCCAGGATCCCGCGTGGGGCCACTGCCGTCCCCCGGGGGGAACACGGCGGGGTCAGGTCCCCGGGGTGAAGGGGATGGGAGCAGCTGCGGGCGGGTCTGGGGTTAAAGCCACGCAGCCCGCCCTCGGGGGATGCTCCGTGCGGGACCCGCGGGTCACCGCCGGGGTTCCCTGTGTCCCTCCCGGTCCTGCCGGTCCCACCGGGTCCCCCCGAGCCCCGGACCCGCGGCCCTGCAGTGCCCGCAGAGGCCGCCAGGTGACGCCACGAGCCCTCCCCGGCGGCGGCGGGACCGGAGCGGGACCAGCCCCGACTGTGTCCGGTCCCTGCATCCGTCCCTGTCCTGTCCCTGTGCCTGTCCCTGTCCTGTCCCTGTTCTGTCCCTGTGCCCGTCCCTGTCCCTGTCCTGTCCCTGTGTCCGTCCCTGTACTGTCTCTGCGTCCGTCCCTGTCCAGTCCCTGCGTCCCTCCCTGTCCAGTCCCTGCGTCCCTCCCTGTCCTGTCCTGTCCCTGTGCCCATCCCTGTCCTGTCCTGTCCCTGTGCCCGTCCCTGTCCTGTCCTGTCCCTGTGCCCATCCCTGTCCTGTCCTGTCCCTGTGCCCGTCCCTGTCCTGTCCCTGCGTCCGTCCCTGTCCTGTCCCTGCGTCCCTCCCTGTCCTGTCCCTGTGCCTGTCCCTGTGTCCCGTCCCTGTCCTGTCCCTGCGTCCGTCCCTGTTCTGTCCCTGTGTCCGTCCCTGTCCTGTCCTGTCCCTGTCCCGTCCCTGTGTCCATCCCTGTCCTGTCCCTGCGTCCGTCCTTGTCCTGTCCCTGTGCCCATCCCTGTCCTGTCCCTGTGTCCGTCCCTGTCCTGTCCTGTCCCTGTGCCTGTCCCTGTCCTGTCCCTGTGTCCGTCCCTGTCCT